>NW_022900917.1:12101220-12161108 GCF_012274545.1 Fukomys damarensis | reverse complement strand
TTGGAAAGATGTACATTGATATAATGTGTTTGTATGGTTTTGGATAAGAGCTCTTCCTTACTGACATATTGAAAAATATTCTATATTAAAAAATGGTAGTAGAGAGCCTACAAGATAAAATATTTGTCCAAATACTAAACTGTACTTTTCAGAGTTAAATGATTTCAAATACATTCATCATGTGTTTCTTTCTTGTCATATTAAGCTTCAGGGAGTGAGAAATAGCATCAGCTAACATTTGCCAAGCACTTCTGTGCCCTCTCCTGCGTGCTCTCGGTACCTCACCTAACCCTCACAGACCAGCAAGTAGACAACATCATACTTCTGCTTGTACGGGTGGACAGGCTGTGATGGATCAGCATGGGCTAAAAGAACAGCAGGAGGGGATTCCTGATTCATGCGCAGATCGGCTATTTCTAGAACCCAAGACCTTAAATCACAGAGCTCTGTCCTCCCATTTTATTTAAACCTATTTCTAGTTGAGATTCTTATTACATTAAACATGATGTTAATGAGCCAAGAGGGAGCTCACAGAAGTCAGCAAAGTTTGGTTCAATCCGCTTCTCTCATTTATTTTCCAGTGATTTAGTTTTCCGTGCTTCACAACCTGCTATTGCGGGTGCTCAAACTTGCCCACCTCAAAACTATTCTCCATAACTGGAATGTCTTGCTTGCATTCTACGTTCCATTTCAGTCCTTCATATTTTGTAATTGAAAGCTCACGCAGAGAACCTTAAGCTCATGCATCACTAACCTGAGATACTTTCTTTTCCAATATAAGTTTGTTTCTTCAAGTAAACTTGTGCTTTGTGGGTATTTTCTACTTATGTGGTGAATCCACTGCATCACGTGTATTGCCTTTAGGAGATTTAGGGGTGACTCACATTTCTCTGCAATTTATAATTCCAGCATGGAGATCCAGAAGGGGACTAAATCGCTGTCCCATGAGTCTAGGGTCTCACTAATGAAGTCTCTATACCACAGAAAGGCTTATTTTGGAAACATCTAAACATGAAAGTGCCAGAGACTGGGCAACCAGCACAGTGCTTAGGCCTTCCTTTGTAATCCTGCTATATCTTTACTAAGTTTTGTCTGTATCAGTGCTTCTCCCTTCTCTGTAACAGTTAAAAGGAAAACTGTTCACAGACTTTATAATGAAAATCACATTAAAAAAAACAAAACAGAAGCTATAATTATTTCAGTAACATATTTAAAGAAATGTGAACTCTCAATTCTAGTAGCAACTATTACATATATGTGAAATGATTTTATTAACTCAAAATATAATGCAGAAAAGGTATAAATTAAAGGGTTTTTTAGATGACACTAAGGATTGAATCTAATGCTTTTGCACTGATATATATCTCAGCCTTTGAGAAAATAATAAGATGAGATTCCAGTGTTTGATTCTTTGTAATATTTCCTATACAATGTGGCTTTTGTTCATAAAGTCTTTGCCTACAGCTATATCTTTGAGAGTTTTACCAGCATACTTAATGTTTAATATTTAGATATTTGATTAATTTCAATTTTAGTTTATTGCATGGCGAGAGACATGGGTTTAGCTTTAACCTTTAACATGTGGAAAGCCAGTATTTCCAGCACCATTTCTTAAGGAGGTTATCTTTCCTCCAGTGAGAGTGTATGGTTCTTTTGTGAAAGATAACATGGCTGAGTGTATTTGGTGCTGTTTCTGGATCTTTTAATCTGTTACATTGATCTTTTAATCCCCCCATACCATGCTGTTTTATCACAGTAGCTTTATAGTAAAATTTCAAGTCAGATATTGTGATGCCCCTTGCCTCGTCTTTGTTGCCCAGAATTGCTTTTGTTATTCTAGATTTCTTCTGGTTCCAAATGAATTTTTGGATTATTTTCCCTAATTCTATGAGGTATGCTACCAGTATTTTGATCAGGATTGCATTAAATCTGTATAACAATTTTGCGAGTATAGATATTTTTACTATATTCAAGGGATATATTCCATTTTCTGATATCCTCTTTGGTCTTCTTATTCATAGTACTATAGTTTTTGAGGTAAAGGTCTTTCACTTCCTTCATTAGATTCATAGTTTCTTAAGTATTTCATTTTTTTCAATGCTATTATGAAAAATGTGGTTTCCCTAAGTCATGTCTTAGTGAATTTGTTATTTACATACAGGAATGCTATTGCTTTTGTTTGTTTGTTTGTTTGGTACACGGGGATTGAACTGGGGCCCTTGCGCTTGCAAGGCAGGCCACCGAACCACTGAGCTAAATACCCGGCCCTGCTATTGCTTTTTGAGTATTGACTTTGTATCCAACTATGTGACTGAATTTGGTTATTAAATCTATAAACCTTTTGGTAAAGTTCTTGGGATCATCTATGTAGAGTACGGGATCTGGAAATAATAATACTTTTACTTCTTCCTTTCCTATCTTTATTCTTTGTATTTCTCTCTCTTGTCTGATTGCTCTGGCTAATGTTTCCAGAACTATATTGAACAGGAGTGGTGATAGTAGACATCTTTGTCTTGTCCCTGATTTCAGAATGAAAGTTTTCAATTTTTCACCATTTAGGATAATGTTGGGTGTTGGCTTGTCATAGATTGCGTTTATAAGGTTGAGAAAAAGACCATCTATTCCAATTTTCTGTAGGTTTTTTATCATGATTGAATGTGGGACTTTGTCAAATGTTTTTCCACGTCTACTGAGATGATCATGTGGTTTTTGTTCCTCCTTCTGTTGATAGGATATATTACATTTATTTATTTGCCTACATTGAACTATCCATGCATCCCTGGGATGAATCCTACTTGGTCATGGTGTATAATCTTCTTGATGATTTACTTCATTCTGTTTGCCAGTATCTTATTAAGGAATTTTGTGCATATGTTCATTAGGGAGATTGGCTACAGTTCTCTTTTTTGGTTGGATTCTTCACTAGTTTTGGTATCAGGATAATGCTTCCTTACAGAAAAGAGTTTAGGAGTATTGCTTCTTTTTCGGTTGCACTGAAGAGTTTAAGGACTATTGGCATTAGATTGTCTCTAAATTTTTTGTAGAATTCAGCAGTGAATCCACCTGTACCTGGACATTCTTTTGTTTGTAGGTCTTTAATTACATGTTCAATTTTACGGACTGATAGCAGATTATTTAAAATTTTTATACCTTCTTAATTCAGCTTTGGTAATTCATATGTACCTAGGAATCTGTCCATCTTTTCTGTGTTTTCCATTAGATTACAGATTCTCAAAGTAGGTATTGATAATCTTCTGGATTTCTACAGTATGTATTGTGCTTTCACTCTTTTCATTCTTAATTGCATGAATTTGAGTATTTTCTTTCCTTATTTTGATAAGGTTAGCTAGGCATTTGTCAGTTTTATTTAATCTTCAACTCTTCATTTCATTGATTCTTTGTATTGTTTTCTTGTCTCAATTGTATTAATCTCTGCTCTGATCTTTATAATTTCCTGCCTCGTATGAGCTTTGTACATGAATTTTTCTTCTTTTTCTTGAAGTTTGAGGTTCAACATTACTCTGTTTATTTGAGGTCAAAAGAAATCACCAACACAGTGAAGAAACAACACATGTAGCAGGAAAAATTTTTGCCAGACAAAGGACTGATATCTAGAATATATAAAGAACTCACAAAACTCAGATCTCCCAAATGTAAAGACTCAATCCAAAAATGAGCACCTGAAATCCAAAGTCATTTCTCACATGGAGAAGTACACATAGCAAATAAATATATGAAAAAATAATAAATATCATTGGTCATTTGAGAGATACAAATTAAAATCAACAGAAATTCCATCTCACTCCAGAAAGTATGGCTATTTTCAACAAATAGAGCAATAACAAATGCTTATGGGGCTGTGGTGGAAACGGAACCCTTCTCCCCTGCTGGTGGGATGGTAGATTGGTGCAACTATAGTGGAAATCAGTATATGGACTCTTCAAAAAAAACTAAAATTAGAGGTTCCATTTGGTGCAGCTATTTCCCTTCTTGTTATCTTCCCAATAGAATTAAAGGCATCATAACTATAACCATAGTTATAGATGCACACACATATTTTAGCAGCAGAGTTTTTAATAGCTAAATTTAGAAACAGCCCAAATGACCACCAATTAAATCAATGAATGAATAAAGAAGAAGTGGACACACACACACACACACACACACACAATTGAGTACTACTCTACCATAAAGAAGAAAAAAATTCAGACAGTTTTAGGTAAAAGGATGCACCTTGAAGCCATACTCTTAAGGGAAGTGAATAGGACATGCATTCAAATATCACATAGTTTCTCTCATGTGGGAGATCAAAAGCATAAATAAAGACCGAAATGTGTAATAGATATTGTGAAATAGGAAGAAGATATTCAAATGAAAAGGAGAACTTGAGAGGAAGGGAAAAGAGAAAAAAGAGTTAAAAGGAAAAAAAATAGAAAAAATGCTTTTATAGACAGAGAAGAGAGTAGGGAGAAGGGAGTAGGAAGGGAAAAGAGAAAAAAGAGTTAAAAGGAAAAAAAATAGAAAAAATGCTTTTATAGACAGAGAAGAGAGTAGGGTGTGAAGGGAGGGGAGGGGAGGAGAAAAAGGGGAGCAGTTGGAATGTGTCGCAAACAGGTACAGATGGCCTATAATGAATGTGATCGTAGTGCACATCTGAAATGGACCAGTAAAATTAACTAATTTTTAAAAAGATAATGTCATTTTTAAAGTCTTACTATTTTTACTTACTTTCTTTTTACTAAGTTGCCCAGGCAGGACTGGGGTTTGCCCTCCTTCTGCCTCAGCCTCCTGGAGTGCTGGGACTACAGATATGCACCACTTTTATACGTGGCTGACTTTGGTGACTTCTGCAGTGAGTCTCTTACTCATCCTGGTCAGAGGACCACACAGGTTGGAATCTTTGTGAGCACAATTTGGAATTTAATCGCGTATTTCTGTGTTGCAATACTCCCGGTCCTCCTCATCTTTCTCTTATACCACTACTTCTCCGTTAACTAAAACTCGGGTACTGTCTCTACATTATCTTATGATAAGCACACAGAAGCACAGTTTGAACGTTGGCATCTCCCTCTGAGGATTAGAACAGCCAAACCGAATTCAGTTTAGAGTAAGCTTTTAAAGTTTCACCCCTAAGCAACAACATGTTTCTCCTTTCCTGGATGAGAATAGCCAATTTTATGCAAGTGTTGTATGCTGCCCTGGCTCTCCCCAAGCACAAGTAGAGGTCCTGATTAGTCAATATAACCAAAGTATTTCTTTTACTGGTGCCAGTAACTGTCTTGTGTTTCAACTGTCATCAATCGAAGGCAGAAATTCTGCTCCCCTTATATTTGATAAAGGTTTTCCTCCATGACGAAAATAGAAAAAGAGAAATTGCCTTTTTCACCCCTGGATATTTTTCTGTGATGAAGCAGTGCTTCTAACTGCTGAAATCGTGTTGTTATCCTTTGGGACTTAACGTCATATCGAGAGTGACAGAGTTGGAAATAGACAGATGGAAACCGAGACCTTAGTAAGTGTTATCTAATGAAAGCCAGTCTCCAGACATTTCAGAATGTGGTTGCATTGTTTAAGCATTCATAAGTAAAGTTTCATTTTCTTGAAATAAAAATCATCTCATTATATGCTTATTCTAACAAACCCAGTTGCTGATAAGTTATGTTTCAAAGGGTACTGTCATGGAAGCCTACTTTAATTTTACTGATATTATGTAAAGCATCTTTTTGTTACACGAGAATAATCTTTAAGATACCTACAAGAATTCAAGAGACAGTGAAATATAAATTTATCTTTTCGTGTCAAGAAACTTCCTGAAATTACTGTAGTGAAAATGAAAACTTTAATAATTATACAGGAAGTTAATTCTTTCAAGAATTTTAACCTAAATGTTTAAGAAAGTAATGTACAACTGGCTAAAAACACACACACAAATTCATATTAATGCAATGAATATGTTTATTTTATTTGAGGAACACCACATTTGTGGAATTTATAGGTTAGCATTTGGAACAAGTAATATGAGTTTCATTCTAAATTGAAGTTTCAATATAACTGTTCATAATTTCCAAAATTTTGTAAACTTAACTTTTAATATATAAATAAATATCTGGCTCTAGATTTATTTTGTAAATTTCATAATAATGATTATTATTAACATAAAAATTTTAAAGTTTAAACATGTTTCACCAAGCAACATTATAAAGGGGGTTATATCATTTTTCACATTTTGTTTAATTTTTATTTTATAACAGATAAAACTAATATTAGTCACTTCACATCACTTACCACCATAAAACAAAAGGTGAGAGTGCCCAGAAAAATGACCTCCTTTCCCTTCTGTGTTATTATTCTAAATGTGTGTTTTACTACAGAATCTTTTACAAGCTTCATTGTTATCTAACTCAAAATTCAATAATGAATAATTAAAAGGAATAGTTAAGTAATAAAGACCATCAAGAAATCTAACATAAAATTATAGGTAAATGTTACCAGAATAAATTATAATTCTGAAATTATAAACTTCCTATGATTTTATTAAAGTTGTGTTCACAGAAGCAAGAAATAACTTGTATTCTAGAAATTTCATCCCATTGAGTATTACTAGAACACAAGGTTAGTCATATTCTGAAATGTTGCTAATATTCAACCAACTGAACTTAAAAGTGACAACTTTATCCAGTTCAATATTGAAAAAAGACAAGTACACAATGGGAAGAAAGGTGAATATAATTAGAAGTACCAAGAAATGGAAGATACAGTATGCTGTGTTAGTGAGTTTTTCCTTCCAAACTACTAAGAAGCATCGAAAAGAATTCAAGAACAACAACACCATTTATAATAGACATGTCTGGATGTGTAGAAAGGATGTGAGGTCACAGTCACTCAGACAATGGATAATGTGGATTTGTACACTACAGAACTGGGCAAAAGAGAACGTAAGCAGGAAGATTAGAGTAATATTTGTCCAGAGAAATCAGCAAGGAAGTTTGGTTAATTGTTGACTATATCAATATAAAGGAAAATATTAAGCTACTTTCAAGTTTCTTGCTTGCATGACTAAGTAGACCTATATATTTGCATTTTAGAGGCAACATTGACCCATGAAAAATGTCCATCATAAATATACACACTCACACACACACACACACACACACACACATATGTTGAACTTAGAGTAATTTGTGTAACCATCACCTTAAAGTTTTATGTTTTTATGGCAAACACATTCCAATTCCTCTTTTCTGAGGTACACAATGAATTGCTAGTTATATTCACTCTGCTGTATCATGGAACATGAAACCTCTTCCTCCCATCAAATGCTCTACCTGTGGGCCATTCTCTCACTTCCTGCACCCCTACTCTCTCCAGTCTCTGGTAATCAACTCTTCTACTCTCAACTTCTGGGAGACGTACATTTTGGATTGTATGTATGAAGGAGATCCTGCGGTGTTTGTTTGTATTTTGGTCCCTTTTTTACTTTATGGAACAAAGCGTTCTTCGGATCCACCCATGTGGTCACAAGTGATAATATTTCATGCTATTTTATGGATGGATATCGTATCAATATAAAAATCCATCAATGGGCAAATGGAGAAAGAAAATGTATTCATACAATAGACTTTTAAAAAATCTTGTTGAAATATGTATGTAACATAAACCTTGTCATTTAATCATGTTTAAGGTACACACTCATTCATTAGCATTGATTACATTTACAATATTCTCCAAAACATCACTGTTAGGTATTCCAAAAGCTTTTACATCACCCCAAACAGAAAGTCAGTAATGATTAAGAAGTAACTCCTCACTCCCTCCTCTTTTCCACTCCTCTTACCTGCTTCATAGCTCTGTGATTTTGGATACTTTAGATAGTTCACACATCTAAGTTAAGCCATGTAACGTGACTCTGTTGTATCTAACTTATCTCACTTAGCACAAAGTTTTCATATTCATTCTTGTGGCATCAAGTACTAAAACCTTATTCATTTCCAACACTGAATAATATTGCATTACACACAGACATCATGTTTTATTTACTACACCTACCTATTGGTGGGTAGTGAGTTAACTTTCTACTTCATGGCTATTATGGATAATATTATGGAGAAAAGTGTTGTACAATGATCCATGTAAGTCCTTGGTTATAATTTGATGGGGCCATATACCTAAGAGTGAAGTTGCTGCATAATTTTGTAAGGATCCATATTATTTTCCACAGTGGCAGTACAATTTTAAGTTTCTATCTTCTACCTACAAGGGCTTTAGTGGTGCTGGTCTTCATTACCAACAGTTTTGTTTTTTTCTTTTGTTTTGTTGTGTTACAGCCATCATAGTAGATGTGAAACGGTATCTCGTTTGTGGATTTCATTTAGGATGGGGCCATGAAGGTTGATGGTCTTATACAAAAGAAGATGAAGAGAGAGATCCACCATCCACATGGGCATTGAGAGAAGGACAAGGGAGAATACTGCAAGATCGTGGCTCCCAAAAAGCCAAGCAAAAAAGCTGCAGAGTAAAAACTACATTGCCAGCCCCTTGATCTTGATCTTCCCAATCCTTATAACTGTAAAAACATGGTTTTTGTTAAACTAAAATATTAAAATGATCTTAGTAATGATTTTAATCAGAGATTAAATGTTGTTGAATCACTGATTTCATTGACTTTATTTCATGATTTAGCTACTGGAGGAACATGATGTATAATGTTCCCTTTTATAGATACAGATTTTAAAAAATCTAAAAACCATACTTTAAAAAAACCTATTTACTGGAAAATTGTTTAGACTTACTTATTTATAACATAACATAGCTAAGCAATTCTTGATTTATAGTTTTACTAGCCACTTCAAAAGTAATATAGAACCTATTAGTTATTGCTGAAAACAATTGTATAGAAGAGTATCAACATTTGTTTTTTAAAGTGACTAACAAAACTTCTGAATGACTATAAAAGAAAGGTACATCCATACAAGAAGAGAATCATAAAAATGGTGACTTTTTCTTAAGTTTATAAGTGCTTTGTAGGTATACTGTACATTTACATTCATCATTGGGATCTTGTATCTTTACACAATGTATCTTGGTTCTTATTTTTTCCCCATTCCCCTGCCTTCCCTTTATCCCCTCCACCCTGGCCTGTTTACAAAGACTTTGTTTCCAATAGTGACTTTTATGTGATATGTAATTTCAAACATTTGAGAAAAACAAAGAAAAGGTATATTAAGTAGACATAAAAATCTTGGGTAGGGCCAGGGATTTAGCTCAGTGGTTCTGTAGCCTGCCTCGCAAGCTCAAGGACCCGAGTTCAATCCCCGGTACCAAAAAAAACTTGGGTATTTGACCACTGATTTTACCATTTACTACCAACATAGCATTGAACAACTTCTTGAAGATTCGTCTGTTTCATTAAACTAATCCATAAAATGAGAATAATGGTAATAGTTACTTCAAAGAATTGTCCAAAAAATTATTTTATACTTGCAATACATATAGGACATGTTTGATAAAGGTTAATTAGTATTATTATATGCAAATAATAATATGTACCTTTCACTTTTCATTTTACTAAGGGTTTTTTAAACATGATCTATAATCTAGACCCAAAGTTAACCCGTGAAAGAGAAAAAAGTGATATGATTATTCCCATTAATAGACAAAAGACTAAAGTTCATGGAGATTGTGACTTAACAAATGTTATATTAAAAATTAAAATCTGAAAAATCAAATTATATTATCACAAAATAATTGGTTTTAAATAATTATCATATCTGCATCCTTTCTACTGTGGCAAATTGCCTTACTTTCTATTCAATTAGAACAGAGTAATGGCTCACATCTCTGTGTTCCCCAAGGCCTCATGCATTCCTTGGTGGGGATTTTGGAAGGCCCTGGATCATGGATGTGTGAACCTGGATCAATCATCAGCATGTGATCCTGTGTTAGCCCATGGATCGGTGTATAGCTGAGTGTGATGCTGGAAGGGGAAGCCTCGTGGGAAAAAGTGGGTCACTGAGAGTGTGGCCAGGAAGTATATGTATTCTTCCTACTCCTTTAAACCCTTGCTGTTTCCTGTCGGCCATACCATGGACTGTTTCTCCACTGCGATGCCTCTCTGCCCTACCGCCCTGCCTTGGAGCCAGAAAACTATGGACGGAAAACTCTATAAATTATAAACTAAATTAAAAATTTCATTTAACTTGTGTATTTGAGTATTTTGCCCCAGCAATGAGAAAAGTAACTAAGACAAACAATAAGAATTATATGGTTAAATGAACTTGTGAAATATGGTAATAAAAAGCTGAATTGCAATAATGAATTTTTGCAACAATTTATGTAAGTTAATTTCCTTTTCTTACACTTCATATTTGCTCCTTCTGGTTTTCAGATGAAAGAAAGTGAATTACTGTTTGTGAAATTTATGCAATGGGTAGCAATCTGCTGAATGTGGAGTCATTTTTTAAATTTGTATTTCTCTGACTTCATTATAAATAATCACAAGTTATTCCCAGTCTTATAATTCTGTGTGCTAGTACAACAACAATGAAATATGCTTTGCACATATGCTTTTTTATTAGAATAATCCTCAATTATTGGCTCACATTTTAGGAAAATTTACTTACTAATTTTTGGAACATCATAAGGAAAAGTAAAAATGAAAGACTGCACTGATTATTTTTGAGATTCACCAGTATGACTCAAAACAATATAAAATATTTTAATAAGAACCCTGTTATTTTATTTTATTGCACCAATAACACATTTAATAAATATATTTTGTATATGAATTGTACTGTATTTGTCATGATAAGCAGAGTTATTTAAAACATTTTGATGAAGGTCATGACTTTGAATTAGATGCAAAAGATATTATAGATTTTTGAAAAGTGGTTCCCATTGCTTTTAAAGAGATGCCAATTGAAAGATAATATTGAAGTTAACATGTTACCTGAAAAAAATAAATATGATAACATCTACTTTATAATGCTGACATGAGATAAAAATGATATAAGCAATGTGCTTACAAAAATTCTGGGACACCAATAAGCCCCCAACCTTCTTCCTATTCTTCCTTTAGTTTGAAGTTCATGAAATATATTTTTGCTCTGCTGATAATTCTATATCAGCAACATGAGTTTGAGAGAAAAATAAAATTTAAAATTCAAGCCAACTCCATTGTTTTAAATTATGAATATCAACTTTAAAATCAACCTTTTTATACTTTCTGATCTATTCTAAAATTGTATGTAATTTTCAATCAATTGTATAATAAAATTTTTAAAATACTGCGAAGATACTATATTATAATTATTGTAAAACATGTATTGCAAAGTGTTGCATTAAAATATAAAAACTGGGAAGAGTGAAGGAGGTAAAGGGAGGGCAAGGGAACGGGGAAAAGTAAGAACCAAGATACACCATGTAAAGGAGCAAGATCCCAATGATGAATGTAAATGTAACTGTAATGTTTACTTTAAATGTACCAATAAACTTAAGGGGAGAAAATAAAATAAAATATAAAAGCTTATCACGGGCCAAGGCTAATTTATATAATTTTTGTAATAATTCTGTATTTGCATTCTAATTTTGTAATACACAATCCAGTCAAATGTAGAAAAATCAAAACTATAAATTCTTTTTTTTTAATTCAAGTCACCTCACAGGGATTTAGTTCTCAGTGTATCGCTGTGAGGACAGCAGGCGAGGGACACAGGTGAGGGGAGGCATCCTGGGGAGGACATTCCAGCTGAAGCAATGGCATTCCCAAGGCTTTTCACTGAATGCCAAGGACAGAGAGACCGTAACAGGAAAGGAAGCCCAGGAGGGAAAACTGTCACTGAGCAGGGTGTACACAAAGGATTAAAGTGGCAAAAAGAGTCAAAGGTAAAGCAGAGAAAAGGTGGTGAGTAGCAGGAAAGGGTATCAGGAACCCAAGACTGAACGGAGCAGAAGCAGTGACGTGAGGAGGGAACAGCTAAGCACTCTCCACACCTTATTCCGGCCGGCCAATCAGCTTGTTGGCTCTTCAGAAGTATTCTTTCAGGATTGTTCTCTCTCACCCACCAGGAGCTGCTCTGCAAACGTTCAGATAGGATAGGCCGTTCTGGAATAAGAAATACTGCCGTCTAGGGGCAGCCAAAGATGATTCAACCCTGGTGCCACAGGTGGAGACTGTCTCTAAACTGTGAGTCGGGGTTACAGGGCTTCAGGACGGCAATGACATAATCCAAACACAAGATCAGAAGAGGAGATGGACAGATGGCAGCCTGGACAGTGCATGACCTCTCCCAGATGTGGTAGCCTTTCCAGACACTCACCTGGCTATGTCTGTATAAACCTCTGTAGACCAGCAACCAAATTGGGACACTGGTCACCACTAGCAATTTCTTCTACTCCTCTTTCACCCATTCCCACCTATCTAAAACAGTACTGGTATTATTATTCTGCCTCACAATTTTCTCCTTCAATCCATAAACATTCTTTAAAACTTATTTTTCCTCAAGTGCCTTTAGTGACACACTGCCACTAATTAGGTTATGTCAAAACTAAACTCCATATCCTATTTTATAAAAATTTTCCATAATCTGTTTTCACTTCATATAGTGTTAACAATTATGACAAAACAGATCTTTTCTGTGTCTTCTAAATAATCCAGGCTTCTATAAATATTCTCCATACCACCCACTTCATTTTCATGGAATTCTTATTCACTCAGTCCACAGCTGGAATTCTAGACTGAAATGTGTTACTGTCCGAGGGTATCTTGTGAATGTCCACTGAACAGATGTGCCGCCACCTGCCATTTCTAGCTCCATTCCAGTCAGCAGCCAAGTCCTCTAACATTGGTGAGCATGGGCACATGGCATAGGAAAAACTGCAGAGATAGCAGGCTGTGTGGAATGGCAAAAAGAAAGAATGATGAAAACATATTTTCCACTATGAATTGAGACTCAACATAGAAAATGCTAGACAAGTGTGCAAGCAAATGGAAT
The DNA here is from genome assembly GCF_012274545.1 of Fukomys damarensis. Lineage (NCBI taxonomy): Eukaryota > Metazoa > Chordata > Mammalia > Rodentia > Bathyergidae > Fukomys > Fukomys damarensis. The sequence goes on along the minus strand of NW_022900917.1, from coordinate 12,148,119 downwards.
TTTGGAAGAAAGATTGGCCAGAGAAAGGCCTGTGCTCTTCTCCAGGTACTGTACAGCCATGAAAAATTTTGCTGGGGTTGCCAATGCCTAGACAGCTCCTGAGAAGAGTGAGTAGTCTCAGTTCTGCCCTCTTATGATACAGGAACAGCATCATATATGGTAGATGCAAGTGCAAAGAAGAGAAAGTCTTCATTGATGATCAAAAAAGAGTACAAGGGCTCCATGAAAGTCCTTTGACAAATCACATGATATTGTCACCTATTAAAGCTGGCCAGAGCTGGACCCATATTCCAAGGGTCACAGGTGAGAAGGTTAAAGAAAATAACCTACGCAAGAACAACCAACAGAAAGGATGAAACAGATAAAAACAAATTAGCACTTACAGCACAGTAAGATGGAACTTCTAGAAAAGAGAGAGTGAATAACATGAGGCAAAATAAATAAAAGCACTTGAGAAGTTTCAATGATAGAACAATGTGTTTCCTAGAATAGGTGAGTAATTAGTGATGTCATTAAGTTTGTGTGTGATGTATTATTTGTGTGAAAAAATAGAAAACATGAGTTACTGCCTGAGATTACAGAAGGAGACACAAACTAGGAATTCATTCAAATATGAGCAATTTTCCAAAACACAAAAGAAATAGAAATATAGAAAGAAAAACAGGAGCTGCAGCAGCAACAACAAGGCAGGAAGGCAAACATTAAATAAGTAGGAAACAACAGTCTTAAGCTGGTACAAGACATGAATCTGCAGATTAACATGCTCCACTGAATTTTATGTGGAATCAATAAATAAATGAAAGCACTCAATTATATTTTAACATAATTCTTCAGCTCCCAATGTAAAGAGAAAAATCTCGTTTCCAGAAGAATTAATTATTTAATTGGAGAGCAAAAAATGTCAGAATGAAGTAAGATTTCTCACTCTTACATTTCAAGTTAAACAATAATGGAATAATCAATTTACAGCAACCCTACACGCTTACACCACACACACACACACACACACACACACACACACACACACACACCAGAGTATAAAAATATATGTGCAAATACAAGAGAATTTGAAAAATAAAAACTTTAGGATGAAAGAATATGAAGAGAAAAGCAAGACATTCTTTCCTATCTCCTCCAAGTAGAAGGTGCTTCTTTCAGTAAATCCCCCAAATATTTTCTTGCATGTCCACATTTCTCAGAGAATCACTTTCTCATCTCTGAACTGTGCAGAGTTATAAGCTCATAAGTACACGACCTGACACCTGCAGTTCATGTCACGTCCACCCAACGTACACACAGCCAATACAAGCAATGTGATTTCCCAACAGAACTGTATGCCTGGAGAGACGAAATGGAAGCATATTATGTTGCTTTTCAAGTCACTGTTACTAGAATGCATGGGGTTTTAGCCATTTGGAAGGCTCTTGGTGGTAGGACACAGCACAATGGTGCTTGCTTCAATGAAATCTGAAGTCTTCCTTTGGGACACAGAACGAGCAAGCTGAAGCTGTAGGAGCAAAATATGTATGGAAAGGTTACCTAGGTTGCAGAGGTTCCCTGCGGATTGGAACATTGAATAGTATCACTGCCTCTGACCCTAAGGGTTACCTCTAAGCACCTGATACCTGCCTCTGGGGCAGTTAGGTGAGGTGTGCACTGCTCCCAGTGTATGAGAGTCCAATAAGGGAAGTGATTGTTATGTGGACTTAATCAACTTCAAGCAAGTCTGGCTATATCTGGGTTTTCGAAATTAGATAAGAGAGCACTGGAAAAAAATAGTAACATCACAAAAGGCAAGTCATAGACTAGCAGGTACATGTTTTGGTAACATATTCGTTAAAAGGACTCCTGTCTAGAATACATATCATTTTCACAAAAGGATGAAAGAAAAACTCAATGTAAAAGAAAAATTGGTAAGAAAAAGTGTTTTATAGACAATTTCATAAAGAAACTCTAAAATTGACACGTAAGTATGATTTAGATCTAAAATGTCTCTCAAACTCGCATGTTCAGAGGCAAGGCCTAGTCAGAAGGGGTGGCATGTGATTCTAAAGGGTGTATTTTTTTACTCTGCTTTTCCCTTCTTTTCCTCTCTGCATCTTGGCCACCATATGGTGAGCTGCTTTTCTATGCCATGTCATTCTCTTTTTTTTTTTGCTACCAGGGATCAAACCTGGGACCTTGTGCTTGCAAAGCACACAGCAGAACCCCTGAGCTAAATCCTGGCTGGTCTAACATACCATTATGCCATGCATTTTCTGCCTTGGAGCTTGGTGACCATGGACTGATCTCCCTGAAACCATAAAGCAAGATAAATTTCTCCTCTTTTAAGTTTTGCTATCAAATATTTCCCCCCTGGGGAATGGGAAAATACAAATACTAAAACATGCTTATTTGTCATTAAGGAAATGTAAAGTCAAACTACAATGAGATATAATTAAACATCGATCAAAATAGCTAAAGCTAACATCAAGCATTAGGTAATGATGTAAGGATCTCATTCTTTGCTGATGAGAATGTAAAATGATATAGACACTTTGGAAAACTCTTTAGTAGTGTCACATATAAGACACTAAGGATGAGGGCTGAGGGGAAGGGGGAGGGGGAATAAGTGGGGAGATGCTGTGTACAGGAACCTAATAACCTGAATGAATGTAAACATTACATACTTAAAAGCATGAATTGCAATTAACAACATCAACAGCAATGAAAATGGGGAAAAGGGAATTAGACGAAGAGGGCAGAAGGGGGAGGAAAAGGGAAAAGGATGAACAAAGAATCAAGCTGTAATGTGTACATATACCCACTCCCCAATATGACTGTAGACTGAATGAACTGCAAATACGTATGAATAAAAGAAAAGATCTGGATATCCTTCCCTAAGGATTTACTCAAGCTAAATGAAAGCAATGTTCAAAGGCGGGTTTGTATTGTGGTATTTACAACAGGTTAAATCATTATATGCACATACTGAAAATAAAATATATGCCTATCCACCTATGAAGTAATAAACAAAACGTGTTATAAGCTTACCATAAAGTCTACACAGTAATAAAAGGAAATAACTAGTAATTAACTGCTTACACCCAACAACATGAATGAAACTGTAAACGATCATGCTAAATGGAGGAAAGCAAATGTAAGGCCACAAAGGCTATGACGCATTTATTTGACATTCTGGAAAAAGTAAAAATATAGTTTCAGACAGAACCGTGATTATGAGAAAAATGAGAGGAGTGAGTTGGACTGAAAAGGGTTGGAGGGAAAATTTTGCACTAGCAGAGGTATTTGCAATGGCACTTATCAAAGGTACAAGACTGTATACATGAAACTGTTGGATTGCACTGTACGCCACACGGTATGCAAGTTTCAACATATACCCTGGAAAATGCTGGTCAACAGACCGAATAACACATACTTGAAAATTGCTCACAGTGCATTTCAGATTTCAAATGTTCTTACAACAAGTAAATGTGGTAATAGATATGCTAATTAACTTGATTTAGCCATTGCAATATACATATACGTATCATACTGTAACCATAGATATAATTTAAATGTCAATTAGACTGCTACACAAATTTTTTAAAAAGTAGGAAAAAGAAAATGCTAACTGCAAAAGCTAAGCCCACTGCAATGCAGTAATTTAAAGAGTAGATGCATTTATTCTAATAAGTAGCATAATTTGTTATTTAATTCCTAGTCCTGCTTCATAGCTGAACTCAGATTTTTCATCTTCTGTTGAGCCATTTAATAACTGCCCAGCCAGTCACTGATTCATCTTGTCGTTGTCCCGCTAAGGAAGTCAGTTTTATACATGTGCTCCTGTATCTCTCACAAGGCTTTAACATTTTAGAAAAAAGATTGTATAGATAATACTTTGTAAACTGTAGAACATTATAGGCTTGACAGTTGCTCTTTAATAGCAGACTAGGGGGCCAGGGATTGCAATACAGTGGTTCTGCCGCCGGTACTGCAAACACAGGGACCTGAGTTCGATCCCTGGTACCAAAAAAAAAAAAAAAAAAAAAAAAAAAAAAGGAGCACTACAGGCATGACACAAAGTTATCCTTTAGTAAAACTTTGCTCCTAATTGTTCCTTGCATGGAGACTAATAAAACACACAACATAATTTTGGCCTAGTAAATGTGTTTTTTGATAGATCCCTATTCTTACATACAGATGTTTTCAAATTGAGATGTTAAATTGGGCGTCATGTGATAGCATCTCCCTTGGGACAAAGCTCAACAGTGACTAACAATGACTACCTTGCTTTTCTATTGGTTTTACTCAACACCACATTTCCTCCAAGCAAACATATTTAGAGTCTCCGTAGCACTGAGTGCCAAAGGACCATTAAATTGATCCTCAACAAATTACTACGAAACACTTCCTTGATTTTAGTGTTTCCCCTTAATTGTGAAGCCATGGCAGCTCCACAAACAAATGAGTGACTAACAGACTCCTCCACTAATAATGTGGAGGCTCACATTGCCAGTTGCCATTTACAGCATCTCTATTCCCACTCTGGATGTAGCCAGAAACAGAGCCATAAAGATCAGAATAGTTGCTGTGTTTTTCACCACATTCTACACGCAGTTCTTACAGACACTCACATGCCCATACTCAAACAGGAACACATGCAAACAACACAACATTAAGCCCATGTTTTAAAAATACTTTTTATCAGTTGCTTTGACATGAGATTTTATCCTCAGAAACAGCTTACATATGATATAAGACGGTTCTATTTTAAAAACTAGAAAACTATGACTCAAAGAGAAAAACAAAGATTTTGGGGAGATGGGGGGTACAATTTTGCTTTTATTTCACTATAAACCTGTTTAATTACTTAGAATTAATTAATTCTATTTCTGTAAAGTATAGCCTACATAGGAGTAATTCCAAGTTTAATTTTTTCAGCATTTTTCATTACCAATTCCTACTTCGTTGCTTGACTCATAGTGCTTTCAATAAATTGAGAAGAAATCAAATAGGAATCAACACAGAAAGCCTATATTCCGGGAATCTTCTAAAGATTTCCATCTCATTAATTCTAACAATACTTTCTGAAATGCACTTCACTGTTCCCAAGTTTCCTACTTGTCATGATTTGTGTCTCGATGTCCCCTCTAAAGCTTCATGCAGCCAGAGCTGTAGCTTTTCATGGGTTGCTGGATCCGGAGTGTGTGATGCTTGGATCGGAGTGTGTGATTACTAAATTAGTCCACCGACTGGTTTGGCACAGTGCTGGTTAGGATTAAGGGTGCCACACCTTGAGGGTGAATGCTGTTTGCCTTACGGGTGGGTATCCTTGACACTCTCAAGGTTCCTTTTGCCATGTAAGGTAACAGTCACCATTCACAGATCTGTGGACAACTGTTCTGTCTGCTACACTTGTGTCAACAACTTTTTAGTTACCATTCCTATATGATTTTGGTTTAAATTGAAATTAGTTTTTTTCTTGAAAACATTACCTTTACCACTATGGTCTCAGTACAGATAACCCCTTTTCACTTTCTGTATTCCTGAAGGATCAGAAATTGGACCTGTGTTATCTTAGTTCCATACCGTTGATTCCTCATTATAATTTTTTTCCTACCAAAATAGCTATTCTTATGTATTCCTTAGGCACCCTGACATCAAAATTCCAGCTCACTTTATAATTTTCTTTCTCAGTTATTAAGCTGTTATCCACAATAAGTTTCCATCCTTGTTTCCACTGATTCCCACGGCCTCATCTACAAGCTCGTGTGTCAGCCTGGATGCTAATACATCGACCACTTACGTTTCCTTTCTTTCTTGTTTGTTTTTATCTGGTTTTGTTTGTTTGTTTGTTTTTCTGAGCTAAACTGAGAACATCACATTCTATCTCTTTAGGAAGACAGGATTAGGAGAACATTTTCACAATTCCATTCTTGGCTTTAGTATTCCAAAGACTAGGGCCAAGAAAGGGTCTATTAACTTACCGATGTTGAAAGACAGTTACATGCCTGGCCCCTTTGCTAAAGATGAGGTGGCTGAGTGTTGGTGTTGTTCTGCCTCTTCTAGTCTTTCCACAGATCCTCAGGTCTGTTTTTCTGCTAGTACCATGCTGTTTTTATCACAGTGTCTCTGTGGTATAGTTTCAAGTCAGGGGTTGTGATTCCCCCTGATTTGTCTTTGTTGCTCAGAATTGTTTTTGTTATTACAGGCTTTTCTGGTTCAAAAGAGCTTTAGGCATGTTTTCTCTACTTCTTTTCTAATGGTTATTTGACTCAGATATCTTTAAATCAGTGTAACAATTGCAGGAGTATGGCCATTTTCACTATATTGGTTTTTCCTATCCAAGAACAAGGAGTATCTTTCCATCTTTTGCTATTCTCTTCAATGTTCTTTTTTTTAAATTATTGTAATTTTCTATGTATAGGTCCTTTATTTCCTTTGTTAGATTGATTGCTAAGTATTTCCTTTTGGTGGGGTACTATTGTGAAAGGTAGTTATTCCCCTTATTTCTTTTTCGGTGATTTTGCTATTTGTGTACAGGAATGCTATTGGTTTTTGAGTGTCAATTTTTATTTCCTTTGTTAGATTGATTGCTAAGTATTTCCTTTTGGTGGGGTACTATTGTGAAAGGTGTTATTCCCCTTATTTCTTTTTCTGTGATTTTGCTATTTGTGTACAGGAATGCTATTGGTTTTTGAGTGTCGATATTGTATTGAGCTATACTACTGGATTTGGTCATTAAATCTAGTAATTTTTTGAGGTAGTTTTGAAGTTTTGGGGGGTCTTCTATGTAGAGAATGGAGTCATCAGAAAATAATGATAATTTAATTTCTTTCTTTCCTATCTTTATTCCTTTTATTTCTTTTTCTTCTCCAATTGTTCTGGCTAATGTTCACTGCAGGAAGGATAGCTTCTTTAAGTAGTGCCAGAAAAACTGGCATTCTAAAACCATATCTCTCATCATGCACTAAACTAAAGTAAAAATGGATCAAAGATCTAAATATTTAAACAGAAATACTAAATCTTCTGGAAGAGACAATAGGTAGAGCTCTTAAGGACATAGGGGTAGACAAGGACTTTATGAACAAAACCCAAACTGCAGATCTCATCTTATTAAAAAGATTTTGCATCGCAAAAGAAATCACCAACAATGTGAAGAGACAACTCACAGAATGGGAAAAAAAATTTAGCTAGTATCCCCTTGGATAAAAGAGTAATATCTAGAACATACAAAGAATTGAAAAATGTATTTAAAGACCCATTCCAAAAATGGGCATCTAAAATGAATAGATACTTCTCAGATGAAGAAGTAGAAACAGCAAACAAACATATGTAAAAATGTTTAACATCACTGGTCATCTGAGTGATGCAAATTAAAACAACACTGAAACTCCATCTCACTCCAGAAAGAATGTCTATTATCAAGAAATCAATCAACCACAAATGCTGGTGAGACTAGGGATAAAGGAACCCTTCTCCACTGTCAGTGCAACTGTTGTGGAAATCACTGTGGAGATTCCTCAGAAAATTAGGATTAGAGGTCTTATTTGACCCAGCTATTCCTTTTCTGGATATCTTCTCAAAAGAACTAAAGGCATCATACCACAATGATATATCTGTTTATAGCAACACAGTTTGTAGTAGCTAAATCTTGAAAACAGCCCAAATGTCGACGTATTAATGAATGGATAAAAAGATGTGTTTTTTTAATACAATAAAGTTCTACTCAGCCATAAAGAAAGATAAACTAGAGACATTTAGAGTTAAATGGATGCAACTGGAGGCTATATTCTTAAGTGAAATATATCAGACACATGTATAAATATCACATTGTCTCTCTAGTGTGACAAGTTGGAAAGGTAAATAAGGCCCAAAATGTAAATAGATATGAAATAGGAAGAAACTGTAGAAAAGGAAAGAGAAACTATGAAAGCAGTGGGGGAGGGGAAAATGGCTAAAAGAAGAAAAAAAGAAAACAAAGGTTTTGTAAAGTGGGGAGATTAAAGGAAGGGAAGTAGAATGGGAGAAAAAGAGGAATCAAGGTATAACATGTACGGGTACAAACTTCCTTCAATGATTGTGATCATTATGTACATTTAAATTGTACCAATAAAATTAATTAATAAAAAAAGCAGTTATAGTAAACAAAAGGGCATACTTTTTTTTGGGGGGGGGTACCGGGAATTGAACTCAGGTCCTTGTGTTTACAAGGCAGGCCACAGAACCGCTGAGCTAAATCCCCTGTTAAGGGTATACTCTTAACAAAATGTTTCCTCCTGAGTTCAAAGAAAACCCCTTCGATCTTTTCTTCCATCGTGAATGTTACCATTCTCCCACTCAAAGTTTTACTGAATTCTTTGTTCTGAGTTTCTCCAATGTCTGAAATGAATCTTTCATAAACTCTCATCTCAGAAATCCTCATCTGCCTCTAAAAAAAAAATCGACCTGCTTAATATAGAAATGAATCTTACTGCCTGAATCCATTTCCTTCATCATTTGCCACAATTTTTGCCTAGCATCCTTGTCTGCAGCCTCCAGTAGCAATCTTTTTAGTAACAAATTCCTGTAAGTCAGCAAGTTTCAGGCAGAGCACGGGGTGTGGCTGGTATTAGTTCAGGGAGAGTGCAGCCGCGGTGGGCATGAATTCTGATGCTACCCCCCCTGAAGACGGTCACAAATCCATCTTCATTGGTATTTTCACCTGTAAGAGCTTAAAATATGAATTTTTCCTTTAATAGGTGAACCCATTAGCTCACAAATGTATCTATGACACTAGGTAAAGAAACTCAGAATATGGGGCTAATCTAAGTCTGCCTGGGAAAGGAAGATATTTCTTTATTTACTAAATCACCTATCATTTTGTATAAGGGGAGTTATTCTCTTTCCTTTGTAAAATATTGTTTGATTTGTTTCCATCTCTGTCAAGTGCCTTATCAGAAAGAAAAATGTAATAAATTACCCAGGATTAGGCTTTTCCTTCATTACAAGAAGAATGAATGGTGGGCCTAGTTTGTTCACTCCAGGAGAGAGAAGAGAAACTTATGTCATAATACCTAGTTTTTCTTTGAGTATGGAGACAAAAATCATATTTTGCAGGTTTGTTTTAAAATATAATTTTTCTACATATATTTGCATTCTGTAACCTCCTGATGTTTAAGAATTTTCCTTTTTATTGTTTCCTTAAACTGTAAGTTTAATATAATCACAAATTTTCCCTTGTAAAGTTTTTGTTGAAAAATAAAATTAAAATCATATACAACTTACCCTTTTCACTTCTCTTGCCAGTTATTTCTCTATTTTTGCATCTACATTAATGGCAAGATTGATAATATGGTTTTCTAAAATTTCCGCTCCATTTTGCTCACTAATTGCTTTCTCCTCACACTGAAAGTGGGCTACTGACCCCATTGTGTCACCAAAATATTCTTCTCTAGGTCACCATTAGACTCCATGTTAAAAATCAGTAGACTCCTCAGCAGTTTTTAGCCTACTTTTAAAAATACTCTTAGGGCTTCTTACTGCTTTCTTCTTACTGACTTTTCCCCATAGGGTTTCCTTCTCGGCATGGTCAGCACCTCCTGTTATCGGCCTACTAAACACTTCAATTATTAATTTAAATGTTCTTCAATTTATCTTCCAGCCTACAAATCCTCAGTATGATCTTGTGCACAGTGGTGGTTTCTGTTGTCTCCACAATGTGGTGATTTACAATTCATTGTCTTGTTTTCAGGCTGCTTTTCGGAACTTGTAAGACCGTATCACCTTCTAGCTAATATTAATAAAGAAATATCATAAGAATCTTATTTATGCCAGGTCAGAAGCAGAATATTTTTTTCTGCCTCACCTGTAATACACACTTAAATAAACAAAAAAAATCCCAAAATTTAAAAATCAATTTTTTTCTATTACAAAAAAGTGTCTCCGACAATTAACACTAAGTTATTTTCAAGACATTTGAAATTTTAGTGTTTCCTTTCTCATAAAACTTTAACTTTGCTGTCCCTGTCTTATGAAAAACTACAAAAATAGCTTTGTATTTCATATTTATATGTATTATTATATTTATTGCATGATTTATTATATTTATTATGTATTTTATATTTCTATCTATTTTATACTTATATAATTTATCGTTATATTAATTTATATTTTATATTTTAATGTTTCTATAAATATTTTATGATCATTATGGTGCAAATGTAATTTAAGAAAACAAAATTTTTGGAGAAGATTAAAATGAATAAAAAATTAGAATGCACATTTTCCACTTGGGTACTGGATGCTCCATATTTATGTAAATTAGGTGTGCACATTCTACTACTACTAATACTCTGCAGGATGACTTAGTCTCTATCTTTCATTTTTACTTCATGAAGTCCTCCTGAATATAAAGAAAAGCCTGGTGAAAACATCTTGGCACTTTGAAACACTCAACTCAGAGCCCACACCGCCTCTGTCTCCTGCTCACCTGTCACTGGGGAAGTGTGCTTTACCCCTTCAGCCAGTTATCCCATCCTGAAAGTGTGGGCACTGATATTTAATGACAAGTGTGATGTAAGGATCATGTCACCTTACTGGTCCATTTCAGCCACTCAAAAGTGGAGACTCCTATAAATGCTATTAAAAAATATGGGGAGGACCAGGGATTTAGCTCAGTGCCTCCAGTGCCTGCCTCGCAAGCACAAGGACCCAAGTACGATGCCCAGTACCAAAAGAAAAAGAAAAACTAATGGGGAAAAATGAACAAACAACAAATTAAAAATCAGATACCTAAGTTTTATTATATATACTTTTAATTTAAGCAAATGTATTTGCACTAATTTATTTTTTTACTTTGTATCTTTTGAAGGTCTACTGTCAGTATTTCTGGCCTACACACTGGGGAAAAAAAGGTCTAGAAATCTACGGAAATGAGCGATAGTCAAAAAACATATGTTAATGTTGAGAATTTAGAATGATTCACCAAGTTGTATCCTGATTTAACTTAATTAAGTCTTTATTTCTCATTAAGTTTATTGGTACTTTTTAGGTATACAGTATACTTACATTCATCATGATGTATCTTGGTTCTCATTTTTTCCCCGTTCCCCTGCCCTCCCTTCACCACCTCCACCCTTCCCTATTTGCAAATACTGTTTCCATTTTTCCTTTTCTCATATTTTTCTTTTCTCTTCTTTACTTTCCCCTTCCCTTCCCGTCTCTCCTACTTCCTTAGCCCTCTTCTTCCTGTTTCACCTTATCAATAATACAATTTGAACCTTATTTACGCTTTTAGTTTTCACACCAGAGAAACTATTCGGTATGTACACATGTGTGTCTTCATTATTTTACTTAAGAGTATGACTTCAATATACAACCATTTAACTATAAAGAATCAGAAACTAGAGTCATTTATAGCTAATTTAATTAAGTCTTGTGAGCTTTTCCTCTGATGGTAATATCTCTTCACTGTTGGGGCATAACTACCCTTTAGGAAAGGTTTATCAACTTTATATGATTATCACACAATCATTTCTTAGAAGCAATTATGGTAGATGTTTATGCTATTTTAATCATTTGTCCCATAAACATATATTACTTTTATTAGTAGATTCTTGCAATACATAATGACTACCTTTACTGTAGGGAATTGGTCTGCATACATAGTTCAGTTCAATTCTTTTGTCTCCCTTCCATCCCCCCTTTTATTTTTCCAGCATTTATAAGACCTAATAAAATTAATTATCATGTACAGATTGAAAACCAGACTGAGACCAAAAAATATGAAAAACATGTAATATAATTTAATCCTTTATTCTTTAATTTTACTTTTATTTTTAAGTAAGAAAAAGTCAAAACAATTCATATATATATATATATCAATAACAACGGAAGAATCTATATAATCATCAAACATTATATATTAAAATTTTCATTTTAATACTTCCTATTATAAAATTCAAGAATTTTTATTATCATGAACATTAGTTTAGAAAGCTTTCTTTATATCTGTTGATGTAACAACCTGCTGTAGGTTTTCAGAGGGGTTTCTTTTATATAACTAAAATTATACCAAATAGAATGTGTCCTAAATATCTGAAATCATGTGAAAAGTGGTTCTTATGACTATTAAGTAAAATAATTTGGAGTGTTTTATGCTCACATAATACAAATTTCAGACATTAATTCACTGGAATATTTTAGTTAGTTATTTCAATTAGTAAGATTTCTTGGCCATCTATTCAATTTTATTGAAATTAATATGCAGATTATTTTGTCTTCAAATTATTCTGCCTGAAGAAAAAGTGTATAATTATTAGTAATGTAACATATTAAATTAATAAATGTCATTAATTTTCTGCAGTTTAAAAATTGAACAAGAGTTCCGGTTCTCTGGAGAGTATCATCCTTACAGTCCCATTAATTAGCGTTTCACATTTAGCTCTTTTAATCTTAAAAGCTAATTTAAATTGTTCTCACTTTTCTGTTTCATTTAGAGTGAAGACGATAAAGTCATGTGAACATTTATAAGATGGGACACTATTTAACAGAACAATTTGTCATTTTGCCCTCATTTTTTTCTTAAACTGGTTATTAATGTAATTTTATTAGTATCATATCAATAACATCATAGCATTTGTCCATAAATGTGGAAATTTATATGAAAATGATAACAAAAATTAATGGAATTTTATTGCAGTGGAATTTTATTCAAAGGATTTTCAATAATAAAACTAAGGTATGTAATACTTTAAAATGTAAAATTTTAAAGAAAGGTCACTAGTTTTATTTATTTTTACAAATTTTATCTCAATATTACATTTTTGCCACACATGAAGTTAAGATTCATCTCAGGGAAGACGTGCATGTACATAACACACCTTTATTCTTCACCACGCCCATTCCCCTCCCTACTCACCTTCCTCCATCTGTCTGTGGATCTCTTTCCTCATTTTCATGATTAGTATTATTGCTATTATTATTTTACTTCATGTTTGCAGAGTCCGATGTTAACCTTCACTGGGGGCATTTTGCACAGGTACAGAACAACTCTTAAATCTTATGTCCCCTTGGCCTCCCCACCACCCCTCGCCTGTGGGCTCTTGGACTCTCTTCTCATTTGCAAAAGACCTATGCTAATTTTATTAGTTTAATGACGGAGCATCTATTTATGTATTTACTAATGTACTAAAAATATTTTTGATCATACCATTCTTCAGGCACGAAGAAGGGCTCTGATATCCTAATGGAATCCATGAAAGCTGAATCTCACCACTCAAGCAGCTAATAATTCATTGTATTACAAAAGACAGACTTGATCAGAGAAATTATTAATTAGATTTATGTAAGTCAAGAACTGTTCTATTTTTCTATTCATACTATCCTTTATGATTGTACGACTGTAATCCCAAATTGCAATATGAACTACTCACGATAAAATAAGCAATAATTACAATATATCTTAGATATATTAATTATGTCTGCTCATTCAACTAAATATTCAGAATGAATCCAAAATAAAATTAAGTAAATAACTCATGATCAATTTTGATCATCCATGTAGTAACATGCCTTTTTCTAGTTGTATTTTGTATTAGTTTACATAAAACTACTTCCACTGGAGAGTACGCCAGGCGAAGCTGTTAGTTTTGACAAAAAAAGTTGACCTACTACTGATTATGTTTTCAAGCCTTGTGCCAAATTTCTTCGCCTCCAGTTTGCAATTTTAGTTTCAACAGACAAAAAGTCCACGCCCTCGGACCGTGGCCTCTAAGATTCCTTAAATTCTGAAAACTACCTCCCTACACACCTTGCAGGATCATGCACATATAAATAGTTCACACATCTTGAAAGCCCTTTTCCTGGCCTGGGGATTTAGCTCAGTGGTTCTGCTGCCTGCAAAGCAAGCATAAGGTTGCAAGTTCAATCCCTGGTACAAAAAAGAACAAAGAAAAAGAAAGAAAGAAAGAAAAAAGCCTTTTCCTTCTTAGCAGCCCAGAAAGTTTCATATAACTTCTTATATAATGAGTCATTTATTTACAATTACTATTTGAACTCTGTTGTGGTCCGATATCCCCATTCCTTTCTCTTTGGTATAAAAAGTGCTTACTTTATATTTTAATACTATGTGGTAAGGCATCTTACTCTCAAGCCTCTCATTCTGACAGTTCTCTCTCTCCAGTTGATATTTCTGATTGCCATGCACACCCCTATCCTGTGTACCATGATTTCTGATTATCACTCCTGGGACTGAGCAGGTGTTTAAAAGTAGAATCAAGTCAATAGGTTCCTTATTGTACTTGCAAGGCCCTGGAATGAAGACCAAAATGTGTCTGCTTAGGTTTCCAGTAACGGGGTAACAGGTGCTCTGAGGGGTAGTCTGGGCTTGCTTTTGAAATGTGAAGAATGGAATACTTCTTGATGCTCAGAAACAGTTCAGCTCTTTGTCTAAGTCGTAAAAGGAATACAAATAAATTATCTCCGCATTTTGGATAAATCTCTGGCTGTCCCAAATCTTTAAAAAGTCTTTGCAAAGAATATTAAAAAACATTTTATTGAAACCTGTATCACTTAACTCCACAATGTACCTTGACAGAAACAAACACAAAATGAATTCAGAATACAAAATATAATGCACATTAAGAATATAAGGCAGTAAGAAATCATATATGTATGATCTCAAGTGAAGAAGTATTCATAGTCAACAGATGTACTGAAGAATATGTTAAACACGACAAATTCCTCCATGAATCAAAACTGAATTTCTGAAAATGTAAAAGTAAAATTCATGTATGTTACATCAACCATTTAGTAGCCTAAACATAATTATTTTACTTTTTCATTTCTTATTCCAGCAATTAGAAATTTAATACAAACTTATAGCTAAAATATAAAATCAATAATAACAAATACATGAAAGTCTTATTTATGAATCATTCTTGTTAGTCTGCACATAGGAAGACAGCGACATAATTTGCACAGTTGGGGTATATATGCTTGTTGGTATTTTAAGTCTTAATTATTACAGCCATGATTTTGTAAATTGTCTCTAAACTGAATTTGACTAATTTCATTCGTTAGTGTGATCAGTATCTCTCAGCTCGCACAGCACAGCCTAGGTCATCAGACAGATACTCCTTAGTGAGCCTTCATACATGAGCAGAAGATGGCATCATCACACTCGTTGCTGCAAAGCATAGAATTCTTCAATTATTTTTACATCACTTTTGTTGTTATTTGCTTCAAATGGATGATCACAAAAAATCATCACAAATTAACTATGTTATTGGTGTTCTATCTTCTAGATAAGCAATCTTATCTGCTGTGTGTCTGTAGGTGCTGTGTTTCTTATTCTCTCCAGGCACAAAAGGGCTCTGAATACAAAGGGCAGTTGGAGGTAAACAAAAGAAACAACACAGCTTTCACCTTGATAATTACAGAGTTTGAATATGTCCCAGTTGGGAAAATGTTTATTTTTCTTCTTGTAGTTTTGACTATACAGTATTGTCCTACAGAAATAATAATTTTTAGCATGCGTTTGTATCTGTGGCAGAACACGACACATACTCATGTGCATATGATTCTGTGTGTCTTTGTATATGTATGTGTGATGTTTGCTACCCTTACCTACAGACAAGTGGATGAAAATGGAACTGTATGCATTAGACAGGAAGACTTCCAAGTCTTCTCTACTTGATGGCCTTCTGACTCCATACACATTTGTGTTACACTCTTCTGTGTGATTCATCAGGACTGGTAATGAAAAATATGCTGGTGAGAAGAGGCCTACAAGTATAAGAAATGTGTTATGAAAAAGATATGCACTTACCTATAAGAGTGAAACGATAGGTGGATTTACTATAAGACGTTGGAAACACGACCAAAGGCAACCCCAGTGAAGGCTTTCATGAAGACTTTGTTGAAGATTGGGAAATGACTGCACATAAATACCACTTTACTTTCTATTATGTGTGATAGTACTCAATTGCTACAACTCATGGATAATGACTGCAAACATCGCATTACTACCCCTAAAAACCTAGTGGCTATCTTCCATTTGTTTCTCTGCATCTGGTTTCCCCCTTTCTGCCTCTACCTTCTTTTCACTATGCTGTGTGACCCCATTCATCTGGCCATTGAGAGCTACATCACAAGGCTCCCTTTTCTTCAGGTGTGGAAAAGAAGAGTAAGTGTGAAATTCTGTCACCCCACTTCTTTATGACGCTGCCTTGGTTTGCTCAACCCCCAATCTAAGATCTTCTCTAGAGACCTTTCCCGTTCATTTTCTCCTTCTGTGTTAAAGATGTTACTCCTTGCCATTTCAGACCCAGAGTTGCTGGCAATTTAACCACCCATAACTTGGGTGAGAAGCATCCTAGACTATCCTGTGTACAACTTGGTTAATAATCCCTTCTAAAGCTTTGCTTGTGTACCTCTTGTAGACACCACGGTTTTCTGCCAGGTTGTATATTAATACAAACCTTAAATGTATACACATCCTTACCAGAGCCCAGGAAGTGGTGACATTGCAACGAAAAGGCTGGATATTCGTGTCCCTTGTAATCCTGTGGGGTAAACAGCAAAGCTTTTTAATGCAAGTGAATGAAGCAAGTAAGAACAGACAGATGGGAAAAATTGAAGGTGGAAAAATGCAAAAAGTTAATCAAGATTCACCCTAAAAACATGTATGTGGAAAGAAAATGATCCTTGAAATTTGGGGATGTATTTATTAATAATCATAATTTTTAATGGCTGTTGATGCCCCAGAAGTACTACTCTTGCATCATGACTTTTCAAAATATAATAATATTCATTAAAATTCTTTATTCTTCCATTCTTTTTCTCAGTATGTTTGTGAATGAATTTATTCCCTTGTGTTTGCAAGGGCACATTATTTAGGGTATTATTAGTGGATGTCTTTCCCACTCAATGTGCTGTTTACTTTTTATTACTTATTTATTTATTTATTTATTTACTTTTTTGTTGTGGATTTAGTATCCAGTTCAGTTTGGAGCTCAGAGCTGAGATAAACTTCCTTTTAATGAAATTCACCTGGAGTTCAGCCACATTTATTTTATATTCATTTGTAAAACACCACAGGTGACATTTATTTTTTCTAGATAAATGTGATTTTTCTTTATAAATTGTCAACAGATTGTTCTGGCAGCTGGCCACATTTTTTTTCAAATAGATATTCTCCACTAATATTGAAACCAAAGAGGAAAGCCATAATATATTGAAAATCCGTATTTCCTTAAAATTATAAAAATAAAATTTGGCCAGAGTTAGCTCAGTGGTTCCGCACTTGCCTTGCAACTGCGAGGGCCCGAGCTCGATCCCAGTTACCAAAAAATAAAACAGAATAAAATAAAATAAAATGAAAGTTAATTTTGAGCAACATAAAAGTCCTTAGTCAACACTTTAATGGAATATGCATAATCAGGTCTCAATCAATTTTTGCTCTCCTTTGAATATAGGGAATAAAATTGATATATCAATATAACTAAATCTTTGAAGACCTATCATTTTTAATACCGTTTTTGTCTAGTTTGTTTACCTATGGTGGGAAAAATATGTGTCATTTGTATTGCATTGCCTACAATATTATAATTGAGAAAAAATGTGTCATTGGACGGTATCATCTACCATTTAATCCCTCCACAGTTGCAAAAATTTTTACTGATATATGTGAATGATTACATAGCATTTCTTGCTGGAAAATTTCAGTGAGAAAATAATTCCTCCCTATGTATTTAGTAAAGTAGAAAGACTTTCCTTTTGTTGGACAAAAAATTAGCTCATCATTGCTGCTTTCACAGATATTTCAGATTCTTCAAAAGTTTGTCCCTTTTCCTGCAATTTTATCCTTATACTAAGCATTCGTTATTTTCTCTATAAATTTAGTAATTCTTCAGCATCCCATGAACATGGGATTTTTCTATTTTATGCCTTAGAGTATCACTGATGTATATCAAGATTTATATATAAAATATGTGCTATAAGAAGTATCAATATGCTTTCTGTTTCAGTCTGAGCCAGTCTATTAAATAGTTGCTGTGGTTGTCACACTCAATTCACAAAATCAGTTGTGAATATGTGTAAATTGTATTCAGTAACTCAGAATGTGCACTTCACTCTCTCCTGGATAAGCACAATAACAAAAACAACAAATCAGAAAAAATACACAAAGGATTTTTTGAACTGCCTTATCAACTTAGAGCATCCTGTTACAATGAATGCTGTGCTTTGCTTGGAAAGGAGGAGAGGAGTTGGTAAAGTTATTAATATAGTCTCCAAGTAATCTTTTGCTTGTGAAATTTCTTTGAGAATTTCACAATGGTGATGCATAGCCCCTTTTTTAAATCCTCCAGATTTCTAGTGCTTCCATGCTACCTAATGAATGCAGGAATCTTTTGAGAAACTATGTAAAGATCGCTCTTTCTAGAAACAGTCTAGTAGTGCCTTCCAATCCAGAAGACTTCTTTCTCTGCCTGGTAATCTCAGGCAGATTGTTTGTTTGCTTGTTTTGTTTTGTTTTCACTTTCCACTTGAGTGAAGTGTTAGTATTGTTTTAAGTCTTGTCACTATCCTTGAAGTCAACTCATAACTGAATATAGTTGAATAGCTCAATACAAATTCAGTTGCAGTAGGGAGAAGAAAAATAAAATTTTGAGTTCTGATCACTCTATCCTTCACTATAATTTTATATGAACTTTAAAATATATCCTGGGAATGTAAAGATTATTAATTTGTGGTTCATAACTTCATAAATCTGCAATCTAGTAGAAGTTTCATATTTAAAGAAGGGAATGCAATAATGTACTACTTTAATAATCTATGTGGGTTTTTACTACAATGGGGTTTCTAAGAAAAGAATCATCAATCTCTTCAGGCTGAAGCACTTACCTGAGGAAACAAAAAAGGCCTCACAATCTTAACTAAAGAATTACTGACATTTCTTAGAAAGTTAATTACTTAAATCATTATAATCAGAGGAGTTTTTAGTTAAGTGGGACTTGTAAATATAACTACACATATAATGGCGCAAGGTAAAAGAATAAAGAATAAAATTAGTTGCTTTTACATATAAAATGCCCATTTTCTTTTCATCGTATTCCAAATTGAAATGTTTGTAACCTCATGTAACTTAGTCTCTTCTACTTAAGTACTTTTAAAGATTTATGTGCCACTGGTACTAAAGCATTACATTGTTTTGTAGGTTTTAAAATTCTCTTAGAATACTTTTCTCCTTTTTTGTGGTTTTTCTGGTTGTGGACGGAGTGTGGGAGCATTGAAATCCTAGTGTAATGATATTAGTAGATGGGCTTGTTGGGGTAATGACGCGGTGAAGGTAGGGCACTCACAGATGATATTATTGCCCTTAGAAAAAGAGACAAGAACTTGCACTTTCTCTCTGCTGTCTGCTACAGAAGGCTACAGAGAGAAGACTTTGAACTAGGAAAAGGCCTATAGTAGACCCTGGACCTGTATGTGCTACAGTTTTGGACCTCTCAGCCTCCAAAACTGTGAAGAGGAGATGTGTGCTCTATACACAAATGAGTCTATAGTAATTTATTATAGCATCCCTGACTGAGATGCTTTTCAGATAATTTGCAAATACAAACTTATTATGCATTTCACAAAAAGCAGAACTATTGAAAGAATCCTTTGTACACTAATCAACAAATGTTTTTGAAAATTTTTATTATACTAGAAATGTTTATCATTAACTCTTTTAGAGCTAGAATTTACTTCGGAAAGAAAACACCTGCTTCTCTCAGGGTAGCCAGAGAAACTTTACACAAAAGGCTCATAATTCAAACAAATAATGCAAAAATAAGAGATTATCTCACTCCTTTTTCCCTTCACTCCTTCTGCCTTTGATTTCTCTTTAACATACATATATATTGCTTATTAAGTAGAGAACCAGATGTTATTTTACTGTCCTATCTAGAGTCAGGTTGTAAGATTGCCTTTTTCCTATGTATCTTAAAAATGAGGAATAGGTCAAATTGTGACAGGAAAACACAAAATATTCCTCCTTGCTCTACTATTTTACTGTCCTATCTAGAGTCAGGTTGTAAGATTGCCTTTTTCCTATGTATCTTAAAAATGATGAGGAATAGGTCAAATTGTGACAGGAAAACACAAAATATTCCTCCTTGCTCTAGATTTCTGTACTTTAGATTTATCTTTCAGAGAAAAAATAGTTATCAGAACTACAAAAATGACATTTTTCATACTTTTAAACATTTTAAAGCCAGAGGCTGAAACAGAAGTGCTAGATCTCACAAGAGATAATGCATTCTCACATGTTTTCTAGCCTTATTTCTTCATCAAAGAAAGTTCAGATGAGGAAAAACAGCTCAACTTCTCAAACTTTTGTGATTCACCTATCACTAATTTAAAAAGTGCATTACCTATTCTCTTTCATAGGCACACCAAGGACACATTCTACTGCGTGTCTTTTCATCAGTGGATGTAAGGTGAGTGCCTCTCAAGAGGTTAGAAGAGCAAAAGAATATGTAATTTCTTGGGTCATGATTCCTCAGAACTGGTAGAGGGACTTAACTACTCATTACAATGGATTGTTCCAAATAGAATTTCCTATAATTTTGGGGGGTTCTTGTGACTCACTGCAAATTAAACATGGTACTTACTGCAACCCCTGTGAGCAAGCTCTTATCCTTACATGCGATTTATTTAAGTTGTAATATGTTAAGATCATTAAAAAAATATCCCTGGAGGTTATTTTGATTTCAGAAAGGCTTTTTATTATTTGGAAAGAAGGGTGGAAAGTGAGAGATAATCCAGGCTAAAGTGAGGACAAATGCCCAGTCTGTGGTGAGGGTGAGGACAGAGAGAGAAGATCCAGGCAAAGAACTCTGAGCCTCCTCCTGGTTTATGTATATCAGTCTGAGAAAGTTAAGTATAACGATGGGTGTGAGCAAATCCATGAATGTATTTATTCTTCATATCTATGTATTTAAATTATTTGCATTGGTAGCTCATGTTTAGATTAGTCTTTCAATTAACTTCATTATTTTAGATTCTCTAGAATGAGAACCAGTATAAACTCCTTCCAGTTACTCTGTTGAGACATTCTTAGTCTCTTATCATTCCTAGTTTCCTAGTTCTTTTTGGTTTTTCAAGAAAACAGATTTTTAATCTCTTGACCTGTTTGCCCCTCTAGCCACTACTCACTTCTATTCATCCATAATGAACTATTGTTTTATTCCACTTACTGCTTCCAACTAAAGAGCCACCAGCTCTGAAATCATGCCGGCCTAACTTCAAAATCCATCTACAAACACATGGATAAGAGAAAGTTTCATTTCTTCCTATGGAAAAGGAAGACATAAATATCTCCCTTGACCATTGTTGGGAGACAAAAGAAAATCAATATTTCCTAATACAGTGCTCTGTTTATGTCTTTCATCTGGCACGGATTTATATGGTATATCATTACTTTCAATGAAGATTCTAAGGTCAGACTGATTATAGTTGTAAAGCTGAGATAAAGTTTAGGTTTTAAACCTAAAGTTCAATTTTCTTTATATTATATAATCATCATGATATATCTCAAGTACTAGCATTTCACTTTTTAATAAAACAGATTTACAATAGATATGTATTTGAATGTATAGAAATCTCATTTGTTGTGAAAAATTATACCCAAGGAATGTGTGGAAAATGTTTTGATATATGTCCTTTAAGAAATTTTGTATACTAACATTTGTAAAATAAAATTCTAGCCAGGCATAGTGGCACATGGTTGTAATCCCAGAACTCGGGAGGCTGAGGCAGGAGGATCACTGAGTTCGAGACTAACCTGGGCTACATAATGAGTTCCAGGTCAGTCTCAACTACATAGTGAGAACCTGTCTCAAAAAAACAAAAAAATAAAAAATAAAAAATAAACTTTTATAAAACCAAAAGGATTGTTTTTAAATATCTCAATCAATTCTGAGTAATTTACTGTAATATTTTAAATGCATATCTGCAAAAGTCAATGTTACAACATGAATAAAGATCAATGAAATAAATAATTTCCATAAGGTTACTATCAGTCGTGCTTTTCTGACAACCTAATGTTCAGTGTGAAATTTTGCTTCTCTCGAGGAGCCACTGACACCGGAAGCTGTGCAAATGCCTGTGCCCAGGTGGCAGGAGCCCTAAGAACCGGAAACAGGGCCCTCAGCAGACAGTGATTCTGCCTCGATCTTGGACTTAACCAATGTCAGGAGCCATTCTACATCGTTTGAGGAAAAAAATCATTTCACCATGAAATTATGATTAGGGCCCATGATGCTGTGAAGCTCAAGGGCAATTGTTCATCAGCTGCTTCTTTGAGAATCCAGTAGTAATACAAAAAGAAAATTTTCACCGCGGGAGGGACAATGCTTTATCAGTTTAACTCATCCCACCCACTGTTGTGAGAAGGTTTTGCTCAATCTCCTAGTCCTAATCAACACAAGCTCCTCACAGACCTAAAATCCTCATCAGCATAAGGTCCTCATTGTCACAGG
Organism: Fukomys damarensis; assembly: GCF_012274545.1. Taxonomy (NCBI): domain Eukaryota; kingdom Metazoa; phylum Chordata; class Mammalia; order Rodentia; family Bathyergidae; genus Fukomys; species Fukomys damarensis. The sequence continues at coordinate 12,125,626 of NW_022900917.1, read as the reverse complement.
ATCACCACCACCCTCTGAGTCATCTGATTCTCCCTATGAACCCAGTAAATAGTGGCAAGGTCAGAGTGTCTTCGTTTTTGCCTGCTCTGAGTCACTGACCTCCAGGCCCCCCATATGCTTTGAAATTACACCAGCCTGTTTTGTTGCTTTTTCTTTAGCCTCGCCATCCCGCTTTCCAGGCAGGGAATTGATCGACCTCCATCCGATAAACCTTCTTCCAAAATAAAATTTGTTGTTTTTTTAAATCATCTAGTGCATAGTACTTTCTTATAACTGTCTTAATATACTATGTTTTTAGTGTGTGGGTTTTTTTTTGTTGTTGTTGTTGTTGTTATTTTTTGTTTGTTTTGTTTTTTGGTACCGGGGATCAAACTCTTTGCTCTTGCGAGGCAGGCGGCGGAACCACTGAGCCAAATCCCCTGCCCTATGTCTTAATATACTAATATGGTCCATTTTATAATATTTAAAATGATAGTAATATTAGTGTCTTAGAAAAAAATCCGTAGTAAAATTAAAAAATTTTTCTTAATCAGTAAATTCTATTTTGTAAGCAGATTGTGTAGCAATGCATTTACTCTTCAACACGGTACTCAGCTGTCTTGGGTATTCAAGAACAAATATCCTCAGCTAATCTCTTAAGCTTCCTCATCACCTGTATTCATTCTCTCTCCACTTACCCATTTGCTAAGGCCAAAATCTGGTGATGTCCTAGAATTACATTTCTTTTGTGCCCATTATTCAAACTACCTGTAAATCCTGTTAAAATCGGCTTTGAAACATACCCTGAGTCTATTAGCCCCGGTCCAAACATCACCCCTCTTACCTGACAGGCAGCCATCATCTCCTGTCCAGTTTTCCTGTAGCATTGACTCCTGTCAGTTAATGATTCCCCCCCAAGGGATAGTTTTGCCATTTAAAATGAATCCTTTTACTTACCTGATCAAACCTTCAATGACTTTTTCACCCAGCTTAGAATAAAATTCAGAAACATTCTTTGGCTATGAGTTCCTAGATGACTATTGGTTTTATCACTCATAAAATGTGTTAAGTAGGATTTGCACCCTAAGTCTATTATGAGGACTGACTGAAATTGTGTATACAGATAATTCAGTTCATAGAAAATCCTTATTAATTATTAGATATCACTTTTGTGTGTTATTTGTAAAAATGCATAGGAAATCGTGACTTTTTAAAGAGAAAGATATTTTCAATTTAAATTATATATGAAGGCTATTCTCTTAAATTTATATATTAAGGGCATAACTGAAAGTTCACCTTTTAAATGATGTTTTAATCAAAGAAGAATAAAGCACAAAGATTAAACAGTAATGAGGTTCAGGGTTAAGCAGACCAAATTTCATAACCCAGCTCTGACTCTTATTAGCTAAGTAGCCTTGAGCAACTTGCTTAATCTTATCAGAAACTTCAGCAATGTATTTCGGCCCCATCTCTAAAATCCGTTAATACTGTCTAGATTTGTTTTAAAGAATAAATTCAATAATACTTGTAAATATTTAGCTACAATTTTCCAAAATCTTAGGTGTGTGTAAATTATATATTTATGCTACATAGAGGATACATTTATTTTCCTATGCCTATGGATGCTGTTTTTAATGATGATCTGCTAACTTATCACACAAATGTATTTAAAGTAGAATACCATATCTCTTAATTCTCAATACATGTACTTAATGGGAGTATTTAGATATGCAAAACAGATTTTCAGATAAAATGCCCAGGCTTCAGAATAAACCCTGCATTCTGAAACATCCAGTGTAAAATTTGGACAGTATTTTAAGTGACATTTAACTAAGTTATACTTGTCATAATTTCCATTTTGTTTTATGATTTTTATCTTATATGTTCTCCAAAGGTCCTGTGTTAGAAGCTGAGTTGTTGGCCTGTGGTGCTGCCTTACAGGGTGGAGCCTAGTGGAGGAAAGTTAGGATATGGGGGTGTGGCCATGATGGATCGCTTAGAGTCCTGGCCTCTTCCCTGCTCTCCTTTTTTGCTTCCCCTCTGCCACCCAATAAGCAGCTTTGCTAGCCATCACACCCTCCCTACTGCAATGTTCTGCCTCACCACAGGCTCTGCGGCAAGGGGCCAACTGATCACAGGCTAAAACCTCTCAGTCCAGGACTTGATAGGTCTCTTTTCTCCTCATAAACTGGTTATTTCAGGTATTTAGTCACTGTGATGGAAAGGTGACTAATGTAATTATATATTTGCTACCACCTAAAGAAAATACTCTGCAAATAATATTACCAAATAATAAATAGCAGGTGAGTCAAGTATAAAATGTTTATAGTTCTACACATGTAATAATAAGGGACATAACCAACATACTGAGATAATTTTATGTCATACCTGATGCAATTCAAAAGCATTCAAAAATCTAATTAAAGCAAATGAAAAATGTATGTTATTTCCATAAATTAAATGTGTAGGTGACCAGTCACCCTTTTAAAATTTATGTAAAAGAAAGTCTATAATGCAAGATATAAATATAATTATTTTTAGATTTTATGTCTTTTTTCTTAATCTCCATAAAATATATCAGTGAACAAAAGGTCTGTAAGACTGATGTTGAAGTCAGTTATCTAAGGATGAGTATATAACAAGTATTACTATCACTAAACAATTAATGTGTAACAATATTTTAAAATCCTGATATGCAGTTAACACTGAATAATAGTCATTATTAATAATTTAAATTTGGATATTGCTTTAGACTGTCCAAGCATTTGTATACATAATCACATTTTGATTTCTTAATATTTCTATAACAATCATGACTCTCCACAGTATAATATTTCAATTTATATTTTATGAGTATTTCAACAACCTCCATTCTGTGAATGTACTAATTTAGGAAGAAAAATAGACTGAGTGACTTGCTCAGGGGTTCACAACAACTACTAAATGGGAATAGATTAAGCCAAGAACTTCTGGTATCAACTGTAAAGTGAATAAATATGTTCACACATTATCTGAGCATTTGATAGAAAACAATGTAAAAATTAAGCTGCTTCTGTCTGCATATATTTTTATTGTTTTGAGATCTCCAAACTAAAACTGTGCCATGTGCTTCATGGGTGAAAGATATGAGGGACAGGTGAATTATGAAAGGGGGCTAAGAAGGCCTCCAATGCCTGACTTTTAATCCAACCAATACAGTTTTTAAAAGTTGAAAAGCTAAGGAGCCGTTTTTTTTGTTTTGTTTTTTTTTTTGATACAGGGGATCAAATGGGGACATTGAGCTTGCAAGTCAGGTGGCAAAACCACTGAGCTAAATCCTGGGCCCTAAAGAGACAATTTTTGAAAAATGTCTAAGAATGCTGGGGAATTTCAACTTTTAAAGTTTGCTAACAACAGTTATGCTTAAATTCTATTTCTCTGAGCTAAAATAATTTCTTTTTGTTTTATTTTTGCCCTTGTTCATTTGTTTGTTGTTGGTTTTAGTTAGCACTACCTAGGAATGTTCTGAAATTTTATCCCAGTGGAATGAATGAAAAAGTCACAAAACAAGTGTAAGGGTTCAGTGTCCTGGAAGCCAATGACATCTCATTATTTATTTTAATAGTTGATCTAACATGATATTCAAGACAGGTGGTGAAGTCCAGATAAGCGTGCCTTTACTTTAAATGTTTGGATTCCATTTTCATATAATGTTACTTTTATTCAGGAGATGAACTTAGTAGCTAATGCTACATTAAAGATAAAATTACAACACTTGCATAGTGTTTCTTTTTAATTTTTTCTCTGACAAATATAAGTAATTTGACTCATGTACTACTTGTTTTCAATTTGCCATTTGACTTAATTTCATCAGTGTAATGTTATTGGCCAACTCAGGAGAATGGGCTACATTTGTGGAATTTCCCATGTGTGCCTCAATACCAAGAAGAGTCTTAGAGAGCCAGGGACAGCATAGGAGCAGTTTAAACTTGAAATGAGACGCAATGGCCAAAATAGAATATTTCAGAAAGAGCACTGCAAAAAATGGGAACATATTTTTGACAGCTTGGGTAGAAAGGGGCTCACCCATAAGACATTCTTTCTGTGATATGCATTTTCTTCTGATTGGGTAAAGAGTGGAGAGACAATGGCTTAAAACAGCAAAGCTAATTCTTCCTGCAATTACTTTCCTGTTTGAGAAGTGAAATTTGTCAAGCTGAAAAATATGACTAATTATGGCTTACTCTGATGCTAGTATAGAAGCTAAGTAATCATCTGTAACTAACAGTGCCCTGGTAATACCACCTTAAAAACAAGACTTGCCTTTGAGATAATTCCCAACATTTAGGAGTGAATGAACTACACGGGCAATATACCTCTCCTTATTATGGATTTCACAAACTTTGAATGAGGGATCCTAGTACAAAACCTTACCGTGTTCTTTGCCTGAAGTTATCTTTCCTAGGTCTGGTATACTGTTCAAGCTTCACTGTTACAAGTTTGTTGGGTTAGGTGGAGAGAGGGGGAGGAAGATTAGCTTGTCATGCTGCTGATCACGATTCATCCTTTTCAAATCACTAAAAGCTTTATTATCACAATTATAAAAACTTACTATTTATAAAACACTAGCAGGCATCTTATCTTAGCCAATATGAACTATTTCAATTATACTGTAAATGCAATAGCAGCATTATTAAGTCTGAATTAGTACTTTGGTCCCATAATATGTAATTACCTTAGGATCTGCAGAAGAGGCTCACTCGGGTCATCTAGTTGCCTGTACTTCAGTACTTTAATTGAGAAAATGTATCATCCAACAGTCTACTTCTTAAAGCAGACAGTACTATATTTGCATTTTTCTATTTAATGGAATATGATCCTAGGAATAAAGCCCCGAATCACTCTGATAGATGCACATGACAAATTTTTACTTCTCAGGTAAATTATTTAGTATTTCTCAGATAAGGAAAGGGAATCATACAATGGTTGCCAATTTCACGTTAAAATTTATTCATTTATGTATTGTGCATATTTTATGTACATATTTATTTGTGTTAAACTATAAATCATATTTATGTTTAAATTATAGACATTTAATATGGATGATTTGCTATGTTCTTTTATATGGTTAAGAAGGAAAATATGCCTATTCTTTGATCTTTGTCAAAAGGCAAGATTGACAATATCCATGCTGAGAAAAGAAATCGAAGTAATCAGAACATCTCCGCTCTTTTACTACAGGTAGGAAAAAACTGCTGTCATCCCTTGCAAATTCTGAGTAAACTGAAGTACTTCTAACTCCACATCAGAAGGATAAATCAATGATTTTCACCATTAGGTAGAAGAAAGAGTTGTAGATATAATACCCAGGAATCCTTTACTATTGAACTACAGAGGAACTAAATAAATAAGAAAACATATTTAATGTTTTCTCTTTACTTTTCTTTCAAATTGTTATAACAGTGTATATAATAGGTAGTAGAAGTTCAGTGAATACTTGTTAAATTAGTAAATATAAGAACAACTTAGTAGTTTGTGATAGTTATTCTAAAAATTTAATTCACAATTATTTAAAAAATTCAAGCAAGATCTGGTCAAGGGAAGAGTGGCATCATAATTTAGTAAAATTTCAAAACAACTCAAGAGAATACTTCTCATTTGCCTGATTTTATACTTGGCCAATATTTTTGTGTCACTGAATACAATTCATCACTGAATGTATTTCCCTACAGGCTACCCATATGACATAATTTTGAAGCCCAAATATTTCTTCCACTTTTATAAAATATGTGTGTGGTAAGTTTAAATCAACTCATCATTTATTCTTGGGTACATGAAACCAGTTAAATGAGGGAGAAATCCCAATGCAAAAGGCTTTGTGTTAGTTTAAATTTCACTTATGGGTTACCCTAGGCTAGGACCCAAATATTAATAGTACCTGCTTTTTAAGAATATTTTCTATTTTTATGTTTATATATGTAGACTTTGTAATATTTTCTTGTGTATGTACTTACAAATTCATAGAGTTACACATAAAATTTTTAAAATGAATTTGCCCTGCTTGCAAATAATACCTTGAAATTTATGCTACTTTCAATTTGAAAGCACTTTGATGAACATCATATATAATTTATATTCACAATGACTCCTACTTATTTCAAAATGACTTCATGTGATAATTAGGGAAAGTGTTTCATTCTTACTTTTTTATTTTAAGTTGAGTTTCAAAGACTTCCAAGTTTTACCAGAGGTCATCTAACCAGAAATGGAACTGCTCTTCTTCCACACAATCCCCAGCTGCCGACAGTATTTATGATAAAGCAGATGTTTTCAAGTGTTTTTGCGTGCCGTAATCACAGAGGGAGATTGTTAACATAGAGATTAACCTGGTCACTAAGGCTCTAACTCAGACACTGGTGGAGAAACATAATAGTCATTTTCAATAAGAATTGGGCTACATTTTGTGCAGTTCTGCATTTTTCATCATGTAAATTATTAGTAAGCACGCCATGTCATTGATGAGTTTTATACCCCTTGAAAGTGAACCAAACATGATAAAACATGAGTGGAAATTTCAAGATCCCATTGTCTAAGAAAAACTGCTCCACTATTTTATCCCAGGCATCTAGACTTTGGCAAATGCCATGCCCTTCATAGTTTATAAGTAAATGAATATATCTATGGCTACAGTGTGCATAACTTAACTCTACATGGTATATTATGTTACACAAAAATTAATTCAACATTTTTCTATTAAATATATTTAGTACAATTGCTTTCAAAAAATTCAATATCTAGAAATGATGTCATTGTTTCTGTCTGTACAAGTGCTTCACCTTAGGGACTTTAATTTCTGTTTTAACTGGATGTTTCCCATAAATTGTCATTGATCATTCAATCCGTTTTCTGGACCAAATTTTTATTCTGAAAAATTTCAAGCATACAGAATGTTTATTTAACTTGTAACCTGAAAGTTCATGCACTTACTAGATAGAATCTTAAAAATTCGTTTTTGCTCTTTTAACACATATCTGTACACATTTCAATCCATCTATCCTTTCATCAATCCATTTCACATTTCATGTAGTTGAAATAAAATCACTGACATTAGTTGACATAAAATTACATAGAGGCTTTTTTTTTCTTGCTTATTTTTCTTTTGAGATAAACTCTTCATATTATGGAACACTCAAATGAAAAGATGATTATTCCAAGAACTTGCCAATTATGTACAATTCTTGTAACAACAAACAACAGAAGACTCCCATCATCCCAGGAGGTTTCGGCAGAAATTGTTCAGTGAATGCTGCCTGCCCAGCTCCCTCTCCAATGAAGAGCTCACTGATTTTTCTACTATAGATTAGTTTTGCCTTTTGAGAACTTTAGATAACTCGAATCATGTTATATACTTTCTTTGTGTATTTTTCACTCAGCAGACTATTTTGAAGACAAATATATGTAGTTCTATATGTAAGCGAATTTTCCCTTTTGTTGTTGAATTCTATTGTACAGATAGAACACAATTTCTCTACTTTCCTAACTACGAATATCTGCATATTTCTAATTTTAGGTATTTTGAATAAAGTGACTGTGAAGAAATTCCAGTGAAGAAATGCTTTTGTGAATGTTCTCAATTCTCATCGAGTGACGCATTTGTATTATACAATTTTATTTATTTATATTTCAGGTGGCAGAACCAGCTCAGGCTTAATTTTACACTTGATCTTAGCCAAAAGGCCGAGAAGAGATCAGGCTTTATTTTAGAAAAGACACTTGAATTGTTTTTGGTGACGGTCATAGAAGGGGCAGTCCAGGCTGCAGGCTCCTCCCGAGGGTTAGGGCTGAGCCTCAGGGGGGTTCCCTTATTCCCAGGGCTCCGCAGGCTCTGAGGCAGCTGTGGAAGGGGTCAGCCGGGAATGTCTGCTCAGGCCCCCTTCACTGGGACGACTTCCGAGGTCTCAGACCCCAGCTTCCCATTGTGGGTCTCGAACTTCTTCACGACCACAGCAGACTTGGTACCGGGAAAGCCAGAGCTTAGGAGCCTCCCACAGGGAGGCCCCGTAGGGTGAGCGCCCCAGTCCTGCGCAGCCAGGGGTGGTCTGCCTGCGGATGCTGCCGTTCTGCATCCCAGCCTCTCGCCTGCTCTCCTGGAGCTCCAGCAGCTTGCGGTAGGTGGCGATGTCCCTGTCCAACTCCAGTTTAAAGTTCACAGCTCCCGTCCCCGAGAAGCTGCCACCCCATATCCTGCTTGGCTTTCTGCAGGGCGGCCTCCAGCTGGGCCAGCTCGCCGGGCTGCTCAGCGTGGGCGATGCCAGTCTCCAGGGAGGCCCTGCGGCCTTGTAGGGCCTCAGTCACTACCTGGAGGCGGCCAACGCCCGGGTCCCTTGCAGAGATCTCGGACCTCATGTGCGGAGGTCACCCCGGTGCTCCCAGCAAGTCCGCAGCTCTTGCTCCTTGATGGGGAGCCTGCTCTCAGATCTCCCTGTTCTGGGCCTGGACCTTAGCAAGAATGCCTCCTGGGGCCGGGGAGCAGCTGCGGTCCACAGCACCAGGGATGTGTCTGAGATCCGACTGCAGCTCAAGGATCTCTTCTTCGTCCAGTTCCTGAGGAAGTCGTTCTCCTCAGTGCGCCCTTCCAGGTGAGACTCGGGCTCCGCCTTGTGCACGTAAGAGGCATGCGCGTCCTTCTTGAGGACAAGTTCACTCTCCAGACTCCTGCTTGGTCTTGAGGTCCTCCACGTGTTGCCGAGCTTTGCCTCCAACTCCAGCTTCTCCCGCCCGTGTGTCCAGCTGCCCTCAGTTTGCCGAGGGAGCTCCCGACCACGTCCGTGTTGCTCCGGAAGTCTGCTGCTGCTGCAGGGGGCTCCACTTGGTCTCCAGCGTCTTGTTTTGCTGCTCCAGGAACCCGAACCTTGTCTCTGAAGGAGGAGAACTTCTTATTGAGGTTCTCGATCTGCTCCTACTGAATGAGTACGGCCTAGACATTGGGGTCCACCTCCAGATTTAGGGGGTCACCGGGCTCTGCTTCACCTGGAAGGATGTGATGTCCCCCACGCCCCCAGCACCGCCGTAGCTGCCCAGGCCCGGGCTGTCCAGGGAACTGCCTCTGCTGCCCATTCGGGAGGAGCTGGAGAAACTGCTGCAGGAGAAGCCGCTGACGGCCCGGGCAGGGCGCAGGACTTGTGGGTCACCCTCATGGACCTGGTGGGCTCAAGACGGAGACTCCGGAAGAAGCCAGGCAGCTGTTTCTGGAGAGTGGGCTGTGTTGTGCAGGTTTACCTGTAAATCCATAATTATAAACTTCAGTCGCTTTGTGTTCTCAAATAATCAAAGTTGCGTTATGTTAATTTGCTAAGTATGGGTGTGAAGTGATGCTTTGTTGGGCTAATAATTTATATTTACATGGAGACTAGCACCATTGTCTCGTTATTTCCTTCATGGTCATTCGTACATTTTTATTTTGAAGTGGCTATTAAAATCTTATGGTATTTCAAATAATTATAATAGAAGAACTTTCATTATGATTGCACAGGTACCCAAACATCTTAGGTTTTGCAAATCTTCTTCCTTTCAAAAAATTGGTTAACTTTAATTGATTTGTCATCATATTCACTTTTACTTTCATCTCTGGTCACCCTTCTGCTTTTAAGATATTCCTGTGAATTTGCACGTGAATTATTGTGCGTTACAACTTAAAAATTTTAGATGATTCATTTTATAGTTTTTATTTCTTTTTTTAAACTTTTTGGTACTGGGGATTGAACTCGGGTCCTTCTGCTTGCAAGGGAGGTGGCGGAATATTGTTTTTTATTTCTTATATGAAAGTTTTGTTTGCTCGTTATTTAATTTGAACACCATATATATTTTTATATACCTGAGCGCAGTAAAATTTTTATAAAACTATATGGAACTTTATGGGATTACATTTTTACTAGCAATATCAGTGAATAATATAAATTCAAATTAAAATGTCATTTTATGCCAAAACAAGACAGAAATTAAAATTGTAAGAAATAATTAACTTTTTAAAAGCTTGACATATGTTCGATGAAAACGGCACACTATGATCTGTTCCACAGAGACTCAGAAAGTTAGCCAAGCACATTCTGGGGATGTCAGCTCAATGCATTTCATAGCATACATAGATAATTTGAGTTGGAGATTCTTAAAATCATAACAAAGCATAATACTTTTTAAAGCCCCTCAATTAATCTGTACTTGATTTTATAAGGTCTATTTTACAGCTATCTTAACATTCTATTCATATCCTACCTTCATTATCATGAAAAATAACATCAAAATATTTCAGATATTACTTCATAAATACTACAGAATCGGAGATGATTTCAGATGCCTAACAGAAAAATTCTGTTTAAGTACGTAGTTAGCCTGAAAGATTAGTATGCCAACTAAAAGAAGATAGACAGGGCAGGGGATTTAGTTTAGTGGTGCTGCTGCCTGCCTTGCAAACGCAAGAACCCGAATTCTATCCCTGGCACCAAAAAAAAATAAATAAATAAATAAAAAAATAAAGAGATAGATAAAGCTACATCCTGAGAATCAGTACTGATCACATAATTCTTCCCAATTCACCGATGACAATGTAATGTACTGATAGAATTCTACATGAGAAAAAAAGTTCATCAAGCTGCTCTCTGATGATAGAAACACTCCAAAAAGAATGAAGTCATTGTAACCTAACACAGCTAACCATCCGGTAACAAAAACATGCACTTAATTTACAGAACCACAAAGGAAAAGTGTTAAAATTACACTTTCTGTACAGATGACACCGCTAACACTGAGGATAGTGGAGCAGAAATAAAGGGGGACTCTAGTTCTTTAATGACATTGCCCAGGTAGACTCCCAATCCTGGGCACCTGACATATAAAATAGTACATTTATTGGTAAATCTCTGGTTTAAGGTCTTTCTGGTCATCTTAATGAATTGCTAAGACACCTGATGTTTACTTTGGATTCTGCATGTATCCAAAAACGACAACTTGGGAATGATGATTGATCCCACTGATGGCTTCAATTCTTCACTTTTGTGTTTGTTTTTGTTTTTTTTTTTGTACCAGGAATTGAACGTGGGTCCTTGCTCTTACGAGGCAGGCCACCAAACTGCTGAGCTAAATCCCCGGCTTCAATTCTTCATTTCTATCAATTCAGTGATTCCATTACTCCTTTGAAGAACTCACCATTTCTGTTTTCAGTTTCATTAGTACATATTTGCAGTACATAATGATTACGTTCGCTGTGAGGAGTGGGTGCATGTTCATAACACATGTTTTTGCCGTGTGTGTGCCATTACCTTTTGGGATAGACACAGCAAAAGCTAACTGAAATATGACTATTATTTAATTCACTTGGAGTACTATTAGTAACTCAATAATTCTTCTCTCCTGATTAAAAAAAATCTTTAAAGCAATTGGAGTGAAATGAACATAATTATATATAATGCACATATGTACACGTTTTATTTCATTGAATTAAAAAGTAAATCATTCCTGCACTTTGTACTTCATAATTTTTAATGGCAAATTCATTGTGATGTACCTCATAATTGACTCACTATCTAAAGTCAGTAATGAGAGAAAGATTTCCCTTAGACTCACTTCATCTGCTGTATCAGTCAGCTTGGGAAGCCCCAGACTGTAACCCTTAGATGACGAAATGAGATTACATTTAACGTGATTGAGTTAGATACATTGTAACTTGTACCCTAAAACATTTGATCAATGCACTGACTTGACACTTAGAAGATATCATGATAATCAGTGTAGTTGATTCTATATCGAGTAATATTGCACTGATCATCATCTCTCTGTGCCCATCACTGCCCAACACTCAGTAAACACTTACTGAACGGACTGTGTAGCTACTCTCACATTTACCGAACACACACACACACACACACACACCCCTCACCAAAACATTCCCTCTGAACCTTCTCTGAATGTAAACTACCAGCAAATTCCTCTTCTACATTTTTTTCTTTGAGTACTTGGATCTCTCAGTCATACCACATTCTGAGCTTCTTTTGCTCCCTCCTTATTAACAAATCTCAGCACTTATGAGCAGTGACTAGATTTTAGGAAATAATATATACTAATTACGACTTTATTATACAAAATAAGCACCCTGGGGATGGTTTTGTAGTTACTATATTTTTTGTTAATTTCAAAGTTGGAAGTTGAAAAGAGTCAAGACCTGTCTAAAGTAAGCACTGCTAAAACGTTTATCTGAGCTGTTTTAGGCTCACTTCTTCATTTAACTAAATTTGACTTGTTTGATAATTTTCTTATCAGATAAGATACTTTAAGCTCTATGGCATTTATATCAGAGTAAAAGCTGCACAGGCTCTTGAAATATGTAATGCACCATAACTTATTACAATAATCTACCACTGGAAACTTCAATTTTAAAAGATTTCCAAGTTTTAAAAACTATATATTGAAACATGAGTAGTTTCACAAAATGGATATACTAAGACTGCTTACTGACTCTACTATTTAGCTTCAGAGGAAAAAAGTCCTTGAGTTTGATATATGTTTCATGCTTCTCTGATCCATTAGTTTAGAATCTCAAATGCTCTGAATATCCATTAAAGCTCTTAATTGATATATGTTTCTGGGGAAACTATATCTGTCTTCTATTTCCTTTGAAAGATGTGCTAATGATTGTTCTCAATTCTCAAAAGTCAAAGAGAAACAGAACTAAACCCATTCTCTGGCACTTTAAATAAACAATACTATTTATTCTGAGACTTGCTTTGATCTGTTATTTCATGCCTTCATCTTTTCTAACTCATTAGTAGGACAGAAGGGTTGGTTTAAGTAGAAATAGAAGAATCTGTCAAAATGGCTCCATGCAAAGTACAAGGGTGTTATTTGGATTGTTGACATCGTAAATAAAGTTATTAACCTTAAATCCTTACTGTGGTGCCAATTTCCACAAGATGCGATGATAGTTAAAGCACAGGTTAACCATGATCTCTCTTTCCCAGACCTGTAAGAATATGAGATAACAATAACAAGAAAGATATTAAGAATGCATGAATAATCAAACAAATAATCCTTGGGAGTTGTGGGAAAGGAAGGAATCTTTTTAATTAGTCATCATGCTAATTAGAAAATGTGAAAAATCAATGTGGTAATGTTGTGGGGAAGCTAAACAGCTCAGTATGATAGTTAAGTGTTACAGCTCAGCGTGGTAGCTACCATAATTTGAAGACTTCAGGATTTGAAGGTTACTCAACGAGGCAGAGGCAGAGAACAAGCTTTTATTATTCCGGCAGGATCAGAGGAGTTGCAGTCCGAAGTCTGAGTGCTTCAACAGAAATAGTAGCCTCCTTACATAGGGAGCCAAGGGCACGGGCACTCTCACTAAAGGTGGGTGGGGCAGAGCTACGGAACAATCCTGAAAGGTGAGTATGCTCCTTGAAGCAGGGAGGCGGAGTGACAGAACATTCCCGAGAGGACACAGTTGGGTTACAAAACATTTTGGTACACTGAGCAGGGGCGCTACCCAGCTGCACAAACTGTTACGTTTCTGATACAAAGCATTTTGTGCAAAAAAACAAAACAAAACAAAAAAAACATGGAGGAGAAGCAAGGACAAGGCAAGAAGAGCCTGTCTTACTGCATAGTATTGATCTATCAGTAAAGTCAAGCCTCCAGAATAGTTCCAAAAATTCTTTTATTTTTTTGCATCGGAGATCGAACTCAGGACCTTGCGTTTATGAGGCAGGCCGTGGCAACACTGAGCTAAATCTCTGGTTCCAAAATTCTTTACAGAGAATTTATAAAATACTCTTCTGATTATAGGTACTTTTCACTATGATAATTGGAGCTACTTCTAAAAAGTTAATATTTTTTTACGAATCATTTAGAAGTATGTTTTTAAATTACATTTTATATCTTTCTGAAAATGGGCCTGTTTTATATTTATTTATGATTGAATAGCATATGACTAAGTGGTAGAGTGAGTTTTTTTCTTGTCTATCCTTAAAGTAGTGATTTTAAAGCACTGAGCTTACAGAGACAATATGCATGATGTTTTCCATAAAAGATTTTATAAGTATTTAGGTGGATTCTAAGGGCAAAAGTTAGATGACAGACCTACTAAGTAGAAGGAAAAATACTCAATTGAAAGGTGATGACTTCTGCACAGTTCATCTTTACACAATAACTGTTACAAAGAAACTGTTGCCTCTAAAATGTGGATAAGTGACCAACAATTTAAAATGTTTTCCCAAGGGTCATGGACTATTCACTTTCAGAAGTCAGAAATATATAAATGCTATAGGTTGCCACCAGTGTGAGCCATAGGGTGATATGCGGCATTTTTTAAATCAATGCCTCTATAAAGGAAGTTTTGTGAAGCGATACAGTGATTTTTTTTATAAAGTCACTAGGCAATAGTAGAGTATCTCACGTCAATCTTAAGGAGATTAAATATCCAAAATAGATCTTATATTTAAAAAAATAAATATTCTGGAGTTGTAGCTCAGTGGTAGAGCCCTTGTATCTTGCCCTTCACTAGGCAATAGTAGAGTATCTCACGTCAATCTTAAGGAGATTAAATATCCAAAATAGATCTTATATTTAAAAAAATAAATATTCTGGAGTTGTAGCTCAGTGGTAGAGCCCTTGACTATCTTGCCCAAGGTCTTGGGTTTGATCTCTAGGATAATAAAATAAATGAGTAGATAATGTTTCTTGTTTGTGAAAATATAGGTCGATGCTTCATCCTGGAGACCATTTAATTTTCAGTTCCTGAAGCCTGCAGGATTATTGAAGGTATCTTTAGACCCTATTTCTTATTTGTTTGCATTTCAAAGTAATCTACAGTATAGAGAGTTAATGGCAACCTCATATTTATGTGAAACAGATACACATGTGTGTATAGATGTAACGTGTATAGGGCTTTTGCAAAAGAAAGAAAGATTCACCCTCCAGAAAAGGATCAGCAAAATAACAGCAGTTATACTTTCCATAATGAGGTAAAAAGTCACTAGGCAATAGTAGAGTATCTCACGTCAATCTTAAGGAGATTAAATATCCAAAATACATCTTATATTTAAAAAAATAAATATTCTGGAGTTGTAGCTCAGTGGTAGGGCCCTTGACTATCTTGCCCAAGGTCTTGGGTTTGATCTCTAGGATAATAAAATAAATGAGTAGATAATGCTTCTTGTTTGTGAAAAAAAGTCACTAGGCAATAGTAGAGTATCTCACGTCAATCTTAAGGAGATTAAATATCCAAAATACATCTTATATTTAAAAAAATAAATATTCTGGAGTTGTAGCTCAGTGGTAGGGCCCTTGACTATCTTGCCCAAGGTCTTGGGTTTGATCTCTAGGATAATAAAATAAATGAGTAGATAATGCTTCTTGTTTGTGAAAATATAGGTCGATGCTTCATCCTGGAGACCATTTAAATTTCAGTTCCTGAAGCCTGCAGGATTATTGAAGGTATCTTTAGACCCTATTTCTTATTTGTTTGCATTTCAAAGTAATCTACAGTATAGAGAGTTAATGGCAACCTCATATTTATGTGAAACAGATACACATGTGTGTATAGATGTAACATGTATAGGGCTTTTGCAAAAGAAAAAAAGATTCACCCTCCAGAATAGGATCAGCAAAATAACAGCAGTTATACTTTCCATAATGAGCGTTTCTAAAATACATGCAAAATGAAGGGAGAAAGGGAAGAAGAAAGTAACTTGTGTAGGTTTTAATGAGTACAGACAAATAAGCCTATATACAGGTTTAAAACAGAAATTAATAGTCTCTTTTTTGGACATTTTATTGTATACAAACTATCTTAAACATGAATCATTTCCTTTCTATGGTATATATATCCAATCTCCCAAAAGTTATTAGTGAAAGCTATTTGGATCTCATAAAATTTTTAAACTTGCCTTTGTTCTATATTTGTATTCTTACAATGAAAGGAAAATCACTAATTCATTTAAGGGTGGCAGCGTGTTACTTTCTTCTAAGAATCCAGGCAGCTTCAAGAGACACAGCCATGAAGACATTATAAAGGAAGGAAGAGGGTACTCAGAAATCTATCAGAGATTTGCAGCATCAACCTTCAAAAATCAGTGGACTCATACATGATACATCTTCAGAACCAAAGTGCTAAAATATTTTTCAATATTTGACAGCGTTTTGAAAATTTTCCTTTTTTCCTCCTCAGTCATTATCACTCTGTCTCCCTAAATATTTATCGTGTAAAAATAAAAAGTACAATTATATGGGCCAGAATTTAGTTCATTTGTGCCACTCCCTACCTCATAAGTGCAAGGTACTGAGCTTGATCCCCAGTACCAAAAAAGAAAATTATATTTTCTGTTTTTCAAGTCATTATTTTTCATCTTCTTTCTACTTGTCTCATTTCTGTTTTTACAACCAAAGTCCAGAAAAAATCACCTGCATACATTCTCTCCATTTCCTCTTGCATTTTATTTTCTCTCTTGGTTAACTTTTGTGTCCAGAATTAAACTCAGACTATGCTTTTGTTTTTTTTTTTTGGTACCAGGGATCGAATTTAGGACCTTCTGCTTCTGAAGCAGGTGGTGGCACCACTGAGCTAAATCCCTGGCCATCGACTGTTCTTGTTATGATAAAAATTATCCAAAGCTGGATGCCCCTTCTTAGGTTTTGTCTTACTCAAAATATCAGCAGCATTTGATACCACTCCCCACCTCCCCAAATTTAACAAACATAAAAGCCTTCTCATCCCAACTCCAGTCTCATATATCTAGGTGTCTGTCCAGTTTCTTCATTTGTATAATGAATTTCACATAACTTATCAAATATAAACATGGAAAATACACACACACATACACACACACACACACAAACGATTTACTTTTTTGGTCAAGCTTCTTGGGTTTACTCAATGGTACCTTGGTCCTCTTAAATATTCAAGCCTGAATTCATTGCTGTGTCCTGTCTTCCTTACACTCTTTGTGAAATCCTCTATAAAAAGACTTCACAAGAATGCTTGAAAAATGTATCAGGTGTCTCACTGTTTTTCCCCAATCCTTTGTGTTACCTCGCTCCTCAATAAGCAGGAAAATTGCAATAATATCCCTACTTCTACCTTTGCATCCCAAGATACTGTTTGTATCACAGCAGCCAGAATGATCTGGTTTTAAACACAACAGTGACTTTGTCATTCAGTAAATGCCGAACTCACATGACTATCTAGAAAGCTACGAAATCTAGACCTTTAACCTCCCCATCCTCTGTTACCACTCTGCCCATAGCTCACCACACTGCAGCCCCTCTGACTTCTCTGTGTCCTTGAGCACATAAGAAATTGTTCTGTCTGTATAAAAAGCTTCTCCACCAATGGTCTCGTGCCATGATTCCTCATATATCTCCTTGAGGTTTCTGAACAAACATCACCTTTTGCTGGCCTTTTTTGACCAAACCTATTATATGCTACTGCTATTTCCAGTACTTATCTAAGCAATCTTCAGTTTCTATTATCTTTACCGTACTTTAATATAAGCTATTGGTCAAAAGTTTATACTTCCAACATTATAATGTTAACTTCTTGAGCACAGAGACTTGAAACTGTATTATTCACTGGGATGTCCTCGGCACATGAAGTAACACTGCATACTAGGTACTCAATAAAAATAAATAAATGAATGAATGGATTGCTGAATTAAAATATTTTTGCTCAGGAGAATATTTTATTAATAGGTGTGAATTTACATCGAAGGAAAAGAGGTATATCTGTCACTTAACTCTGAAACATCCAGTGGGAGTTTTTTAATGGGTTGAAATTCATTGTCAGAGCTGTTTTACCTGTACTGAGCAGAGCTCAAGCTCCTAGAACAGGTTATCTCACATATTGCCTTTTCACACTCTGACTGATGTATTGCAATATTATAATGTTTTGTGGCTAATTAATAATAATGTGGAGATATTATTCTTTCAGTCCACAGAGTACCTACCTCCCATGTATCAGGAATTGCACTGATGCTTATTGCATAGCCCTTGAAAACCCTCTCATCCCAAACCTTCCCCAGCCACAGCTACACCGGGCTGTTTTCAGAAACTTTTGGAAAGAGTGCAATTCCGAGCATCCGTGCCCACGGTCAACAGGGAATTAGAACCGATGAGTATGGATTTCGTCCTTTAGTCCCCTGCCTCATCATTTTCAACATGCGTCTGCTCAGGCTCTTCATAGTACACATCCCTGTCACCCCCAGCAGTGATGAATCCAGAAACGAAGTCTTCCTGCTCTCCTGTTCCGTCTTGCATGTCTGCTTCATACATGTAAGAGTTCTTTTAGATTAAACCTCTGAGCGAGCCCAGGTCTGGAACTTTATTAAACATTTTAAACACTCAGTTTATTCCCTTGAGATCACCATTATGACGTATTCTTACAATCTCTCTTTTTTCTCAAACAAAGAAAACGAAGCTCATCTAATTAACCTATCTTAAACAAGTCACTTCTAACTCCAGATCTACAGGACAGAAAGATCTAAACTAGCAAATTCATTGGACTAGCAAGTTTGATTCATGATGTGTTTTTTCAAAAAAGTAAGATGAAAAATGTGTAGGGGTTAGGGTTGTAGTGCACAATCATTAAAATTTCAGGACATTCATCAGAAACAACTTCAAAAGATAAACAAGGAGGACCCATATATCATTATAATGTGCCATAAAAAAGAAATGAATTATTTTTCACGTTTTTCTGTGAATTAGTGTTAGGTATTCTCTACTTGCTTTATCTTTCTCTGCTTTGCCCAGCACCTCTAAAAGGTAGCTTTTTGGGGAGTAGATGGGCAAGTGACCGTACCTCTGGCCAGAGTCGGTCTTGGCTGCTGGGGGATCCCTCCCGGAGAACACAGCAGGGTCAGGTTGTCTGCTGTGCAGATTTCTCCAGGGTCTCCCCCCGACATGGCCATCCTATATGCATTCTCTTCAATCATTAACCCAGTTGAATTGAGGCTAACTAGCTTTAGAATATGCACCTCTCTTTTGTAGTTCTTTAATTCTACCTACGACTTTATAATTAGTTGCTATATAAAAGTCCTCTTAATTACCCCATTTTTGAGTGCACCATCTGTTTCCTCTTGGGTTCTGGCTTATACAGGAAAACAATGCAAAGTCACACAAATATGATATTCCTAAACAAGAAGTGATTGAAGGTAGCTAGGAACAAATTGTCCACTGGGGCTGTGAGGAGGAATCTAGTAATTATTAAAAGGAAATGATAGTCATTTATTAAATAAAAGAAAACATATGCATTTTTATGGGCCAGAGAAAGCCCTTACATTATAATATTAAAAATAGAAAGGTTTACAAATTAATCATGTATGTATATATATGGCGAAAGAAATGTATGATCCAATCAAAGTTGACTATTAGACCTAGAAAAATGTTAACTGTGAGCTGTTTATATACTGACCATAGAAATAAACTGTAGGGATTGATTTTTTTTTTTTAGAGAAAGAATTCCTTTTACTACATATTCATTTACCTTAAGTGGATTTCATTCTACATACACTGTTTCATATTATTGGAATTTAAAGTTACATTTTATGGATATGAAGCCATGAAATCTAATCTTAATATAGAAAATTTCAGAAACTGCTTCAGGACTAGAGATTTATACAGCTATGGAATAGAAAATTAATGGAGTAGAAAGTATGAAGTACAGCTTAAGGCATTTCCTTCCCTTGGTAGGCATAGTGTTCAGAGTCCTATTACTCAGCAATTTTGTATCATTTCTCTTCACAGTCTCGTCTTTAATATAACTTTCACCTTAAAAATCATGACTGTTGCAGCCTTTATTTTCGGTTAGTATTAAAAAACTCTCTGGGTAACTTTCATAACTGGTGCAAGTCTCAAAATATAAAACTTTCCCTCTCAATTTATTTTAGGAATAGTCCTTGCTCAAAGAAGACAGGAGCTTTGAACTTTGACATTTGAGATAAGCATTTTTCATAGTATTTTCCTTTAGTGTGGATTTAGTGTTTGACTGAATAATACATCTAAAATTTACATTATCTGAACCTCCTTAAATTTTTTTCACTGTCTTCATGAACTCTCCTCTTTGGCAGAATAATTTGTATTTTTATACTTTGGAAATATAATTTAAACATAAGATTATACTCTAGATATGGTAGTTTTTAAATGTTTCATTATTGAACATAGTTACATGCCTTAGTTACTTTCATCATTGCTGAGAGGAAACACCCAACACACAAAGTTAAAAGAGAGAGGATTTCTTTGTCTCACAATTGGTAGAGGTTTTAGTTCACAGTTGGCTGGTTCCAAGACAGTCACATGGCCGAGGGGTATTGCAGAGCAGGCAAGCAGAAGGAAATATGCAACAAGGAACGACCACACACTGGTGCTCTTCCTCTCTCATAGTATATCCAGGCTACTTGCCCTTGGGGAAAGTAATACTCACACCCTTTAATCCCAGCATCTCACAGTGAATCAGTCCCGGCATCAAATCCTCCATCCCAGCACCACACACCCTAGATCCAGCCACCTCTGAAAACCCTCCCTACGACACCATGAGGCTTTGGTGATGCATCTAGATAAAGCCATAGCATGACATACCTAAGAAATTTGCAAAAACAATAATGTTTTCCTCCCCGCTGAATCGTATCTCTGGCAGTAGGGAAAAACACCTCATCTATCTGTGAAGAATTAGGAAGTAGGAGATACATTTTCTAAAGAAAATAGTACTACTTCTATATGTAATCATCATCATGTTTTCTGAGGACAGTTCCTCAATGGAATTAAACATAAAGTATAAGACTTTCCAATTTATAAAGATGTAACTGTGAGTAAGTTGTGAAGAAAATCTAGCTTACCCTTTAGAGGTTAAAGTCAAGTGAAAAATACTACTTAGGAAGTCCTGTCAAGTTAAATGTCCTGGGGCCACAAAGATGAAGCTCTTCGGAGATTCCCAGTGTGAGACAAAGTAAATGCATTTACCAGTTCCAGACTAACTGAGACCATCCTATCTGTGATAGATTGTTTGGGATACTGCTGATCAGGAACTTAATTTCTTTTGTAATCCCTTTAATTTTTCCCACCTATTCCAACAGTCTGAAATCAAATATTGCTTAGAACTCTTTTTCCTATTTCATAATCACTCTTGCTATGAATCATTTCAACTCTCAAGGTATTGTCAGATTCTAGGGTCAACTGACTTTTTCATCAAAGTTGCTGAAACTTGCCTTTTATACAGTGCATTTAATTTGTAAATATTCATAGTAATGTTCTTTTAATTTTTAAACAACTCTATGCCACTGACATAAACATTTGCCTTTATCAAATAGAAAATGGAATAAGAAAAAAACTTTCACTGATTTATATGGTGGAGAACCAACGGGAGCATCATTCTTTCCCACTCGTGTCTGTTGGTCCTTGAATACCTGCCTCTTTTTATGTTCTTCAGGAATAGTTTTCAGGTCAATGGCAGAACAAAACTACCCACCTCCCCCAAAAGTCTTACTTTTTTGATAGTCTTATTGACTCAATACTATATTTTCTAGCTGCATTCATCACAAAATAATGATTGATAGATGTCTACTCGGCCTTATATGCCATGGCAATGTAAATAAAATTGGTTGGAGAAGAAAATAGAAGTATCTGAGAGAATCCCTTTCATTCCTCTTCTCATTCAGCAGAAACGCAGAAGGAATGAACACAGCCTGCTATCGTGGATGATGCCATCAGTAAAAATGTGGAAATTCACACTAGGGCTATCAGAGCAGAAATATAGAAGTAATGCAGTTGCCTGGTGACCATGGAGTCATTTAACCGACAGTGTTATACCTATCTCCAGACTGCTTTAATTACGAAAGATACCCTTAAGACACCCTAGTCAAGTTTCTTTCATTAACAATCAAACTTAACATTCACACAGCACGATCTATGCAACTACCCAATAACTGTTCCTGTCATTTTACCATTCAGTTTTGTGTATGAGGGGAACATCAAACCTTACAAAGTTATTTTTGCTGTGCTATGATATGGATTGAGATGGTAATGATTTTCTGAAAATTTGGGACCAGGCATGTAACATAAAATGCTACTAAGGGGTAGTTCGTCCTAAATTCCTACTCCCTATAAGAAACCTCTGACATTCTAATGTCTTTGGCTCCATTTTTTTAAACAAGTGAATGATGATTGATACAAATAAAAATTGGGGGAAAGGGAATAAGGGAAAAGAAAAAAGTATGAGAAAATGAAAAAATGGAAATAAAGTGTTTGTAAATGGGGAGGGGAGGAGGGGGTGAAGGGAGGGCAGGGACAAGGGGAAAAAATGAGAACCAAGATCTGTCATGTAAAGGTACAAGATCCCAGTAATGAATGTAACTGTACTGTACACCTAAATGTACCAATAAACTCAATAAAAAGAAAAAACAAAGATAGTGGGGTAATAGTGTAGGAAGAGCTGTGTGGCTGAGGCAGGCATAGGCACAAGTGAAGCTTTTTTGGATCTGTTGCTTACAGGAGGAGTTAATACTGCCTTTGTGTTTGCAACTGAGAATCTTAAACCTCATATGTTAAGATGTATTCAGCTTTGGTTTCGTTACCTCATTTTCTAAAATAGGATCTGTGTTCATTTCCTTGTTTTCCAGAATAGGATCTGTGGTCTCGTCAAGGTGCTTCCAACTTTTGGGGCAAAGGAACTAAAGGTTAAAAAGTGAACACATGGTCTTCCTAGGTATCGTGAACCTTGCTTCCTGGCACCACTGAAAAAATGTTCGTCTTGTCTTTCGTAAGAGATTGATTACAATAAATGAAGCTTACGTGCTGTCCATTCCCAGAAAATCCCCACTGTCTCTAGCCCCTCAAGTGCTTGCGCATCCTCATTATCCTCTAGATATTCTTTCATGAGCAAATAGCATGCGTAGCACTGTCTGGGATTCTGTCATTAAATTGCTTTCTGCCCTGACAGGAACATGGCTTTCTGCACCTACCGTCTGTTATATTGAATATAAAATAGACTCAATAAGCACTCAATAAAATGTTGATTGAAAAAAATTGTACGAGAAACACTGTATTCCTTTTACCCATGAGATCTAGCAATAATCTATCAATAATTCTTGTATCAAGATACTAAGAATGACATTGTGAGTATTGTCTGATTTTGTTTATGTGCAGTGTGAAATGAAGTATGATATATTCTTTTCATTTTACAAATATTGCATCTTGGATTTTGATCCTGTGCCTAACATAAATGATGAATATGTCTTCAATATGGACTGAAATTTGATATGTACTCTAAAAAAAAGAGATTTTCCTTATAATTTCTTACCAGGATATTTATTTTTTAATGCAATGTACAATTATTAAAGTAAAACTTTACAACCATCATTATGTCACATAATCAAAGAAAAAGGAAATTTGCTTAGCAGATGGTGCAATCATAACATATCATTTATTTATTACATGCCAAAGTCTGTTTAGTTTAAATTGTTAACTTTTTATCACTATGTGAATAACCAGAAATAGACTTGGGTATGAAATGTAAGAATACTCATCCAAAATGGTAACAAGTTAATCTCAAAATATTCAGGATGCAATTTTAGCTTGTGCATATTAAAACAGTGGAGCAAAATTCAAATGACTTCTCTACTGTTTGAGTTTTTGCTCAGAAACTTTCTATTTTATGCTAAGGAAAGAGAGAAATCCGTATTAACGTACTGGAAAAGAAGATGCCAGAGAGTTTGATGAAGAAATTATCAGCGTGAATGTAGAAAAAAGTGCTATCACATCTCTGTGTTCAGTAGCTGTAACTTTGGTCAAGTCTTGTCAGTTTTCTCATGCATAAATGGAAGTTAATTTTACCTGATCTTACAAGAAAAAATGTATAAATGGGTAATGCATTAAGGAAATTAAAAAATTTACAGGGATGGGGATTACCTACACATAAAATGTAGCTAAAATTTGCTACTGCTGTGACATACTTCAAGTATCTCACATATAATTCAGAGGATTCAACATGAGAAGATGAAATAACATTCTTAATGTTTAAAAAGTGTGTATATGTATGTATGTATATATATATATATACACACGTATACATATATATATGTATGCATATATATATATATATATATATACCCCCCCTAATCAATAGTATATCTAACATGGAATTTCTGTTTTGGGTTTTTTTGCTTTTTAGTATGGGAATCCTGAATAGAATACTCATTGCAACATACAAAAATCATGAGAAACTATCTTTAACTGAGCAAAAGGAAATATTTTCTTATGTTACAATTACACTGTTTATTTCTTCAGACCAAGATCAACAAGACTGAAAAGAATATCAATGTGCATCAGTCAGCTAGATTATAGTGTCATAGGAAAGGATTTAGCTCAGTGATTCTGCCAATTGCCTTGCAAGCACAAGGACCTGAGTTCAATCCCTGGT
>NW_022900917.1:12098561-12100649 GCF_012274545.1 Fukomys damarensis | reverse complement strand
TATACATAGATAGATAGATAGATAGATAGATAGATAGATAGATAGATATATTATATATATCTCTCTATATATAAATATATATATATAATATATAGAATATTATACAGATTGTATTATATATAATTTATATTGTGTATGTTTGTATTAGTATATCACAAAACCTATCACCCCTTAACTCTAAGGTGATGAGATTATCAGTCAACCTGATTTGCCTGTACTTGCTCAGCTTATCTCTGAAAATCCCCATGTCAAGGAATTCTTTCATTCCCAAAGGAACTATACAGTTTGCTGAGGACTATCATGGTTCTAAAACCAGAGATTCTTCTTCCTGAGAAGGCTATCAGACCCAAATAATCTAGAGCATTAAGCCATATTACTTAGGGCATGGAAAAAACTTACTGCAAGAAGCTGAAGGAAGGTAAAAGGAAAAATCCATGAAGGAGGCACATAAAAATGTGCTAGACAGATCTACTTCTGGGCACAAGGCAAGACAACTGAGAGGGTTGCAACCAGGGAGCAGAGAATATTGTGTATCTCAAAACTGGGCCTTAAAACCAAGGTATCATCTCATATTCAGCCACTCACTAACAGAATAAAAAGAAACCAAGAGTGTAGCAAAGAGAGCACAGTGAAGATTCAGCCCCCAATCTAAACACGAGGTGATGCTAGAGAAATCCAAGGCCACACGGTAACAGTATAGGTAGAAAAATATTTCAAATCCAGTTCAACTCCCGAATTAACTGATGCAATTCACAAAAATAAATTCCAAAGCAAGGAAAACACATATTAGCTCCTGGAGAGAAAAATTGTTTTCTACACAAAAATTTCTGTTACAATAAAATTTTGTAAGGCATATGGAGAACATTTAAAAAAAAAAAAAAAAAAAGCCCATTATCAAGAGATAAAGTAGTCAATAGAAGTAGGCTTAAATATGACATGTACTTTGCCACTTTCAGGGAATTTAAAATAACCGTGATCAACAATTAAATTTCCAGTGGGAAAATAGAAGAGTGTATTTTTGGATGGGTAGTTTCACCACAGATATGGTTAGTATATAATAATTAAACATTTCAAATGAAATAGACGAGAGGATTCTTAAGTATTCCAAAACTGCAATGAAATATATGAGGAAGCAGAATTCTAGCCAGCCTGACTTGATCAGTACTCATTATATACGTTTACCAAATTAAAATAATGTGACTCAGAGATAAGTACAGGTGTCTTTGCAACCAATTTGTTCTCTTTGTAATTTCTAAAGGCTTCAGAATGGAATTTCTATTTCAAATGATAATATTTTGGGCATCTCAAAATGGCTACACTTTTCCTTCTGTATTTATATTTTTTTTCTTTTTATTGAGTTTATTAGTACAATCTAGGTATGCAATACAGTTACATTCATAGGTCTTGATTCTCATTTTTTCCACTTGTCCCTGCCCTCCCTTCACTCCCTCCTCCCCTCCCCATTTACAAACACTTTATTTCCATCTTTTCATTTTCTCATATTTTTTCCTCTCCCTTACTACCTTTCCCCCACCCTTCCCACTTTCCCTACACCTTTAACCCTTTACTTACTATTTCACATTATTAATTATCTCATTAGGATCTTGTGTACTATTATAGTTTTTCACACCAGAGTAACTATTCGGTATTTCAATTAAAGAAATCTCTGTATGAACATTATAAATAGGGAATCCTAAAATAAAACTAAAAAGGAAAGTAAAATAGAAAAGGCAATGATGTAAGATTAAAATAATCCTAATTCTGAAGATGAAAATGGTCCCTGAATATATTTAAATTGCTTCTTGCTCTTGTAGTCTTATCTTATTCTTTTTTTTTCATTATTTAGAGAATATTTTATTAGTTTCTGTAATCAAACCTATGTAGATATGACCTTACATATTTAATACAGTGAATTACCCCTGTACAAATGGAAAAAAAATAAATAAAAATTAAAAATAAAAAAATTAATATTTCTAGACCAATATGGCTGTCAATTTCTGTACAATGCCAAGTCAACACAGTAAATTGGGATAACTTTTTCCAAATTTGACAGTACATTTAAAGTTTCCAAAAATTCAAATTATATAT
>NW_022900917.1:11995777-12098439 GCF_012274545.1 Fukomys damarensis | reverse complement strand
AAAAAATCAAAGAAAAGAATAATATCCAGAAAACGGCAAAGTTCTGTTGATGTTGTGGTACCTGGCACCATTTATTTTTATTAGCATCTTAATCATCATCTGGAAAGAGAACACTCTGGAGTAATATCATTAAAAATATCTCTGATAAAGCATGGTCACTACTATGTATCGTAAAGCAGGTACAAGATATTTTACATTCACAGAGTTATGATACAGTACTGTCCTACATCAATAATACTAGAATCAGTTTTGGTTTGAAATTTACTTGTCTGCAAATAAGATTGCTACCCCTGCGTTTTTCTGGGCTCCTGTTGCATGGAGAATTGTTTTCCATCCTTTCACTTTCAGTCTATGGGCTTCTTTTTGCACTGGGTATGTTTCTTGTATACAATATATTGTTGGATTTTGCTTCTTATTCCATTTTGCCAGGCAATTTCGCTTGATTGGTGAGTTGAGGCCATTGACATTGATGGTTATAACTGATATGTATTCACTTATTATTGTCATGTTATTGGCCTTTGGCCTTTTGTTGACTCTTTTTACTTTTTCACCTTCTCCTTTTAGTTTCTTGCCTTGCCTATTTGATTTGCTCTGTTGGGCCACATTGTGTTGTTGCCTTCATTGTCTTTTTCTAGGATCTTGTTTAGAATTGCTTGTAGTGCTGGTTTGGTATTCATGTAGTTTCTCAGGTGTTCTTTGTCGTGAAAGTATCTCATTTCCCCATCCATTTTGAAAGAGAGTTTTGCTGGATACATCAGTCTAGGTTGGAGGTTGTTCTCTTGTAGTACTTGCAATATCTCACTCCAGGCTCTCCTTGCCCTAAGGGTTTGTGTTGAAAAGTCTGCTGTGATTCTGATGGGCTTTCCTTTGTATGTGATTTGTTTCTTTTCTCTTACTGCTTGTAGTATTTTGTTCTTCTGTTGGGTTTCTGGGATCTTGATTTTTATATGTCTAGGTGTAGATTTTTTTTTTTAATTGTGGCTATTTGGGGTCCTATATGCCTCACTTATCTGAATGTCAAAATCTTTCCCCTCTGGGGAGTTTTCTGTCATTAATTCTGTGAACAGCTTTTTTAAGTAATTTTACTTTCTCCTGTTACTTCATGGATTTCTATCAGTCTTATGTTATTCTTTGCATCATCTAGGAGTTGTTGGATTGATTTCTCATGATCCCCTACTGTTTTTAAGAGACTTCTCTTTTCATGGTCACTGACTGCAATCTTATCTTCTATATCTGAGAGTCTATCTTCATATTCTTTTATTCTGTTGCATACACTTTCAATGGAGTGTTTAATCTCCTGGATATTTGTTTGAAACTTTTTTATGGATTCCATTTCTTTCCTATGTTTGGCGTTTATTTTTTCCATTTATTTTTTATTTTGGGCCTTCATGGATTCTATAGTGGTCCTGAGCTCATCTATTTTCTTTTTTTTCAGTTTCTGCTCTGGAGTCTTGAATCACGACTTTCATTTTGCTCACCATCTCTATGGTTATCTGGGAAATTCTGTTTTGAATTTTTCTAGAGCCTGTTTGATCTATTTTGTTACTTCCTGTGCCTTGAGTTCAAGGTGTCCTGATGATTCACTATTGGCCTTTCATCCTCCTTTGCCCTACTGTTTGCCATTGGTGAACTGGAAGTCTGTCTTTGTGTCTTGCTTAAGTGTTTTCTCATTTTTATTTTTGTTGTTGGGCTGTCCTTGGTTTATTGTTTGGGATATCACCCAAATCTTCCTGATATACTTGCGCCCTAGCTTCTGGGTTTCTAATGACACACAGACATTCTCATCTTCATAACATCAGAGAAAACAGCTCATCAAATCAACAACAATCCTTTATCCCAACTGATACAATCAGCAACACATTATGTTCAAGCACAACTTGGAAACTGACCACCTGTGGTAGTCACTAGTCTATCACCCTTAAACCATTTGAATTAAATTGAAATCAAGACGCAGTCTGAACTTGCCTGCAGTGAACAAACTTTTCAATATAGTATATTTACCATTTAATGGCTCAGACAGAGCTAGGACGCAAGACCCCTGATCTCAGTTAGCTCATGGCTGAACCCCATGACACAGACTGACCTCGGGCTGCAAGGCCCAGATTGAGTTTCCCAACCTTCTGAAAAGTTGAACTCCACACCTTTCTACTACAGGTTTCCCACGCCCTTTCTTTAAAGATGTTTAAAGTTGGAACTCAGAAAAAAAACCTTTTATGACCACCTCTGCCTCTGCAGAGTGGGTCCAAAGACTGACACAATCAGGATGACTGAGAGTGCATGTGGGGGGTGGAGGTAAGGGGAGTTATGGGGGTTCAGGGGCGCCCACTACCTTCCTGGCGCTGGAGCAATGGCTGCTCCTGGCAGGAGAAGGTGTGGCTCTCTTTCTTGAGGTGGATCAGGGCCCAGGCTCCTTCTGTATTTATATTTTTGAAATACAATGCTTTCATGCTTTTCTGTCCTTATTTTTCTCACTTTTTATTTTATTGTAATTTTTATTATTTAATTTAGTTACTTTGGTACTGACAATTGAAACCAGGGCTTTCAGTAAGCCACATGATCAGGTCTTTTTTATTTTTTTATTATTATTTTGAGATAGCATCTCACTAAACCACTAAGTTCCAGAGGCAGAACTCAGACTTGTGATTTTCCTGCCTCAGCCTCCCAGAGTCCTGAATTTCTTCACTAAGTATCATGTTATTTTTTTTCTATTTCTTTCTCCTTAATATTTGAACTATCTGGGTAAAGCTCCTGCTTCTCTTTCATCTTAAAGTAGACATGATTTTATCGTTTGAATAATTGATGTTGTATATTTTTGATTATTTTGGAGAATTTAAAGATATTATTTTTATGGTAATTGTGATACATTGTTGGTACATTAGTGTATGTGCAGGTAAAATCCTTATCTATTATCATGTAAAATTACAAATAAATGGATCTCTCCAACCTTTCTGCAGTGTATTTTTCAAACCTCTGTGTATGTGTGCATAAATAAATTAGCCACTAAATTTCCATTTGATTACTTACACCAGGCTAAGATCCTTCTGTAATACTAATTTTCCCAACAGGCATATTAACTCTCTCTTAGGTTAATGTTTCCTAAAAATTTCTGAAGTGCTCATCTATCTCCTCATCCAAGTTCACTGCTAAGCATAAGAGACAAGGACAGTTCTGTTCTGTTTCACTCCCGGCCTCTTAATGGGATTCATTTATGGATTCACCTAACAGGAAATAGAAAATACTATGTTTCTTGCTTCTCTCTTCACAACTGATAATGGGCAAGAATAATAAAAAATGTAGGAAATTTTTAATAAAATGATCTGCATATTCCTTCTGCTAATGAGTAACATTTTAAAAAGTTGTGATTAAATATAGATATATCACATCTGTATTATGCTCAGGTCTGTCATTCCTGCATCATCAAGAAAAGAGCTGGGGCAGAATTGTTCTGAGTGCTCCCTGTTTCCTTGGGTCTCTGCTTACCTTCTGCACCCCCTTCCTAGCATCCCAGGAAGTCACCCTGTATGAATTCTGTCACTTTCAGAGGTCTTGCTCTTGAAATCGAGGGAGAGTTTTTCTTACAAGCAGAACAAGAAAGAAGTTATGAGAATTGGAGTAGAAATTCGGAAAGAGCAGAAAATATGATTTGATGTTTTCTTAAACCTCCTGACATTCTCCTGAAAGACAGGAGCTGCTGTCTGCTTCCAGTACTGCTGACCCCATATCTAGAAGCAAAGCAAACCATTGAGGAAAGGCATGGAGCAGAAAAGCATCAAGGAAAGGATATAAATTAGGAAAGTAGGGGCTGGGGATTTAGTTCAGTGATTCCGTCGCCTGTCTCACAAGTGCAAGGTCCTGAGTTCGTTCCCCAGTACCAAAATAAATAAATAAATAAATAGGAAAAGTAACCAGCATCAATGACCTCATTGATTTCAAATATAAAGGAACATTTCAATATTTCTCTGTACTTCAGCCTAAGAATAATAGCAATGTCCTTTACTTTTTGTGCTACATCATGATTTTCATGTAAACACCACCTAAAAGCCCAGCAGTCTTAGATATTCTGTGCTATCACAGTCACCTTTCAGAGAGAGAAGCTCATATCTGGAATGGACAGTGAACAGTCTTAATAGCACCTGAACAGGGAATACTTGAGCAAATAATTCCTTGCCTGAGACCAAAACCAATTATCATTTCATTTCCTCACTCTGAAATTTCAGGTAGGGTCCTTTACTAAAATCCATTCTTCTAAAACTGGGTCACAAACATTGGAAACTTAGAAGCACGTGTAAAGTAAGAAACACCGAATCAGGCTTCTGATGATTTATTAAACTTGTTTACTGTAATAATTACATCCTTTTAAAAACTCTACTGATCTTCATAATCCATCAGGAATCTATTTTAACAAGAAACTAAGAAACTACAGAGTAAGACTTTGAACTTTCCTCAGGGACTTGCAAATCATTCTAACTTGACTCTACTCTGCTTTCTGTCTTGTGAACTTGAGAAAAGAGAAAGAAAATGCTATTTCCTTTCTTTGTACCCTCTCAAATGTGCCTACTGCAGTATTATTCACACAGTGAGTAACCAATTTATTTTTCTGACTGAAAGCTGATATCATTATATAATAAAATTGTCTTCTCTTCACAGCAATTAAAGCAAGAGAATGACTAAAAATTGTCATGAAGTCTTCAAATAAGACCTGTTTAGTAATGACTATTAGCAATAGAAATCATTAGTTATAACATGAAGCAGGACATATTAACGAAGGAAAAGCATATTTTGACTAATGCCCTTTCTGAAATGTTCTTGGTAATAAGTGTTAGAATGGGGTCAAAGTCATTTACTTTATTTTAAATGGAAAGGTAATTGTAACAATTATAAAAGAAAGCTTTGTGGTCTGCCAGGAATTTTAATTTTTAATCTGACAACTTTTTAGCACTTTTATCTGACAACAGCTGTTATAATGCACATGCCAGACTTTTCTTAGTTGCTTGCTCTTCCACAAGTCAAAAGTGAAATATGAGTAACAATAATGTGAAAAACAATGCAACTTTAGACTCTGGTCAAATATTATGAAATCATGTTAAATTGACATGTTGATCACAAATAGTATATATTTCTGTATCTGATAAATACTACAGAAGTGGTGTTTTTGCCTGAGATGGAAACAGGAAATGAAATGGTTTAGTTAAATAACTGATAAAAATAAATGGCTATTTTACTCCAAATTTGGGTAGAAGAAATGTTTTTGTCTCTCTAGACAGGTTGCAGAAAAATACAGGATGGAGGAGGAATACCAAATGTAGAGTGCAGATCTATTTACACTTCCAAGAAGCAAGCCAGTGGCGCTCATTTCACTAACAAAGAAGGCAGAAATAACAGAACAAAGATCAGAGGTGGAGGAAAAGTGACAAATCACTGAGATTTATATCATATTCTTGACGATGCACATTTTAGGTTACATTTACTAGACTTTTGTCCCACATTAAGAATTCAAATGTAGGGGTAAAAGAAGCAAGCAGAATTTGTAGTTAGGAAGAAAGACTTGAAGACCATCTGCAATGTAGGATAAGGAGAGCAGGAATCCCAGTGGAATCACCACTGGGAACTGTGAGCTCGGTGAGCAAGTATGAAGAATATATCGCAGTACATGAGGTGCAGCAGTACTAGTACCTTGAGTACTAAGCTGAAGAACCCTTAAACCAGGAGAAATCCCAAAAGAGGGGAGAGGAAACCGATAAGTTGTGATTGCTCACACTAAGGGCAGTAAGAGACTAGATTCATCAGCAAAGAAGAGCCCGGAGCTGCCTTACCTGCGCAACATGCAAGGTCACTCACCCTTGACACAGCAGGTGGCAATGACTTCCCTGAAAGAAACACCAGAGAACTGCTGTGGTGTGGATGGGTTTGGGTGTTTGAAGCTTGGTCCCCAGTCTACTGATTTTGAGAGGTGATGGGGCTCCTAAGAGAGGGGCTCCTCCCTGTGCTATGTCTGCAGATGGATGCACCTCTCTGTCATGCACAATACCATCCCTGTGGCGCTATCTACCATAAGGTCCTTGCTAGAACCAAGCTCACATCAGAGCCACGGCCTGGAAACTCCATAACTGAAAGTTAAACTCCTTCTTGTTCTAACCGACCCAACCTCATGCCTTTCGTTATAGTAACAGAAAAAAGACAGATAAAGGAACAAACTTTAAAAGCAACGCACATCTAGTTTTGTCAAGAAGTTGAGATAGTTGAATTTTGAATATCTAACTGTATCTGGCCTTGTACTGCTTTTCCAAAGCTCAGACCCCTTGCTACTCACTGTGTAAACTTGTTGTCATCACAAGATCCTCAGCCCATGCCAGTGTTGTGCCTTCAATAGACTTCTACCCTCCTGATGGGAATTATTCCTGCCAGTCATTGCTGGGAGGAGTGAAACAGTAACCTTTAGATTCAAAGAGTAGGATCACTGCAAAACTGTGAAATAAAGATAAAGTAAATAAGATTTGACCAGCCTCACAAATACAAACGAATGTGAAACACATTTTATTACAAAATTTCTCATAGTTTTATCTATATTTCCTACCAATCATCTGTGAGATACTGTTCAAAACATCTATGATTTATGTTTTTAGACCCTTAGCACATCACTTGACATATGCTGCAAATAAATAATTTACTGTCTTCAATGTTTTTGTCAGTGTTGGAGATTGAGCCCAGGGCCTGGAACATGCTAGGTAATAACTCTTTCTTTGAGCTGCATTCCAAATTTTATCTTGGAATGTGGCTCTGTGTATGCAGTTATTACATTTTACCATTCATACGTCAATCAATGTTTTTTCATTATAATAGCTGATTGATGTCAAATTATACTAATGAAAACGAAAACGTATAGTTTCAATTCTCAGTTTCTATATTTTTCATTACCTTACTATGTTATAGTTAAATGTGTCACTCGGTTTGCTGTTCATTGACTCTACAGCCTCAGACAGGGTATGAGCTAGAGTATTCAAGCAAGATTCCTTTGGCTAGAGTGCTACGGTCTCCATTCAGAGACTAATGTCAGGCTGCCTCTCCTTTTTACACTAGAAGCTATTAATGGTTTCTAAAGCTTTTTGGAAGGAAGTATATGAAACCCATTTGATTTGAAGTTCTGCAGGGCTACCATGATGATTCAAAGTATGTTCTGTATGCATGAATTATTTATCATCCTGTGGTCTATTCATCTCATTAATATGACAGTTCATAGTTTCATCAATTCTCAATTATTTTTAATTTCTTGGACTTTTCTTCTCTCTCTGTTATCTTCTTCTAGTTATCAATTTATTTTTATGTTTTAATATTCTATGCTCCAAATGCCTTAAGGTTTCATAAAATATCTTTTATACATATCTGTTCTCTTTTGTGTCTGTGAACTTTCTTTATCAGTTTAATTAACTGGCCCTCATGTTACATTTTTACATTCATATTTTCCTTCACCAAATAATATAATTTGTCAAAACTACTCAGATTTTTGTCTTATTCCAATGTTCAGTTTCTTCTTTTATTTATGTAAACGTATTAAATACATGTACTTTATATTTTTTATATGATTCAACAATTTTTACTATTATTTTTTTAAAAATATTTTTGTTGTGTCACTTCTTGGGCTTGGGCCCAGGGCCTTGTGATACTAGGCAATATTCTACCTAGTATGCAAATAGCCACATGAAATTTTATGATTTTGTGGCCATAGTTCAACCAACTTACCTAGAAAATCTTATTGATTCTAAAACGTAAAATATGCGTCATCACCATTTAAAAAAAATAGCTTTATTATGGTGTAATTCTCATACCTTAAAGTTCTTTTTTTTTTCCCCCTTTAGTACCATGGATTGAACTTGGGATATTCTGCTTGCAGGGCACAGAACAAGGCAGCACCATGAGCTAAAGCACTCGCCCCGTTATCACCTTTGTACAAAGGTTATAATCAAAGACAGAAGGTATTTTTTCATGTTATATGGAGTTGTTCTCTGAGGAAATGAAATTGTCCACTGACACTCAGACAACATCCCACTTTCAAACTGATTAGTTCCACCGATTCACCTGTTTATTTACTTATATCTGTCTGGCATCACTACAAACTTCTAATTTTGTAGACTCATTAATTCATAGTACTCATTCAATCTGATTATGCACTTCCAATGAACAAATGAGGGCATTTATCATTATTAATTTTAATGAATTATATTTACTTTCATTTGTTGTAAATGAAAACATGCCTCCTGATATGAAACAGTTTTCTGAAATGATGTTTTTACATCAAATTCAAATGAAAACAGTTGTTTCACTAGATATTTTTGGCAATCCTAAGGATATCAGTATCATGCAACTCTTTATTTAAAATCTTTTTATTTCTTCATGTTTTATTTATATGAAGGATCTTCATATTTAAGATTTATGACATTTATTTTTTCTTACTAGCAATTCAAATATTTTGTAGCAAATTCTAACTCAATTAAAATAGGATTTTTTTCTCTGAAGTCATCATATAGAATTTGGAAATAATATATGTTTAATGTTCAAAGGGACAATTGCTCTCTCCAGTGTCCTAAAACACTTTAAATGGGTCAAGAGCAGAGGTAAAATGCAAAATGATAAAAAAATTTATATTAATTGAATGCTGAAATTATTAAACACTACTTTCGCCATCATTATTATAAAGCATTGCAAATCATGTAATTTATTTTAAAAATTGAACCACACTAGCTAAATTGCTCATATCTTTAATAATGTAAATCATTTGTCTATAAAACATGAGGCTCTGTAAGCTTACATGTACCATATTTTGAACTGGCTTTAAAAATATGGAATATTCTCTTTTGATACACAAGCTATCACGTATATTCTTCAAGGTTATTATTCTCCAAGAACACAATAAATAAAAGTAAATTCTGAATAAGTTTTTGGATCAGTAATACAAAATGCTACTGAAATAATTGCTGCATTTGCCAATATTGCTTATTTTATGCATCTATAACAAGACAGGCTTTGATCTATGTCCAGCCAGTGCAGGTACCTTCTGCTGAGAAGAGACATGAAAAAATTGTGTCATTTTCATTGAAAAATTTGAAATCAAGTAGATAACAGGGAGAACCTACGTTAAGATTCGTGACCCTTCTCCTAGAATTCTAGAATATTTGTGATTATCATGATGGAGATCAATAAGCAAGAAGAGATAGAGTCTACAAGGGAAAGAAATTTGGTTACTAGGGCTCACTATTGCTAAAAAGACATGGGATTACCAACTCTGGGATACAGCATGTGATGAACAAAAACCAAAAATCTAGCCTCACATGGTCTCCTTGTGATATGAGCAAACTTATTATGAGAAAGGTTTATGACGAACTTTATAAAGTATAACAGTGTGATTCATTGCCCTTAGTAATGTAGTTCCGTATAAATGCAAATATGTATTTGAGCTATTGTGTTATTCATTCACCTTTCACTGGGGATAAATACCCAACACTTACAACTTACAGGGGGAGAGGTTTAATTTTTCTTAGAATTTTAGTGTATTTATTTATTCCTTGGCAGGCTGGCTCCAAGGCAGAAACCAAAGAGGAAGGACCTGGCAGAAGGAAATCTGCTGTCTTCCAGTTGGCCAGGAAGCAGAGAGGAAAGCGGGGAGAAGGGAAGGGAGACACCTTTCCAGGTCAGGCCTCCATAGACCTGCCTCTTTCAACCACGCTCCCACATATAACTGGATGGCAGGTGTGCACTAACCTTCGGGTTAACCCTTTGTTAGATGCCACCCCGGAAGTCCATCTTTTCTTCTGTACTTTGATGTATCTGTAAACTTGGTTTCCTGAAATGGAACCGTGGAACTGCTGAATACCAGAGACAGTTTAATTCGGTTTACTTCGCTTTCTAATATGTTTGCTTCATATTTAATATTTTTATTCACCTTATTTAGAAACAGACACATTAATTTTCTGAATAGGAATACAAGCTCTGACAAACTCCCTTGATCTATTTTCACTACATAGAATATACAATATCATGTACACGGTGATATTTCAGATTTTCTATCTACCTTGCAAATGAAAACATTTTAGATTTTTGTTTCCAGGAAACACATACTGAATATGACTTGTTTAGCAGTCAAATGAGTGACTCACACATTATGGCACTGTTTCTTCATATAACTACAGAATTATGCAAGTGGCTTGTAAGAAGTGAAAACATGATAGATCTCCAAAACGCTATCACAATAGACAGGGTCATTTTTGTTGGTTTTGAGAAAAATTAGGAAAAAAAAATAACAATTTTGAATCAACTCTTAGTTTTAGTCTTCTGAAATGACCCTTCTCTTGAAAGGGGTCTTTATTTCAATTCTATGTATAGGTTAACCTTCTTTTCGGCTATTGCTCCTGCTACAGTGTTGATACATTTTATATGAGTTCCCAAACACGTATTTTAATTCCAGATGCTTGACCTATAAACGGGTCTGCTCCACTACTCATACGTAATTCTTTTCCATAGATTGTTTCTGTTTTTTGTTTTGTTTTGTTTTGTTTTTAGGTGACCTCCTTATACTTTACATTTTAACAACACAGTTTCAGAACCACAAGCCAGTTCTGATGATTCTACCTGGCCAGTTCTCTAATTGAGAATATTAGTCTATGCCATCCCATAGGAATGGACGATCCTTATATCATCTGAGTAAAATTTGTTTCTTTTTAATGAATTCCTTTGAAGAAATAAATTAATGAAAACATAAATGAGTAGAAACATATCCTTTATTCAAAAATTGGAAGAATTTATATTAATCAAATGTCCATAATATCCAAAGTAATCTATAGATTAGAACAGTCCATGATAAATTCCCAATAACATTTTTAACAGGAATAAAAAGAAAATCATAACATACCATTTAATCCACACAAGACCTCAAACAGCCAAAGAAATCTTGAGACAAAAAAGAAAAAAGCTGGATGCATCACACTATTCGACTTTAAAATATACTACTTAGTATAAATATAACAAAGTCCTGACATTCAGCAGACCCACAGAACAACAGAAACCATAGAACAAATGTATTCGTACTTCTTTATACTTGATTTTGACAAATAAACTATGAATCCAAAATGAGAACAAAGGCAGTCTCTTCAATAAGTGATATTGGAGAAAGTAGATTTTACATACAGAACAATAAAAGAAAAACTTAACTCACAACACATACAAAAATCAACTGAAAATGGATTAAAGACTTAATCAGAGGGCTTGAAATTACAAAATTACTAGAATAAAATATAGATGTTCTGGGTAATAATTTTTAATATGATTTTCAAAGTGCAGACAATGAAATTAAAAGGGAAAAATGAGATCAATTCAATTTAAAAGGAATTCAGACAGCGAAGGACTCCATAACAAAGAGAAGAGTCTATCCACAGAAATGGAGAAAATATTTGCAAAATACACGTCTGCTGATAATTTAATTTCCAAAATACACAAAGAATGTGAACAAACTTAATAACAAGAAACCAAATAATGTAATATAAAAATGGGCAAAAGATTTGAAAACACATTTTTCCAAAGATATAAATGGCCATCACAAAAAAGAAAAAAATCACTCACTATCTAATCATTATGGCAATGTAAGTTAAAATCACTATATGCCTGCTAGAATGGCTGTTATTAAAAAGATAAATAGTAAGTGTTGTTGAGGATGAAGAGTAAATGAAATCCTTACACAACACTGATGAGAAGGTAAATTAGTATAGACATTATGAAAAATCATGAGGAATTTCCTCAAAAAATTCAAAATAAAATTAGATATGACCAATGATTATATATATATATATATATATATATATGCATGATTCCATGCAAATATTAAATTTTTCAAGCGATTTAGCTCAGGGGCACCATGCCACCTTGCAAGCACAAAGTTGTGAGTTTGATCCCCTGTACAAAACAACAACCACAAAAGACAAATCACTGGCAAAACTTTGCACTATTTAGAAATCTGCTTTGGAGTTTATTTGTATTTTAACTTATCATTTCCTCTTACATATGTGTGTATGCACAAAACAAGATTGGAAAATGTAAAAATATCTTCAATAAAATATTTTCACTTATTCTGAGTTTTCAACCACAGCAGGATACTTAATCACCAGTGTCGTTTTAGCAGTACCTTTTCTAGAGGTGGCAAGTAGCCTTTTAAATGTCATCTAATAAGGTGACTGTAGGAAAAAGGAAGAGGGCCACCACCCCCATTAAATTCCTCAATCGTTTTCCTCCTCAGATGGCAAAGCCAGACCCAGAGGCTGAGCTGGGAACTTTTCCCCCGTAACAGCAGCTGGTCCGGTGGCAGCCTCATTAAGGGTCCGCGCTGGCCCCTCAGTATCTCCGCAGGTCTTGCACATCATTATGCAGCTCACAACTGCTCGGGGCTCCTGTGTCCTTCCGCTTGACTTGTCCTCCTGACTAATATGTTTTCACAAGCTCTGCTCATTTTACTAACTTATTAATTAGGTGATCAACATTTGGTTCTTTCCTAAATGAAGGAGCATCGGTGGTAAAAGAAAATCCAAAATTATGTTCCACTCTAACTCATTGTGAAATAAGAGTGTTTTTAAAAATTTCAACATAAGAAACAGCGTTCTCTTACCACCATTCTACAAACTAACAAACGTAATGATAGGTAGGGATGTAAACATGAGATAAATTATTTGCAGAGATAACTCATAATCCATAGCAACAGGAAAAATGGAACTTCCCTTGGTAATTTCCTTCCTGTTAAATCAATTAGTAAAGTTTCTGTGAATTAATAACACTTAGGACAAAAATAAAAATAGATAACAGATCAATATGTCAGTGTATCCATATGATTCAAAACCATAGACAAAATGAACCCTTCCAATGGCTGAAAATGGGTATCAAAACCAAAACCACATGAAAACTAGACAAACAGGAGATTCCGTTAATCCAACAGAGGATCTATCTGAATAACTTCTTTATAAAATGTAGTGTCTCAGTTTTGGTCTTGATTCCTTCTGCTATAGCAGAGTTTCAATATATGTGTCTTATATCACAAGTATCTGGCTTTATAATCTGAATGGGACTCTGTTTCTGGCAAATCATTTCATGCTGTAAAGAGTTTTATTTTAACTTAATTTTTGAATAATTATTTTAAGAGGAGGAGAATTCGTGACTTTTGATTATTTCCTTTCAGTAGAATGATAAGATTGTATCCCTTTCTTATCTGGATTCTGTTTTTAATATTGAAAGGCGTGATATCAATCTGCCTTTCATTCCTTTGAAACAAAAAACTACAACAATATACCAATAAATATAATTCATCAAATATTGTCCTTTGTTTGAATTTTACTACTGAGGAGCCTAAGGAAGTTATGCTAATAGATCAGTTTATATCACATTACATAAAAAGAAAGGTTTTATCTCAGACTAAAGATTTAAAAAGTTGTACACTTTTGGAAGTGTAGTTTATTCGGAAGATAGTTTAATACATTATTATTCTCCTTGCTGGACTTCTCCACTATAATACTGTACAGCTTAAATAAAATACAAACCAATAAAAGAGATGCAATTGTATGCTAGAATAATGTATTTCACTTAATATTTTTATTCATTTTACTATTTTATTCACAAAAATGTAGAAGGAACATGATAATGCTATAATCTGTTGAAAAAGACAGCCATGCTCAGAGCAAACTTCTCATTCTCCTGTACTTCAAATACATATTTCCCTTCTTTTCATCTCCATACATTTTAAGAAGTCATTTAATAGATAAAATAAAAGCAATGAGATGTATAAAAATAACATGGTAGCTATAATATTTTAAAACTCTATGCTTTCTAGTTCATTTATATTTATGTCATGATAGTATTCAGGATAATACAGCAGAACAAAACATACTGACACCCAAATATGGTTTTTAAAAGTAATGTTGGCACAGCCTACAAGGACATATTTTCAAATTTAATGATGTCCAGGTGTATTAACAAAAAAAACGTTTTGTCAAATGACTGAGGAGAAATGTCTCTAGGCTTACCACCACAGTAGGAAGAACAGACATGAGCTGACTCATATAATTCTATATCTAATGAAATTGTAAGAATCTGTTAAAATGAGAAAACGTTTAAGCAAGATACAGGGACAGGCTTCCAGTTCACCAATGGCAAATAGTGGATGAGGATGAAAAGTCTGATAGTGAATCATCAGGACACCCTGAACTCAAAGCACAGGAAGTAACAAAACTGATCAATCAGGCTCTAGAGAAATATAAAACCAAAGTAATTTCCCAGATAATCATAGAGATCATGAGCAAAATGAAAGTTATAATTCGTGACTCTAGAACAGAAACTGAGAGGAAAATAGATGAGCTCAGGACCATGATAGAAGCCATGAATGCCCAGAATAAGAAAAAATTGGAAACAATAAATGCCCAATACAAGAAAGAAATGGAATCCACAGGACAGATTCAAACAGATATCCAGGAGATTAAAAACTCCATTGAGAGTGTTCACAAAAGAATAAAAGAGTC
Source organism: Fukomys damarensis (assembly GCF_012274545.1). Lineage (NCBI taxonomy): Eukaryota > Metazoa > Chordata > Mammalia > Rodentia > Bathyergidae > Fukomys > Fukomys damarensis. The sequence continues at coordinate 12,083,899 of NW_022900917.1, read as the reverse complement.
CAAAGATAGAATCTCAGATAGAGAAGATAAAATTGCAGTCAGTGACCGTGAAAAGAGAGGTCTCTTAAAAACAGTAGGGGATCATGAGAAATTGATACAACAACTCTTAGATGATAATAAGAAGAATAAGATTGATAGGAATTCAAGAAGTAGTAGGAGAAAATGTAAATGACTTACAAAAGCTGTTCACAGAATTAATTATAGAAAACTTCCCAAACAGGGGAAGAATTCCACGTACAGATAAGTGAGGCATATAAGACTCCAACTAGCCATGATAAAAAAAATCTACACCTAGACATATAATAATCAAGATCCCAGAAACCCAACAGAAGAACAAAATACTACAAGCAGTAAGAGACAAGAAACAAATTACATGCAAAGGAAAGCCCATCAGAATCACAGCAGACTTTTCAATACAAACCCTTAGGTTAAGGAGAGCCTGGAATGAGACATTTCAAGTACTAAAAGAAAACAACCTCCAACCTAGACTGATGTAGCCTGCAAAACTTTCTTTTAAAATGGATGGGGAAATAAGATATTTCCATGATAAAGAACACCTGAGAAACTTTATGAATATCCAATCAGCACTACAACAAATTCTAAATAATATCCTAGAAAAAGACAGTGAAGGTAACAACACAATGAGGCCCAACAGAGCAAATCAAATAGGCAAGCCAAGAAACTAAAAGGAGGTGAAAAAAAACCATGATAATAATAAGTGAATACATATCTGTTATAACGATCAATATTAACGGCCTCAATTCACCAATCAAGAGAAACAGACCAGCAGAATGGATTAAGAAGCAAGATCCACAAATGTGTTGTATACAAGACACGTCTAGTGTAAAAAGGAGCCCATAGACTGAAAGTGAAAGGATAGAAAACTTCTTCATGTAACAAGAGCCTCCCCCCTAAAAAAAAGTAGGGCTAGCAATCTTATTCAAAGACAAAGTTTCAAACTTAAACCGATTGAAAGAGACAAAGAAGCTCACTACATCCTTGTGAAGGGAAAAATTCAAGAGGAAGAGATAACAAATAATTTATTTTTAATTTATTGAGTATGTCAGAAAGTATATATGCTTTTTTCCCTCTTTTCTTCTTTTTTTCCTTTTTCTTTTTCTTTTTCTTCCTCTGATGCTGGGGATTAAACTCGGCACATTGTTCTGGCTAGGCAGGTGCAGCACTACCGAGCTCAATCTCAGGCTTTAAATTTCATACTTTTAAAATTTATCAACACATTAATCCTTGTCTCTATATGTTGGTCTACCAAATTGATGAGTTATTTTGGTTCTCATTTTCTTTGTTTTTTTATTTGAGAATTTATGAAATCTGTATATATGAGTAGTATGAAAAGTCTTAAGGTCCATCTGTCATTTTCCTCTTTCATCTCTGCTTTCTACAAACTTCCTTTTCTGTCACTACAGCTTGTTTGGTTGGAAATTTGTTAAGATAAATGTTGTTATGTTATCAATATATCTTTGTACTTATTTTTTACTGATGACAAATATTAATTTTTAAGTAAATTTTATTATAACTATACTTAATCATTAATATTTGGTATTAATACATTTAGTATCTGGTACATATTACAAATTCTCCAACTCCCTCAAAGATGATATTTGTTTTTTCTCAAATTATGCAAATCACCAACATTCCACACATCCCTGCACTATTTTATTATACCTAAGTATATATTGTATTGTAGAAAATATGCATTGTGTATATGTGTGGAGGGTATGTTTTTACATATATGTGTGCACTATTAAATGAGAAACATGGTCATGAATGTGGTAGGATTGTGTACATTTGACATATTGATAGTTTCTCTGGCAACTTTATGATTTCTCTAAATTAGATGGTTGATTTAATTCATAGTCATTAGTTTGGGAAGAATATTACAGATCTATTGATGTTAAATTCTATCACGATGCTTATAAAAATATAATAAAAATAAGTATGGGATATAATAAAATAGAATTTTAAATATAAATTAGATTTCAAATATAAGTATGTTTTTTCCTTTGGGAAGTTTTGTTAGAAAGTGTAAGTGGTACAATCAACAAGTATATGATATTTATCAATTAATTAAACTAAGGAGTTTATAAATCATAAAATTTTGAGGACAGTTTCTCAACTATAATATGTAACTTTGTTTTATTTATAATTGTATTATTTCAAAAATATTATAAGAAAATGAGAAAGAACATAATGTTTGAAGATCATATCAAACTAATGTATTTTGATTAGTCTTTTACATAAATTCTTGTTTATTTCATATCCTTTTTTTGCTGTCATATATATGTATATTTGTAATTTTTATTTACTATCTTCATTTCTTATTATCATATATCTTTGCAATTTTTAACTTTAAAAATTCAAAAAGAAAATCTGCTAATTTTTTATGTGAAGCAAATGTGTTTATAAGTAGCACAACAGCGATTTATTGTGAAAAAATATAATCTAAAATATAATTTTTCCTAAATATCTGACAAAAACCTCTGAATTAGCATATCTCGCTAACTCCAGTTGAAAAAGTGAACATAGTTTGACATAATAAAATCAAATTTTATATGCAAAGTATGCAGGAATGTTCAAATTCAAAACTTCTAGAAAATGCCACAGCAAGTTCTATTGATTTCCCGGTCACTGGTATGTAAAAATACTATGAAAAAGAGAGGTCAGATAGGTTTGATTTCCTATTCTGAAAAACCACAGCTAATAACAATTTCACCATGAGATCTAATGAAATCAATCAAATTCTAAAATAAAAAATATACTGTCAACTAATTTTTATTTACTATAAAATTGGTAATGAACCCTTCAGTTTTCCTGGTACAGTTTTTCAGACTACTATAGTTTTGTGAATATCATTTCTTAGATATTTTGCAAGAGCTTCTAATCAATGAAAAAAAAAATTTTTACAAGTGATTTTTATTAATCCTTAATGTTCAACCCACAATAGGTAAAAAAATTTTAAATGAATCATGATAATTTCATTTCACAGCAGGCCAATGTGGCAAATTTTATTGTAAGAAATTGAGGTCGTTAGGACTTAATCTAGTTCTATGTGTATGCTTTTGGAAACATTAAGAAATAAGAAAGTAGAAGAGAGAGTTTGAAAATGAAAAGTTTCTTTTTTCTGATCATACAACCGGAAGTGTTTATTGTAAGCTTGATTCAACAATAAAAACATAATCAAAGTGTCAGGAATAGCAAAGAAAAAAGACACAAAGAGCATAAATAATTTACTATGTCTTTGAACCATAGATTTTAGTCAATCCTTGAACTATTAACTCTACAATGAAATTTTTAAAGGTATTTATAAATCTTGCACCTTCAAACACTTTGAGTTGGATTTTCCACCAACTGTATGAAATATGTGCTGATTCAGTCACCTTTCTGAATAAATGAAGCAGCAAAAGCCAAACCAATCTCCACCTCCTAACAATGTGTTTAGATTCAAATTCCCCATGTATCAGTCCATTGCTGGTGATGCACATGGTCCTGAAACTAAAAACAAACAAACAAACAAACTAGAGCTAAAGAAAAAGAAAATTTGTCATACTGAAAGAGTATGTCCTTTGGGAACATTTAAAAATAAATAATATAACTGGTGCTTTAATTTATAAGGAATTATTTTTAATGTTAATGAAAGTATAACATCCAAAACCAACTTCAACAAAAAAAGTTTTATTATGTAAACTTTGGTTCACTGTAAGAATACACAATGCCTCACATAACAAACAATGGTTTAAATATTAGGTTCAAATATTTAAATATTAGTTGGCTCCTTGAAGTATATATCTTTTCTTGGAAATTGTTATTTATTTGTTTAAAAAATAGAACATTCATGTAGCTTTTAGATATTTGCAAATGTTCAGTGAAGCATTCATTATAAAATTTTAAAACTTGTTCCATTTCAAAACAATTATCTTTGTAGCATCATTTCTATTATTTCCCTTCTTATCATTCTGATATAAAGTCTTTGTATATTTCAAGTTAGAACTTCTACAGATAATCAATGTAACAATAAGAAGTTTTTTGATTTGTTCATTTCTTTTTACCTACCTGGAAATAATATGTAATGCAACGTGATAAACTCATTTAAATAATTATCTCCATCTCACTAAATTAGATACTTTTTTCTCATTGAGTTTATTGGTACATTTTAGATATACAGTATAGTTATATTCATCATTGGGATCTTGTACCTTTACATGACAGGTCTTGGTTCTTATTTTTTCCCCATACCCCTGCCCTCCCTTCACCTCCTCCTCCCTTCCCCATTTAAAAATACTTTATTTCCATTTTTTCATTTTCTCGTATTTTTTTCTTTTCCCTTATTTCCTTTTCCCTACCCTTCCCACTTTCCCTACACCTTTAGCCCTTTTCTCCCTACTTCACATTGGATTTTATGTACATTAGGATCTTGTGTACAATTTTAATTTTTCTAAAACTTGGAAACAGCCCATTTGCCCATCAGTTGGAGACTGGATAAAGAAGATGCAGTGTTTCTGTAAAATGGAATACTACTCAGCCATAAAGAATGATAAATTAGAGTAATTCATAGGAAAATGGATGCATATTGAGGATACACACAAGTGAAATAAATATGTCACACATGTGTAAATATCAGATAGTTTCTCTGGTGTAAATTAGACACTTTTATTTTTGTACTTTAAGCAACTGCCCTTGGTGCAGTACAAAAATTCCTTTTGCATTTCAGTGTTGCTAAGAAAACTTGGGGATCGGGATTCAATTCTTTTTAAATAGTTACTAAATCAATAGTTACTAATAAATTACCCATCTCTTTGTTTTATTACTATTTTATTCTTGTTTCCCATCAAAGGATTCATCAATTCATTAAATATTTAATCTATTCCTTTAGGAAGTAGTGTGGAAACTTTTTTTCCTGGTCCAGGCCAGAAAACCCATATTAGAGAGATGAATGAAGGAACACAGGAGAGAAAGAGAATATCTTTGTGGAGAAGACAGGGGACTTCTCTGAAACAGAGTCTCAAACTTGTTTAACATCCCAATTTTATTGAGAATCAAACAAAGCCATTGTGTTCTGCACAGTTTTAGATTAAAGGAGGCATGAGGAGATTATGTTGATCTGTTGCCTTTATCAAATTGTTCCTCCTTGTTCCACAGGCAAGGCTCACCTCTGCTCAAGCTGGTGTTGACACCTCCTCTTCTAAACATTCCCAATCCTCAGGGTCAGAAGTCAGCTGGGCAGAGTCAACTCAAGCAGATGTCTACTCACTGGTTCCTGCAAGGGACTCCACACTCTTTGGAAAAGAAATGGTCAGAGGAGCTTGAAGAATTTACCATGAAAGAGAGAAAAATAATCTGGAGTCTATAAGCTAGGAACTTTGAATACTGCATTTCTGCTACTGGCTTGTTCTGAAGTCATTTAGAAGGAGCTATGAGGCTTAAAAACCTAGGACTTTCCTGCTAGCTACCTGGACTTAGTACTTGGGAGCATTTCTCTCCTGGAAGAGAAAGAGGCTCATGTGAATGGGTGCCTCTATGACATACCCAGGGATCAAAGATATTTGCGCAGCCTTCTACAGTCTCCTTTTTCTTTGATAATGATGAGAATGGCAAGCTCTCTTGAAAAAGTAGAAAAATCAGACCATCAATGTGTACATTTTCAATTCCACAGAAAACAATCGTCAACATTTTTAAGCATCTTAAGAATCTTTTGAGTAATCCAACACCATAGTTTCTGCATAAAAGCAATCCCAAAACATCAACGCTGAATCGTTAGCACCTGTAAATATTACTTTAGTTGTGACTGAAAAGATTTTTTTTGAGCCTGGGAGGTCAGAATGTGTATTCTTTGGTTGTAAGACTATCTTTACAAGAATGAAGCAGGAGGAGATTTCATACAGAAGTCAGTGAGGTCACAAGAGACAGAGGTTGGTGCTAGGCAGGCACAAGTAAAGAAATGCCAAAAGCCACCAGAGTTGGATGTGACAATGACAGCATCCTCTTAGAGCCTCCACAAAACGCCTTCCCTGCTGACATCTTGATAATAATAGCGATGGTGGTTTCTCACTTCCAAAGCTATGAAAGCACAAGTATGTACAGTTTCAAATCACTTTTTCTAGGATGATTTTTATAACAACCACAGCAATTAATACAATGATATAACCACCAAGAAAGAAATATAGTCTGGGAATCTTTCAAATGATCATATACACATTAGCAACTATTTCTAAGAGACAACAAAACTGAATATTTGGATAATTTGGGGGGGTCTTCAATTAGGAAACCATGGGAGTTGCCTATCCGGAGTAGGGATGAGGACTCCGGTTCCACTCCACGTATCCACGTATCACAGGGAACTCATGTATTTTGCAAATTAAGTTATTAATTTGATACTGTACAATTACCTTACACTTCATCAGCAATTTAGGTAAAATCTTCATTAAAAATTAATAAAATTATGTTTCTTATTATTTCAGTGTCTACACAAACTCTTTCCCTTTAAAGGGCACAAGCTTTATACTAAGAATTTTGCAGTATGGGTCAGGGATTTAGTTCAGTGGTTCCACCACCACCTTTGCAAGTGTAAAGACCTGAATTTGATCCCTGGTACCAAAATAATAATAATAATAATAATAATAATAATAATATTGTAATATGTATATACTAACTACATATAAATAGATTTATATTGATTATAACTCAGTTATTTTTAGCTTTTGTTTTTATTTGAACTGACATGCAAGGTAAAGATACTTCAATTTAGAAGTATAAACCTATCAGCAGTCTTCACAGAACTAAACTTCCTTTCATGTTTAAAACAGGGTGTCACACAGATAAAGATTAAGCTGAGATTTTTTTTCTCATTTATGTATACCATTTAGGTGTATAATACAGTTACATTCACCCTTGGGATCTTGCACCTTCACGTGATGTATCCAGGTTCTTACCTTTTCCCCATTCCCCTGCCCTTCCTTCAACCTCTCCACCCCTCCCTATTTACAAAGACAGTTTCCATGTTTTTCCTTTTCTCATGTTTTTTATTTTCCCTTCTTACCTTTCCCCTACCACTCCCACTTCCCCTACTCTTTTAGACCTTTTCTTCCTATTATATAATATCAATTACATATTTTGATCTTTATTTACACTTTTAGTTTTTCACACCAGAGAAACTATCTGGTATTTACATGAATAATTTAACTTAATTTCACTTAAGAGTATGGCCTCAATGTGCATCCACTTAGCTATAAATGTCTCTAGTTTCCCAATCTTTATGGCTGAGTAGTATTCCATTTTACTAAAAAAACACATCTTCTTTATCCAGTCTCCAGTTGATGGGAAATAGGACTTTTTCCAAATTTTAGCTACTACAAACTTTGTCACTATAAACATGGGTGAGCATATATCTCTGCGATATGATTCCTTTAATTCTTTTGGAAAGATACTCAACAGAGGAATAGCTGGTCAAATGGGACTTTAATCCTAGTTGTTTGAGGTAACTCCATAGCGATCTCCACAGTGGTTGCACCAGTCTACACTCCCACCAAAAATGAAGAGTTCCTGTTTTCCCACAACCTGTCAGCATTTATTGGTTAATTTCTTGATAACCGTCATTCTTTCTGGGGTGAGGTAGAATCTCAGTGTTGTTTTCATCTGCATCTCTCGAATGACAGGTCATGTTGAGCACTTTTTCATGCATTTATTTCCTGCTTTTACTTCTTTGTCTGAGAAATGCCTGTTCATTTCAGATGCCCATTTTTGAATTGGGTCTTTATATTTTAGGGGACTGATTTTTTTGAATTCTTTATATATTCTAAATAGTAGACCTTTGTCTGAGGAACTGTTGGCACAAATTTTTTTCCACATTGTCTCTTAGCTCTGTTGGTGGTTTGTCTTGCAGTGCAGAAGCTTTTTAGAAAGATGAGATCCCAGTTGTTAATGCTTGTTTGCTAGTTCCTGTGCTACTGAGGATTTGTTCATAAAGTCTTTTCTTATGCCAGTGTCTTCAAGATTTCTACCTAACTTATCTTCCAGCAAGTTTAGTGCTTCTGTTTTAATATTTAGATCTTTAATTCACTTGGATTTCAGTTTAGTGCATGGTGAAAGATAGGGGTATAGTTTTAATCTTTGACAGGTTGAAATCCAGTTTTTCCAACATTTATGAAAGTGTCCTCCAGAGAGGATGATTGGCTCCTTTGTCAAAGATGAGGTATCTGAGTATGTCTGGAGTTGTTTCTTCATCTTCCAATCTATTCCACTGAAAGAGACTACCTTATTTTCAATTATAAAGTATTTCAAACTATATTTGCAATCACTGTGGTTGAATTCTTCACAATAGTTTATGATCAAGAATGTTTTTTGATGCTTGAGAAAGCTTGATCTTTAAAGAACAATCTCTTTTAAGTGATTTTAATGTGAAGTTTGGGCACTGTGATTTTATATTCACTAAATGATTGCCAGGAAAGATCATTTCCATAAAAAACAGAATAGAATGAAATACCTGTCAGTTAGGAGATCATACAACTGCCTTCCTGCTTATAAACCACTTCAGGAAGTAAATTACTAGGTTTCAACCTAAATTAAGTAAAATCAAAACTGAAGAAAAATTATAGGATATTACCAGACAGCATGTGAAAACTACACACCTGAAAAGTCCAATGAGTACAAATTATTTTGTATAAAGTTTCATTTTCGAGTCATTTCATCACACTTAGATTTTTCAAAAACAATGAAAACAGAGTTTCAGCTTTTGTTTTGTAATATGTAACTCTCACGGAGAAATGAGTTTACCTATATATACTTATAACTTTATAAAACATCAAATCGTATTTTCAGCTGATAAAATTAGCATTGCCAAGTACTAGTTTACTCACTAAGACCTGAAAGGTTTTTTGTAATGAAAAATTTTCAAATTCATAATGCTGCGTGTCATATGGACTGATGACTGGCCTAGGTAAAGATACTTAAACAGGCATCCAATACAAATCACTCTTATGAACTCTGCGAAAAATGAGAGTTACAGGATCATGTTCTAGAAGATTAAAAAGTGTCGCTGTAAATTCTAGAGGATCTAATTCTGTTCAATACTAGGAAAAGATATGAATCTCTTTTACTTTATATAGTCTTTATGGGCTCATTCAGATGTCTTTAAAAAAGTACACTTGGAATAAAAGAGAAATTTAAATTCTATCATATTAGTACTAGACATTCTTATAGTATGAATTCATTTCTGACAGAAAGTGATTTATTAAATGGAGAGTTTCCAAATATATGATGACATTTTACTTGAAGTATAATTTATGAGCACCAAAGATATTTTTTAAAGCTCTCTGAGTTCACAGTCTACAAATTTAGATAACAAACCATTATGTGTTTTCCACTGTATTAGCTTTTTTTAAACCTTGTGAATCTTACTAAAAGTTTAGGTTACATATTTATAACTTATAAATTATACACAAGTGTTAACTTACTTCAAACACTGCAATGTGTAGGGAAAAATTTTTAAGCTAAATTGCTGGAAAGTTCCTAAGCATCTGAAAAAAATTCTTATGATATTACTCAAGAGAAAATACCCATGAAAAAGCACTGCTGGAAAAGAAAAACTATAAATAGTCTATTTTATAGTTAAAGTTGGAGCATACTGAGACATAGGAAAGAGTATCTTAGTTTAAGGAGATATTAGCTTAATCTTCTAACAGAAAATACATGAAGAAAACAATACCATTTTGCATAATGCCCTAGGTACACTGAGTTTTTTTTCAAACCCTTAGACACATTCTCCAAGGGCTTTTCATAGTTTTTCTTCACTTATGACCTGGCCAAGTCCCACACTTCCAACAGACCTCAGTTCACTTTCTCTCCAAGGTGGCTTTTTCTTTAAGGCTTCGCCTGACTACTTCACTATCACCTGAAATCCTGTCAGTAGGGCAATATGCATTTTCTCCCTTCACTTCTGTGCTGGAAATTCAACAGCTGTGTCATTGTTGTGAATGACATTTATATTACCTTCCTACAGGACCATTAACTCTGTTCTGGATCCGAGTCTGTCCTCATCTACAGAGAAGTGATCCCCTAATCAGAGGTCCTCGATAATTATTGCTATCTTCAGTGTATAAGATATCGAAGGACTGTGAGTTAAAAGGACACTGGGATTGAATGCTTATGGTATCATATTTTCAGATAAGCAATACGGTATAAATTTCTGTCATTTGCACATATTGCAGAGACTATGGGTCCCCATTAGTAAAACTTCAGAATTAGTTTCTTCTTTTACTAGATCACTATTAAAAAGAGATTCCAGGCTGACTAATCAAGAAGAACTCAAATACTGGATTTTAGAGATTGTTTCAACTTTCTGACAAAGGCCAAATTTCATCAGACTTTAATTTAGCCTCTAATGATCTCATGCCATTTGTAGGAATATAAATTGCTTCATGTTTTTGGAATAGATTTTGTACACATTTCAGCAAAATACAAAATCTATATACATGTTCACCTACCAATTTTAAAACCATGTGAAACTACATTTATAAGTCTATCAAATTTTAAACTTTATCTTTTGGAGAATATTTAAGTAAATTGTTGTACAGTTAATTATAGATAGCTATTGAAATTTATGAGAATTAAGCATATTGATATGAAAGGAGATTCCAAATACATTGAAATAATGAAATAAGCTAAATTGTAGATCAATATATTGTAATTATATTGCATGCTCTGTATATGTGCTCAGATATACATGGATGTACATATTCATTTATAATTGAACAAAGATTTCAGGAGGAATCAGGCTGCCCTAGACAGAAGGAGAGAGGGCAAAAAATATACACAGGGATTTTTATTTTTTGCATATTATAATAGAACGTAAAGCAATGTTTACAAAGGAACATAAAATGATCTTGAAGAAGGCACACCTGGGTTTTAACAATACTTATTTAATCTGAGACTGAGAGGTATAATTAAGAAAAAGTATAAAAGCTTTTATAGCTTACTCTTCATATTGTGGAATAAAGTGTTTCAATTTGCTTCTAATCACCATGCATTCATTTTAAATAGGAAACAAAAAACTAATACTTATGCCAGAAAACTTTAGCTACCTAATATAGCTCAGTTTTCTCAAACATTTCTTACATTATCTTACATCATAATATAATCCTTTAACTTGGGACTTCAAAAAATATTTTTGTGGTTGCATTGTTCATTTTCATTCTCAGATCATTTTCCTAATCCCCATGATCTCTGTCAATTGTTTATAAATTTTGTTGAAGGAGGCCTATCTTATTAACCTTAATACCCTAGAGCTCCTAGAATAGTGCTTTACGTAAGTGAGGTGATTTCCAAAAGGTAAGAAAATATATATCTTGATGGCTTTGGAAATTATAACTAAAATCCAAATATCACCATGATTTGAGATAATGTAGCTAATTCTCTTAAAAAATAGAAAAAGGAGCAACATTTTGCTGGATTTTCTCACTAACAGAGCTATTAACATATTTGACTGTTTCTTGAAACTACAAAGGTAAAATATATTTTTAGTTTCATTTTAGTTGCATTAATACTCTCCACCCCATAGAGTGACTCTCAAAGTATCTACATTCTCCAGTCTCAAGCAATACAAAAAAACAAGACCACTTATTTGATTAAAAGATGACTGATGTTAAGTATTTTTGTTTGCCAAACAATTTCACAAGTTTGACCATATGTGAAAAATCATCTGGGGATCAACAGAACAAAATTCTGTCTAATGAACTTCAACGCTCCTTATTGAATAAGTTTAATCTAAAAGTCTGTGGTGTTTAGCAGGAATCAGAGAAAGGATTTGTATGTTAATATCCATGCCTAGTCAAGAAGTACTGGGATGAAATAGGTATTAAGCATCAAAAGTAAAATAAAAGGTAGGATTTCCTTAAATATTATTTATTTAAATGTGAGGCAGAAATAAGTTGGTAAAGAGGCTTAGAGAGCACAGAAATCTGATTCATTGAGAAATGGATCAAAATAGTATAGAAAAGAAGAAATGAAATATTCCTACTCATAAGAAAGAAGTTCATGAGAGTAACAGCATAGGGACAAACAGAAGTTGGGATATAAAAGGAAGTACTGGTTATTCACCTAAAGAATACATTTAGAATATTATATCTCATTATGTGTATTTTATGTTAATTTCCAATGAAAAAATACTGACTACCCTGGGTTAAACAGAAGTTAATTACAGAGTCATTCCAGTGTAAGGCTTTAGCCAGAAAATACAAGGAAACTCTATATGGAACCGTAGGAGTAATGAGGAAGACCTAAAGAATGACCAGCTGGTAAATTGGTAGTGAAGAGACTTTCCTCAAGCTAAAGTCTAGACCTGTCTTGGAGAAAGTATAGTTCAATCCCCTGGCTAACAAGTTGCTGTCTTTCCCAGGCCTGCATCAGGCTGTAGTTACTGGGCCAGAAGCAGCAACCCTCTCAGGGCAAATGAGGAACAGGTAATGCTCAAGCCCAGGCAGCACACACAGGCTGGGCATTCTCTAAAGTACTCTGGGGAGCCGTTAGGGCCGAAGCTGCTCAGACCCCTAGGGACCAAGTATTCTGTGGACATGGATGAGGAGGAGCCCCTTGATGTCCTCTTCCCCAGCGCATAGCATCCAGAAACTGCAGAAGAGGTCCTTTGGACAGAGGTGCACAGAGAAGTATAGTCAGTGTAAAGCAGATGTGCTTGAAGGAGCTCTGCGTGTTATCGGAGAGCACAAACTTAACAGGTGAATTTGGAGCTGAGTGGAAATGTCCATTTGTGAACAACAACATACAATTTCTTATGAGATTAAAAAAAATGCATTTCAGAGGATCCTTACAGGAGGGCACTCTTGTCAGATGGATGTCCGCAGCAGTGGGAAATGTTGATAGAATTTTCTTTTTGATTACAGAAAATTCAACAAGAAAATTATTTATCTTTAGGCCTCAGAGTCAGGTATTGGGCAGAAATAAAGGAATAATTACATTTTTCCTATTCTTTTCTGACTAGAGTTTACAAAAGAGTCATTAAAATGTTTGACGTCTACTTCAATCTCAACTGCTTCAACTCCCTTTCTTAATAGTGACCCAAATGAGTTCTTAGTTTTCTATTTTGGGGCCAGAGGGTGAGTACACACTTGACAGAGGTATTTAGAGACCATGCATCTACCCTCAAAGATTCTTTAAAATGTGCAGGTATGATCAAAGCCACTCCTAAAAAAATTCATGTCCTTAATAGCTAGCTAAGCTAATGTACTCATGTATTTTTATAATCACTTGGAGGAGCACTTGAGGTTAATCATGAAGGCCTAGATATTGGAATTCAAGTGGATGGGAGCAGATGAAATAAAAATCATTACTTTAAAAAGACAAGATGAGTCATGCCATAAATTTTTCATAAAATCATTTTACTAGACATATTATTGTATCCTGTTTGAGGCCTTTCTATTACTTGTAATTATTGCTTTATCTAAAAAAAATAAAGGTGAACTGAAGAATATAGTAAAACAGTACTCGTTGATTTTTGTCAGTGCAATATGTTTAAAGATCTTGTTATAAACAAATGTAATAAAATCTCAGTGATATATATCAAGTGAATAGTATACAAATAAGAGACATTATAAAGGTTTTATACTGAATAAAATTGTGAATTGAGAAAATTTTATGTGAAAGGGGATGTCATATCCTGATGATAAGTTTGAGGAAGAACAGGAGATGGACTCAACTTTTAAAGCAAGTATCACCATAAATGCCAATGGGTTTTAATGAGCTTTGATGAAAGGTATGATAATAATTATTGTATTTCTTTTGGAGGAAGGAGATTATTAATTGTTTACAAATAAATACTTATTAATGTTTATTGCATGGTAGGCCACATTATCAAAGTGAAAGATGTAGCAGTGAACAAGTGAGGCTAGGTTTGTGTACCCATGGGGCTTATAAACTAGTAATGAGATACATACAGGGAAGGAAATAAGAAAGGAAAAAGAAGGAAGCAAAGAGGAAAGAACTTTTTATGGATGTGGATGTGCACTAGATGATGAATTTAGTTTACGAATAGCACCTACTCTGAGAGAGATGAAAATGGGCATGGACTCTTAGGTGAAAGATTCAGTATAAAAGATGAGATAATAAAGAATGAAAGAGCCAGGGGTTTAGCTCAGTACTTCCACCACCTGTCTCACAAGAGAAAGGATCTGAGTTCAAATCTGGTACAAAAAAAAAAAAAGAAAAAAAGAAAGACTGCAAGAGGTAGCTTCTTCTCTTCTCTTAACCCTTGCTTCCAAGAACTGAAAAGGTGGAAGGGTGTAAGTTGCCCTTGATTATGTGGCTTTTGTTGTAGATCTGTTGATATATTTTTTCCCTTTGTATCCTTGAGAGCTGAGTAAATTGGTTGTATAAACACATAGCACCTGTAAACCATTTTTTGAAACTTCCAAATCCATGACAAATTGATATAGGGCATAAAATGTTTGTCTGTTGGATCACGACTCAAAAATATCACCTTGGAAGTTAATAATAGATGTCTAAAATTCTGGTATAAAGTCATGGATTAATATGAATTTTTGCAGTTTTGAGTTTGTGCAGTATATTGAGCAATGCTGGAAAAAGATAAAGAGAAACAAGAATCCATCACGATCTTGTTAATAGTTGAAATCATTGACTAACATTTACCAGAAAGGTTTTAGTTAGGCTTAGACTTGACACAGTTGCTTAAAAACTAGCTATACAGTTAAAAATTTTAAAAAAGAGTCAACCATGTTAAACAAAATTCTCAATAATTATAGTCATACATGAAAGAGAAATGAACAGTAACTACAGAGGAAGGTTGGACTGTGGGATATTTATGATCGGAGATATTGAAATATGCTTGTGTGTTCATTAAAATTGTGCAACTGGCTGAGGTCCGTGCATGTGACTGGATTAAACAGTGCTCTTGAACAGGTGAGGATGGAAGGGAGCCCATGATGATAGAGATGAGTATAGATTTAGATATGCAAAGAGATAAATACACCTGTAGTAACCACAAGGCAGTGCACAGTATGGTAGAACCTAAGAGGGCAGATTTTGTGGTGCGATGATTATTGGTTTCCTTGCCATTGTTTCTGGTTCCTCAGAGGAATAAGATGCCAAGTCATAAGTTGGGAGAAATGCAGAGAAAATGTTGTGGTTGTAGAAAAATGCAAGTAAAATATTTACCTGAAAGAGTAGGGGACTAAGTTCCACACAGAAGTCTGATAGGTTTGACATAACAGTGACTTGCTCATAGCTGTATATAGAAAGGTCAGTGTAAGGTCCTCTTTTGAGGGGATGTTTAACTAAAACGGTAACAAAAATAAAATTGGCTATGCAAATATCAAGCAAAAGTTTGTTTCAAGAAACAGAAAGATGAAAGAGCAAACAACACATCTTAAGGAAAGAATAAACTCGTGTTTAAGGCTTTGAAATAACCTCACTAGTTTTGAGTATGGGTGTGAAGGACAGGGCGCTAAAAGATGTATCGGAAGAATTAGGCAAAAGTCAAATGCAGTTAGTCTCTGTAGACTAAGACAAGGAGATTAGATTAAATAAACCATAATATTCAGTTAGCTTTTAAATGACATTCCTGCCCTTTAGGTACAATATGCTATCTAAAAACTGGACACCATAGGAAAGTAAGCACCATGAAAACCCAAGTAATAAAGTTGAATTTGATAAAGAGGTGAATCAGAAACTGTTTTGTTCTTACCTTATCAACAACTTGTTTGCCTTATGCAAAGAATGGATGAAGTCATTAAGAGACCAGTGAAAGGGTTTCCAAGTGATCAGACTGCTACATCCATCACTTACCTCCCCTATCATGTCTTTGGGCACGACATAGTAGGGAGGACCTCACCAAAGAGTTCTGACCACCAGAGTGATGTGATACATTCCTACTTAAGACAGATAGGACAGGCTATCAGATAAAAAGATAAGTGACAAGTATACAAATGTTGAAATGCGATACAAAATGGAAAAGGTTATGGAGCAAAGTCTCAATAGAGTAATGAATCCCAAATTAAAACAGACACCAGGGAAAAAATTCCATAAATATGTTCTTAGATATTCTACTTTTTTAAAGTAGTTAAAATATCATGACCCACACAAAACTCTGCTGTATTAAATTCTTCTTTCCTTTACAACAGATTCTGGTGGAAGGAAGAGACAATTATCCAAAAGAAAAGAAAGAAAAACAGTCGAAGAAAAGAAAAATTGTTTTTCTTTTCTCTGGTGTAATCCTAATAATCTGAACTATGGGCCAGGTGCCTTAAATCATATGATAGTTTGAAGTGTTTTTGTATTTCACAGGTCTGATACTTTAACGGCAGAGTACAAGGCTATGCATTAATATATAAATGTGACTAGAAAAATGTATGGATGAGCTTAAGAGAACAGTAAGAGGAAAATCTAAAAGATTTTGCATGACAGTGGTGTAACAGTAGAGAGATGCTTCCTTCTTGACTCCCTTTTTGAGTCCAGCTCATTTAATAAGTGAGTCATGAGTGTTTGGACAGGAGACTTTCTTGAAGGTTTGGAGCCAGAGAGTGATATTTTCTAATTAACAGATGGAACAGATCACTTCGCTGGCTGTGTGGGAAACAGTTTTTAGGACAGGAAGACGGACGAAAGGGGGACAGGTTATGAAGCTATGACAGTAGTACAGAGAAGAGACTGACAGTAGCTTGGGCTCAAATGGTTATTAGTGGAGATGGAGAGAAAGAGACTGTTCTGTGATGCGCTTTCTAGGTCTGTTCAGTAGGATTAGATGATGTGAGAGTGAGGCCTGCACAGGAATGAAGAGTCATTTCCACATTTTATCCTGAAACAAATGAGCACTAGAACTTATGGAGGTATAGAAGATTGATCAAGGAGCAGAGCACAGTAGAAAAATCAACGTCGTCATCATATGAAATTGAGTCATTACCGAGGCACCCACTTGGAGATGAGCTCAGTGTCACCGGCGGTAAGTTCTAGAGTTGGGTTGCAGAGCAGGTGTGGGTGTGTAGATTTTGCAAACAGATTTTTAAACCATTACTTTAAATCAAATCATCCAGGAAGAATGAACATGACAAAGGAAAGAGAAAAATAATACACTTTGCCCTTTGGAGCTGAAACAGAGGAGAGGCGCAAAAAGGAAATTAAGGAGACCCAGAGTTTAAGGAAGCAGAAAGACAAAAAAAGTATTGGGTCTCCAAGCTAAGCATCAAGGACTGAGCCAATATCAGTCTCTGATCCTGGAGAAAACTCAATAAAGAAAATAAAGCATTTTTTTCCCATTATTGTCATTTACAACCTTAGCAATTATGCTGAGTGTATTGATTGAAAAGGAAAGCAGGATTTAGGGAGTTGATATAAACAAATCTACATGCTCTCTGGATGTATCAAGAAGTGAATGAGAGACAAACAACAAAAAAAGAACCCAAAGATATATGATGAGGAGCCATTACAGATTTTAAAAATATATTAAACATTCAAAAACATAATTGAGTTCTAATGAGGACAATTCAATGCAAATGAATGATTCTATAACAGAGAGCAACATTTTAAAAAGCTATACTGTTGAGAATTCAGCAAGATATCTACTATTTTTATTATTTTCTTAACAAACTACTTCAGGCAATGAAGCTCTTTCCTTTCTCACAGAGAAACGGATTCTTGGAGGCACGAATTATCTTCAGAGTTCACTTGACAAAGTCATAATGGTCACTATTACCTTTTCTGAATAACAATGCTAGAGCTAACCTGACATTATTTTTCCACATTATTGCTTGATTAGAAAACTCCCAATAACCTAGTATACAGGATTGACTTGACACGCTATACCTGAGATCATATCTGCTATCTCTTTATTTGCTTTACAGATTTCATGACAGCTTTTTACTGAAGAAATACCCCCTCCCCTTGAAGTGAGCAGTAAGAAAGATAATAGGAGTTTGTATTATGTCCTCCTGTTTAAGTATAAATGTCTCCTTCAATAAGCATGTATTTTAAAAAACGAATGTGTCATTTTTATCATGCTTGCCATGGATTAAAAAAAAGAATTTCCACTTGATGGAAAGAATAAGTTCCTTAAGGCCATCATTAATGCCATTGAGCAGACAGAGTTTAGGAACTCAGGTCTAGCTGAAAGAAAACCGATTAGCCCACAGGCCAAGATTACAGTGTACATTTCCAGTGATCAATTTCTCTCAACTACAGCATGTCTTGCAATAGTTAAAGAAAAGATCTTGCCCACATAGACTCAGTGTTTCACAATATGAAGGCAAGAGCTTGGCAGGAGGATTATTCCTTAACAGAATGGCTTCAGGAAAATCTAATTGACTGTACTCTTGGCTTCATTACAGTGATTCACAAAGTGGCTTATTCCACAATAACCCATAATTATATCCATAATTCCCTCTAAGGCAGACATTTTTTTAATTCCCAATCCAATCGCTTTAAGGCACTAAAGAAATGAAGTACTTAAAACACAAGAGAAAACCCTTTAGTAGTAAAAAAGAAGAAGTTTTAGTTTTCTGAGCCACTCACAGTGCACATGTGCATGTACACGTGTGTGCACAAATTCTCAGGCGAATTTCTATATTTCTATCTTATTGCTCAATTGTAAAGAAGCCAAAGAAAGCATTATGAAAATGTGCATCCTCATGGAATACAATACTTTACAAGGTCATAGTTTGCCAGAAGAAATGAGTGTATTTTTTCCTAACATCTAAAAAGTTTGGACTCAAACAGAATTTTGTAAGAAATGCAAATGGGTATCTCCCATATAATAAAGGTGTGATTTATATCGATGAGGGAATCAATTAACTTCTCATTACTGTGCACACTAGGAAATTTCCATTTTGCACCCTGAATGACATTCAGTGTTCAGAATATTGAGATAATGCTAACGATATGATACCTTGTTTAGTCTATAATGCATCTGCTGTGATACCTATTTTGTTGACCATTAAGTGTAAGTTGAAAATCATATTTTTTTCTTCTCTCCTTCCTTCACATTCTTTTCCCATTACTCTGCTAAACTCAAGCCAGCTGAGAGATTTCAGTTAGTACAGGGGTTTTCAAATGCAATATTCACAGGACTCCAGTTATCCTGTACTTACTGGGTTCTCCTAATTATTAAAACATTTCCAATAGGATTACACTTCTGCATTCTTTCCGGAAATTCTAGAAAGAAGAGTCTGTGTTTTACACTTTTCCCATCTTCTAGAAGCCACCTACATTCTTTACCTTAGAAAACCTTTCTCTCTCTTTACTTCAGCCATGTAAAATTTTCAAATCTTTTTACTTCTGGTTTCTTTTTCATTTTTTGGTTGTTTTTTTTGGTTCTGGGGATCAAACTTGGGACCTTGAGCTTGCCAGGTAGGCAGCAGCACCACTGAGCTAAATCCCCAGCTCCAATCTTTTTATTTCTGTCCTTGTTTCTGACTCCTTTCTATTCAGGAGGTTCTTGTGATTATATCATTAAGTCCCACTGAGAAAATTTCCATTTCAATGTCTCTTATTTAATTCCATCTGCAAAGTACTTTTGCCATATCAAGTTATATACTCACGGACGCCAAGAATGAGTGTGTGGAACCTTTGAAGGACCATCGTCATCAAGGTTCAACATCCCACATTTTCCTCATTGCAAGGCAGTAACATAGGTTTTTGATAATCTGAATTAAGCATTACAAACAGTTATACAATTTTATGTCTATTGAATCATTGATAACACCACTCATGAGAGTAGCGTGTTAGCTTTTATTTTAATGAAATCACAACTCTGTTGTTTTCAGAACTAGGACTTTCAGGGGGGTTCTCAGTTTTGAACCTTGCTGTGGTCTTAAGGAAGTGATTTCGGCATTCCCTTTCGGTGGAAAATGTCTGTATTATTGACTTAATGCACAGTGTCCACCCCTGCCATGTAAATGACCCACCTGCCAGAAGTACTATTACAGGAAACTAGATCATCCACATAAAAGCTTTTCTTTTTTTCTTTTTTTTCTGAGAGTTAAAAAAAAAAAAAAGATATTCACAATGGAAGAATCATCTACCTAGCAACATTAGCCAACACTGCAATTAAGACATTAATCCGGGGATTTTCTTGCATATTTCACACTGAGCAGGATTAGATATTATAAGAAAAAAAATGAATGCAATTAAAAAGATTTAAATAGGAAATTGACTGTCATTATCTTAGCCAGTGGCATTAACATCTTATATAAAGAACTGAAATGATAATTTACCGAGTGAGTGTTAAAAATGTGTGGAGATGTTTTAAGGAGAGAATTATTTTTATCTGGAATGATGATTTTCTCAACTGAAACAAGGTGCACAATGCACTAATGAACTCCCTCAATGCCTCTATTCATGGACCTACAAATTGCTCAGGTTTGTCAGAGTTAAATTTGAATTTTAAGTTTCCTGTTAATGCTGAGTCTGTAAAGGAGGAATGCTAAGAATACTATTAAAGCTCATCTTTGCTTCATTAAACTTGACTTCAATGCCCACTGATATCCTATATTTCTTCAAGGACAAGCGTCTTGAATTGAATATTTAAATTTGAGAAAATGTTACAAATGAAAATGAAGCTTTTAATGCTAGCAAAATGTACTCCCTTCCTCCCTTCCTAATACTACTTGTTCTGGGGCATTCCTTTTTTTGTTGTTGTTGTTTTGTTTTCTTTTGCTTTGTAAGTTCTCTATCGCTAAGCTACATCCTCAGTCTGGTATCCACAGTCATTAAGGAATCCTCGCCGTCAGTCACTTAGAGTTTCTCGCATACATATGTATGTATTATAACTAGGAGTAAATGTAAGTAAATCACACCAGGACAGCAGTGCTTATTAATGCCACTGAAATATTGTGGTTTGGGGAATTTATGAGCTTTAACTAAAGTTGCCATTTTTGTAGATCAAATACGTGGTAATTTCCTAAAGTTCACTCAATAATGTGTGCTCACTTTAGCATAAGAATTAGGTCATGTAATTAAGAGCCAATGTGGTTTTATGTAAAAGGCGGCTGTGAGGTAAATTAATGTTCCACATAATTTAAATATCACACTAAGACAGTGACAATGAAGGGAGAGATTGGAGGCTTGGCGTGCGTTCAATTTTATTATTACTCCAATTTGATCATATATAACTTCACGTGCATTAAACTAATGGACCCACTGATGTAAAATCGTCTAGTAAGTCACGAAGCCTGGTGTGGTTCAGTGTTAGGCATTTGAGATACTGTATGTGCTGGAACACTGAAAGAGTGATTTTCTTCTAGGAGGAGAGAAAAGTCATTGATTGCCCTTGGCCAGAAGCTGTGCTAGACCCTTTGTATTAAACTTTTCATCTAATCGTCAATACCTCTGTGATATCTTTTCCTGACTTTTCAGGAAAGGTAAAGTAAAGCACAATAAATTTCCTGAAGAGACACAGCTGATAAATAGCAAACCTGGGACTTGAATTCACATATCGCAGAATTCAGAGCCCGTTCCTTTTGCCGTTCCTGAATTGAATCAAAGTCAAATCAATAAGAACAAAATATAATGATATAGAGAAGGCCAGTGACCTCTACCATGCGGGGTGGGGGGACAGGAGAGTAAGTGAATTTAAAAAAAAAATTTCTGTCAAGATATGGGAAGTGGATTTGCATTGCTGCCAATTTGTCAGACCAGGGAGAGCATTTGCATCAGTTGGGTGCTGTAAGCATGTTTTCCCCATAATCAGAGCCTTAAAATTCCCCCAACTGTAAAATTACTATAAATGAGAGCTCAGTGACCCGTGAAATATCATGTGAAAGTGAAAGTTAGTTATGAACTGGAAAGCATAAGCACCAAGAATTGCCCTTATAATCCTCCACCTGTACTCATTTAGAATGTAATCAGCTCACATACTCAAGAAGCATCTTCTCAAATTTTTCACACACATGACTATTATCTTTGAAGGGCAAGAGAACCAAGGAATGAAAGGTAAGAACCAAGATTAATCAGCTCACATACTCAAGAAGCATCTTCTCAAATTTTTCACACACATGACTATTATCTTTGAAGGGCAAGAGAACCAAGGAATGAAAGGTATGAGAACCAAGAGCTGTCATGTAAAGGTACAAGATCCCAATGATGAATGTAACTGTACTGTATACCTAAAATGTACCAATAAACTCAATGAGGAAAAAAAGGGGTAAGTTTCATCTTGAGAGTTATTGTTGCAGCTTCATTCATAAACTCCTCAAGATGACAAAAAGAAAATAAAAGATTGTAAAGAGTAACACATTTCTAACTTTATAAAATAATTCCAAATCACCCATTATTCTTTGGGATAATCATTAGCACTAAGATTTTTTTAAAAATCAACTTAATTTTAAAAAATACAAACTAGGATGAAAACTAAAATATTTTGTAGATATGTGCTATCAAATACATTTACATTGGACATTTTTATTTTCTAATAAAATAAGTTCATATTATAAATAAAATATGAATCTATGCTTAATGTTATAATTTTCAGCTTATTATTGATAAACCTAGATAACTAAATCCCTATAAAAATTTGCTTATTAACTAAAGCGTTTTATGTCATTTCAACTACTCTGAGTGTGACAAACATGAAGACATGGTTCTAATAAATTGTTTATTATTCAGAAGGTAGTAAATATCTGAAACTATAAGAATAACTCAGAGTTACATGTTTAACACTACCTCTTATATTTCATCATTTTCAACCTGTCAAAAATGTACTGGCTGTTTTGAATTGGTGTGAATCTTTGTAAACTTTATCATATTTTAGTTACTTATATTTTCTGGTCTTGTTAGCGTCTTGTTAATTCGTTCACCAAGGCTCTAACCATAAAACCTTTCAACTACAAGTGTGCCCCTATTATCAAGTATCAATGTGTTTCTTTATTATATTCCTCGTCACCTTTTACCTTTTTTGTAACTATTTCTGAATGTCTTTTCTTAAAAATTGCAAAAGTGCTTCAATCCAAGAATATTTTCTCTTGCATATCATACCTGTGATTTCAACAGTTGAATGCTTTTTATACATTAAATATTTTTTTTTGTGTTGTTGTAGCTGGCATACACCTGAAACCTTTAGTACAGCAATGGCATGATCCATGTAATATATATTTATTTCTAACCAAAATCCTCTTTTATAAAAATGTATATCGCTTTCCAAAAATATGAAAATCCTAAGCTCCCTTCACCCATAAAGTGATTCAATTTAGGGAAGCAGTGATTTTCAATTTTAGTGGATTGGAGCTTAGACTTTAATCGACAATGTAAAGATCTGAATTTGAAAATTCTCCAAAGAATTTAAATATTTTAATCAGGAGTAACTAGCCACAACTCAGCTTAGATCTGCAGAATCAATGAATTCAAATAGAATACTGGTATTTTCAAAATCCGCCACACTGTTCACAATATTCCCATTCATAGGCGACAGATTTTTCATATCTATCTCTGTGATATGGTTCTGAAAATGACTGAAGAAGCTGAAAAATTTTAATATGCAGATTAGTCATTCCAGTCATCCCTTCGATTAACTGTATGGAATAAAGCTATTTCTAAACAAGAAAGCATTTTTTAAAATGAATCCAATGCATGCTTTCTTACTTGGCTGCTGGAAGATTCCTAACCAAAATGTCAATCTATGAGTAAATAAATAGCAAAACCAAAACTATAGAGGGCCCAAGGATCACAGCATGTTATTCAGGGAAGGCATCAAAGGAGACTTCAGTATGGTTGTAAAAGTAAAGTTAAGGCTTATAATGGGGCAGCACAGATCCAAAGCAAACATTCCAAACAAAGGGACTGTGGCCTCCGAACAAGGATGATTCACAAAAATAAAAGGGCTCTAGGGTAGATGAGATAAGAATTAATTTCAGTTGAGGAAAACAAAAAGTTATGTTCCAATTACAACTGCACTCCATAGGAGTCAACAAAGATCTTGTACACAGTCACATGTGATAGTCAAACTCAAGAATGCAGAAGCTAATTGAGAATTCTACTTGTAGTGAAGTCGGAGGCTGAACAATGTCTATATGTTTTATTGTGTTGATTTTTATTTATTTTATTAATGCCTGTACAAATTTTAAATGTTCCATATGGTATTGATATAGGTATAGTTCTGTATGTTTTTCTGTGTGTGACCCACTACTCATGGACTGAGAGGCAGTCACCCCCCCAAAAAACCCTAGAAAATAACCCTTTCCTTAAAGTGTAATGTAAATAAAAAGCTATAAAATGTTATTTATATTTTTAAAAGATGGAACTAATAAACAGATCTGAAGATGATTACCTCTGAACATAGGAAAGTAGATTGCTATTTTGTTTGAGTATTTTGTGATTTAAAAAAATGTTTAAGCACCTGTAGAGTGGTTTTCCTGAGAAATTTCTGTGAGCCTGAGTTTAAAAGCACAATATTCCTGAGAATTATGGTTGTTCAAGGTGCTCAAAACTGGTGACCTCTTTAAATCAATTTCCCTGGTTGTATTTTTTTGATAATTGGATTTAAGTTCCTATGTAGGAGGAATTTAAACTCTAGTAGTACATGAGGGCAGCTTGTAGCTATAAAATCTCAGGAATGATTATCATTACACAACAAGTGCCCAAACTGGAAAATGTTTTGAACATCTCCCTTTAAAGAATGGATTATTTTTAGTTTAGTACTGAGATTATAGACTTTCAAAGTTCTTTACGTGGGTGATCACTCTGACTTTCCGTCTTATACAAACATGAGTTCCTTTCTTCGCTGCAACCATTAAAACTCAAATTCTTAAGGCAGATGCCCTCAGGGTAGCCAGAGTTTAATACCTTCTTGATAAACTGGATTTGTTTTTCTGGCTTATTCTTGTCCTCTGAGGAGTTGGCTTACTTTCTTTATGTAGCAATGTATTTTAAAAGGATGTTTCACACATTTCATCTAGCATTTAAAACACTTTTATAACAGCTCTTTTGAGAGATAATTCACACATCATTTAGGATTTTAAATTGTTTTATTGAAGAAATATTTATAAGACACTTAATTTCGCATATTAAATAGGGAATTTTTGAATATTTTCTTCTATTTTCTTTTCTTTTTCCAGTAATTTGTCAGATATAAAAATGCCTATATTGGTTCTCTAAATGCTTGTTTTTTCACTTTTTTACTTTTTCATCAAACTTACTCTTTGGCTTTCAATTTCACAGTACTTTTTTCCTGGTCTCATAATTTTTATTTTAAGAACTCTTTCTGCTTTTGAGAAAGTTTCTTTCTTCACCATTCTGTTTGTCTTATACACATTATCTTCTGATATTTCTAAGGAAGTTAAATTATGAAAATTTTAAGTTATTGAGCTTGCTTTATTCTTGGATAGAGAAACTTTAGAATATCTACAGGTATGTATTCGGCATCCACAGACTATGGCAGAGCAATCTTACCGGTTCCTTCAGGAAACTTTTAATTCCTTTACCTGAATTTACTGTCCTGTTTAGTTTCTCAACAGAGGAATCTTCCACGCTCTTGCCCAGAGGCACAGATCTGGTTGAGAGCTTCGGGATTAGTAGGAGGAGTCCACAAGTCTATTATTTATTATGCACGCAGACATTTATCTAATTTGTTTTTCAATAAGAAACCTTACCCACTGCGCTGTTTGGGGCCTGAGTGCAAAGTCTCCTCAAAGTCTCTTTTGCAGTTTCTCTGAAGTCTAAACCTGCGTTTTCCTTTTCATGTGTGAGACAATGTTAGTTAGTTGCTATGTGAAATGGGACGGCATCTCAAATGCTTACCTTGGTCTGTTTTTCAGTTCCACCTGTGCTTGCCTTCTGAGCCTAGACTTCTGATCAATGCGGACAGGAAAACCAGATCATCTGCTGTTGCTGGCTTCCCTCTTTGCCACACTTAGGTTTACTCATTCACAGCTTAAAGTCAGCAAACACTTCCCTAGTCTCTTTCATCCTCCAAATTCAGCCTGATACCTCTCAGACAGTGCTGTCTTTCCTCACATCCTTTTCGTTGTGAAATTATGACTTTCGCTATTCGTGAAGAACTCTTTTAGCACCTTTTTGAGTAGAAATAGGAATCAAATATTTAATCAATCTACCATGTTTGACTACAAGTACACGAACTAATTTTTGTTTTCCTACTAGTTAAGTCTATCTATGTAAGACCCATATACATAGTTATATTTCTTTGCCTGATTTTAAGCTTATTGTTTAAGTTTCCCTCTAGACCGTAGGAATCTCAACAAACAACCACCTCCCTGTTGGTCTTTTCTTCTTTCCTGCTCACCCCCATGTATTACGTAATACTATCATTCTGGAGTTTTCTTAGAGATTGTTACCATTTGTATACTTTGGTGATTGAATGGGAGAAGGGCAGAAGTTTACTGCAAAAGTGAAAGGGATAAACATTTTGCTGCATTACTAACTTGTTTTTCCTTGCAATGACTCATAATATCCTCCTGGATTTATTTCTCTCTGAGTATTCTTTTCATGAGTGCCTAAAAGAAGTTTTGTTTTTTTTTTTTTTTTTTTTTTTTTTTTGTACCTTTATAAATGAGGCTCTTTACCTGAGTCTTGTATTTAAATGATATCCTGGGACTAGACATAAATTTGAAAGTTTTAAAAAATTTGAATCTTTTAAAATGTTATCATGCTTTACTATTCTCCTCTTCTGCAACAAAGATGTTGCTGAGAAATCTAAATTAACGTGATGCTTACTGCTAAATATACTTTCTTGGGACCTGTTATGGCTTATGTCCAGATGTCCCCCCAAAGCCTCGTACAGTCACAGGCGGCTTTCTTAGAGGCTTTCTTGTAGGGCTTTTTCCATGGGGCTTTCTCAGAGGTAGCTGGATCTAGAGTGTGTGATGCAAAGATTGATGGATGGTGCAATGCTAGGATCAAGGGCACCAGAATTAATGGCGTGAGTGCTACCTGCCCCAGGTAACCTGGATAAGGCAGAAGGGATAGAAAGAGCCATGGTGGTCCCTTGTTCTTTTGGTACTTTCTGCCCACCATGAGCCGTTTCTTCTCCGTGATGCCCCTCTGCCATGACACCCTGCCTTGGAGCCTGCTGACCATGGATTGAAACCTCTACAAAATGTGAGCTAAATAAACCTTTCCTCCTTTAACTTTGGGTGTTGGGTATTTTGTCTCAGCAACAAGAAAAGGAACTAAGACAGGAGCTTTATTGTGTCTTTGATTTTGATATTTATAAGTGTTTGAATTATAGTTTGGTTTATTCAGTATTAGATTTAAGATTCAAAGTTTATGTATTTCCTTAACATGAGAAAATCTTAAATACATGTTTCTTGCTCTCCAAGTGTTTACTATTACCTACCTCTCTGGGTGTTCACAATTGTACTTTAAAACCCCATCCATTTTTTTACACTTTTTAAAAATCTAACACTTTCCACTCTTTGATTTCCTCCTAATGCCTTCTGCATAATTTCCTCAACTAATTTTTTCATTCTCCAATTCATTTTCCTATTGAACTGTACTGTTAAATAGCTCATCCACTGACTTACTGAAAAAATTTTGTGTGCGATATTTAAACATAATTATTTTAATGACTTCTTTTTCGGTTTTGCCTTTCCATGAAACTTTGTATGCTTTTGAATGCACTTATTATGCAGATTTTAAAACTTACTGTCTGAGTTCCATTCATTTTACTTAATCTTACATAATTTTAAGGAGGACAAATCAGGCCTTCGTTCAGCCTCTGGTGTTAGGAAGAGGCTAAACTTCTCCCTTTTCTACTCCTTTCTGCAGAGTGCTGCTTCCTCGGGTAACTTTTGATAAATTTTCTTTGTTCTATTCCAATAGTTGTCATTCCGGATCTTAATAACAAAAGCTTTAGATTGGTTTACAGATAACATGGGAGCATTCAGTCTTAGCACTCTGCCAGATACTAGGTTGCCAGTGTTCACCTCTGGAACTGGCAATCATTTCTAGGGTCATAAAGGGGACTGAGCAAAGGAAGAAAAGCAAAGCATTCTCTCCTCACCTCTGGCTTTTCCTGTAAATCCAATTCTCTTCATTCTTTTGTCACAATGTAATCAGCCATTTTTCCCTCCCACAAATTTATTGTCTGTTTAATTTTTTTGGGGGGATAGCAGAAATTGAACTCAGGACTTGTGAGACAGGCACGGGGCCACTGACCTAAATCCACAGGCTTCGTCCATTTAATTTTTGTGTTAGGTTGCGGAATCTGCTAAACTCACTACATTTCTACAATATCTGTAGTATAATATTCAGAGAAAGACTCAGCAACAGTCTATGCTAGGTGATTATCTGTCCATGATAAAAATGTAAATTAACATCACAATAACTGTCAAAATTATTATTTGAGATAAAATGTGCTATAGAATTAAGAGCTGGAAAGATGTAGGATTAGCGTAAGAGTGCATTTACTTCCAATAAAACTGTAGATCAGCTATGGAAAGAATAGATGGAGGTAAAAGCCAGTATCTCATTTAAAGTACCGTTTAAAGATATTTTCAGGAATTCTCTTGGAAAAACTCAAATTATGTTAGATTAAATTGATAATTTATAAGCCAAAAATAAAAATCTAAGTAGAAACTCACACGTTTCATAAAGATGGCAATAAGAATAAGAGCTGTGAGAATTTGCTTAGAATTTCTATTTAATTTTTTGTGCCAGTGCCAAAAATGTAAAAGCTATACAAGTTACTGCAGTTATTATTTATTTATTGGCTCCCTACATGGTTGGCATTGCTTTTGGGACTTACCTGAGTTGATTCTGTGAACTGTTTTTAACATAGATCGCTTGTAGAGGTAGCCCTTGCATATTAGACCTTCAAGTGTTTAGTGTCCATCATTGTCGAGAGTAAAGGTGTAATCACACATGCATTCAATCAGAGAATCAAGGCATCTCCATCAGAATTCACTTGGTAGTTCCACCCTCAGATTCTCTCCTGCCATGATCCAAAAAATTCACTGGTTTCCTGAAAGAAAAACATGCCACGATGCTTTGCCTGCACCTCGATGGTTCCTCTGGGAAGAGGTAGTATTTCCCACTAGGATCCTTTATTTTGAGCAGTTTTCCATCTGAGCCACGTTTGTTTTCATACTTTTCCTTTTCAATAAAAGCAAGGATGCTCACTTCCATTTCAGCAGAGCACATAGTGAAATAGAATAAATGGGCTTTGAACTGGTCATGCAGCTGCCTGTTTTCACTTAGCTAAGTAAGTGCACAGGAACATTTCAGGGAGTTCATATCTAGGAGAAGTTTTGGACACATTACTGGTTCTGCCCATTAAGAAACTTTATTTCCCAAGCTCAGGACATTTTGATACCTTCTTACCTGACTTGGCTAATAGTATTAATCATCCCTCCTGTCTCCTCTTCTTATCTGTACACAACATATACACCTCTCACTAAAACAGAATAAAAAATTTTGACCAACTCGAAACCTCCACAGTTTTTTGGTTTCCTTCCTCAATGTCTTGCTAGCTGTTCCTCCTATCTCCCATTTCTTGTTGGTGCTTATCTCTTACGATCTATGTCCAAAAAGAAGCACACTTGAGAGATTAAACAAAAATAGGTGTGATATATTTTAACTGCATACTAACATACAATTTAACCTCCCTGCAACTTAAACTAAAGTCGACAAAATTTCAACACATTCAATGAAAATAGGGGAGGGAAAGCGGGAGAGTAGGAGGGGTAAGGGAAAGGAATAAATATGAGCAAAGTAAAAAATGGAAACAAAGTCTTTGTAAATAGAGAGGGGAGGCGGGGCTGAAGAGAGGGCAGGGGAATGGGGAAAAAATAAGAACCAAGCTATAGCATGTAAAGGTACAGATTCCCAATGATGAATATTATCATACTGTACATCTAAAATGTACCAATAAATTTAATGAATAAAACAAAATTTAAACTTCGTGAATCCAAAAGAAATTTACCTATGCTTATCTTGTTTTTAAGGCAGGATCTCACAGTATCTGCTCATCTTAAAAACAAAAGAGATTGCTTTGTGAAAACCACTTCTAAAGCGGTTCTATGTAGTCCCTTGGATTTTCAACTTGGAGGGCATCAGTTCCAGGAAATAACCATTTTTGTTTCTGTCTCTAAATGTTTCTGAATCCAATTGGTTTTGCTTCAAACACAAATTCTTACGAGCAGACCTCATGAAAGGTGAAACTTTAAGAAATCATTATAAAACTGACTTCCACAGTAAATGTGAAAAAAAGGAACTAATTAGGCTTTAATCTTTATTTTTTCTCATAGTTATCATTAGCGTCCATAGATTAAAATTATTTTTCCTTCTTTAATGTCCTATTGTGGAATGACCCACATTATTTTACTAGTATCTCTTATGACCCTTGTGAATGCATAAGACTAATTTATTACCAGTAGATATTATATTTATGCATTAATAAACTATGATCCTTAGGCAATTAATTTTAAATTTTACTCTGATATATGGTTACTTCACATTAGCACTGCAACCTAATTTCACTGAGTCCCACTTCTGCATTTGGGTTAGACCCAAAGACTGAAGAAGTTAATATATGCGTACACCCATGAACTGTGTCTAATACTAAGGGGAAATATACAAAACAAAACAAAATGTGTTATTGCTATCATTATTAGTATTTTAAGATCTGGTATGTTCTACTTCTGTGAAAATTGTTTTGACTAAGATGTATGAGAAACTGTTTTCTTTGGTTCTGGATTTTAGTTGTTGGTTTCATTCTTTTGTCTTTGCTAACTGCTGTACCACTGACTATGTTCCTAGTGCAAGGGTCTAAAAATATTTAAAGTTTCTGTGTCAGAACACAATTATTTTTTTTACTTTTTTATTGAGTTTATTGGTACAATCTAGGTATACAGTACAGTTACATTCATTACTGGGATCTTGTACCTTCACATGACAGGTCTTGGTTCTCATTTTTCCCCTTGTCCCTGTCCTCCCTTCACCCCCTCCTCCCCTCCCCACTTACAAACACTTTACTTCCATTTTTTCATTTTCTCATATTTTTTCTTTACCCTTAGTCCCTTTCGCCTACCTTCCCACTTTCCCTACACCTTTTGCCCTTTTCTTCCTATTTCACACTATTAATTATTCCATTAAAATCTTGTGTACTATTATAGTTTTTCACACCAGAGTAACTATTTGGTATTTACACATGTGTGACTTATTTATTTCACTTAGGTACAGTATATCCTCAATATGTATCCATCTTCCTATGAATGACTCTAATTTCTGATTCTTTATGGCTGAGTAGTATTCCATTTTATACAAAAACCACATCTTCTTTATCCAGTTTCCAACTGATGGGCAAATGGGCTGTTTCCAAGTTTTAGCTATTACAAACTGTGCAGCTATAAACATTTATGTGCATATAAAATTGTGGTATGATTCTTTAATTCTTTTGGAAAGATACCCAGCAGAGGGATGGCTGGGTCAAATGTACCTTCTACTCCCAGTTCTTTGAGGCATCTCCATATTGATTTCCATAGTGGTTGCACCAGTCTGCACTCCCACCAACAATGGAGAAGGATTCCTTTCTCCCCACAACCCTGCCAACATTTGATATTGGTTGATTTCTTGACAGCAGCCATTCTTTGTGGGTTGAGGGGGAATCTCAGTGTTGTTTTCATCTGCATCTCTCGAATGACCAGTGATGTGGAGCATTTTTTCATATATTTACTTGCTGCTTTTACTTCTTTGCCTAAGAAATGTCTGTTCATTTCAGATGCCCATTTTTGAAGCGGGCCTTTATATTTGGGGGGCTGGTTTTTTTTAGTTCTTTATATATTCTAGATAGTAGGCCTTTGTCTGAGGAGCAGCTGGTAAAAATTTTTTCCCACATTGTACGTTGTCTCTTAGTTCTGTTGATGGTTTCTGATGCAGTGCAGAAGCTTTTTAAACTCAGATATTGATTCTTTGCACTAGTTCCTATGCTACTGAAGGGTTTGTTCATAAAGTCTTTTCCTATGCCAATGTCTTCAAGAGTTCTGCCTAACTTATATTCCAGCAAATTTAGTGTCTCTTTTTTAATATTTGGATCATTAATCTATTTGGATTTTAATTCAGTGCATGGTGAAAGATAAGGGTCTAGTTTTTATCTTTGGCAGGTTGAAATCCAGTTTTTCCAACACCATATACTAAAGAGGCTATCTTTCCTCCAGTGAGGATGGTTGGCTCCTTTGTCAAAGATAAGGTAGCTGAGTACATCTGGGGTTGTTTCTGTATCTTCCAATCTATTCCACTGATCCTCAGGCCTGTTTCTTTGCCAGTACTGTGCTGTTTTTATCACAGTGGCTTTGTAGTAGAGTTTCAAATTGGGAATTGTTCTAACCACTGCCATGTCTGTGTTGCCTAGGATGGCTTTTGCTATTCTAGTTCTCTTATGGTTCCAAATGAATTTTTGGATTCTTTTTCTATTTCTGTGAAATATAGTGTTGGAATTTCTATCAGCATTGCATTGAATCTGTACAGCAGTTTTGGTAATATGGCCATTTTCACTACGTTGATTCTTCCTACCCAGGAGCAGGGAATATCTTTCCATTTTATTATATCCTCTTCTGTCTCTTTTTTTCAGAGTGCTGTCGTTTTCAGTGTAGAGGTGTTTTGCTTCTTTTGTTAGATTGATTCCTAGGCACTTCATTTTTTTGGATGCTATAGTGAAAGGAAATGTTTCCCTAATTTCTTTCTCAGTGAGTCTGTTATTTGTGTACAAGAAGGCTACTGATTTTTGAGTGTTGGCCTTGTGTCCAACTACTCTGCTGAAAGTGTCAATTAAGTCTAGAAGTCTTTTGGTGGAGATTTTTGGGTCTTCAATGTAGAGAATCATATCACCAGCACATAATGCAGTTCAACTTCTTCTTTTCCTATCTTTATTGCATTAATTTCTTTCTCTTGTATAATTGCTGTGGCTAATGTTTCCAGAACTATATCAGAGAGGAGTGGTGATAGTTGGCATCCTTGTCTTGTTTCTGATTTTAACCTGAAGGTTTTCAGTTTTTGGTCATTTAATATGATGTTGGCTGTTGGTTTTTCATAGATAGCCTTTCTTAAGTTGAGATATAGACCAGCTATTCCAATTCTTTTTTTTTAATTTTATTGAGTTTATTGGTACATTTTAGGGATACAGTACAGTTACATTCATTGTTGGGATCATGTACCTTTACATGGCAAGTCTTGATTCTCATTTTTTCCCCTTACCTCTGCCCTCCCTTCACCCCCTCCTCCCCTCCCCATCTACAAACACTTTATTTTCATCTTTTCATTCTCTCACATTTTTTTCTTTTCCCTTTTTGTTCTTCCCCTACGTATCACACCTTCCCTACACCTTTAGCTCCTTTCTTCAAATTTCTAAATTTCAGTAATCTTATTAGAATCTTATGCATTGTTGCAGAATATTCACACCAGGGAAACTATTTGGTATTTACACATGTGTGACTTATTTATTTCACTTAGGAGTATATCTTCAATATGTATCCATTTTCCTATGAATGAATCTATTCTCTCGCTCTTTATGGCTGAGTAATATTCCATTTTATAGAAAAACCACAACTTCTTTATCCAGTTTCCAACGGATGGGCAAATAGGTTGTTTCCAAGTTTTAGCTATTACAAACTGTGCTGCTATAAACATGGGTGCACATACTTCTCTGTGATATGATTCTTTTAGTTCTCTTGGAAGGATACCCAGCAGAGGGATGGCTGGGTCAAATGGAACCTCCAATTCTTTGCAGGGTTTTTATCATGAGTGTGTGTTGAATTTTGTCAAGTGCTTTTTCTGAATCTATTGAGAGGATCATATGGTTTTTGTCCTTGACTCTGTTAAGATAGTGTATTACATTTATTGATTTACATATGTTGAACCAGCCCGGCATCCATGCAATAAATCCAACCTGGTTAGATGTATGATCTTCTTGATGACCCTCTGTATCCTGTTTGCTAGTATCTTATTAAGGATTTTTGCATCCATATTCATTAAGGAGATTGGCCTGTAGTTCTCTTTTTTAGTTGAGTCTTTCCCTGGTTTGGGAATCAAAGTAACACTTGCTTCCAGGAATGAATTTGGAAGTATTGCTTCCCTTTCAATTTCATTGAAAAATTTAAAGAGTAATGGCAGTAGTTGTTCTCTAAATGTCTTATAAAATTCAGCAGTGAATCCATCAGGACCTGCTCTTTTCTTTGTTGGTAAACTTTTAATTACATTTTCAATTTCACTGATTGTAATTGGAGTGTTTAGATTTTTTTTTTAACTTCTTCATTCAACTTTGGTAATTCATAAGTATCTGGAAATCTGTCCAAATTATATATAGTTTTTTATTCCTTGACTATTCAAAAAAAAAAAAAAAGATTCAGAAAAGCCTTGAGACCAGTACAGCACAGTTCTGGCTGTGACCCTGATATGCATCTGGAGGCCACTGGCTTGTAGAACCAGAAACTGACAGGGAGAAGACCCACCCTCAATGTAGGTGACAGCAGCCAATAGGCTCATAGCCTGGATAAAGTAAAAATAAAAAAAACAGGAAGTTAGCTAATTTTGAAGAGCTGCAGTCTGGTTCAGTGGGAACATCCTTTGCTGCTTTCAGCTTTGAACATCTGTCTCCATTTATTCAGATTTCTGATTTATACTCACACCAGTAAGTCTAGTGAACTTCTAGGCTTTCAGGCTTAGACAAATGCTGAATGTGTGATCCCTTGTTGCTCTTTGGCTTCCATCTTCTTGGGCTGAGATACCACCAAATCTCTGACTCTCAGGTGTGCAGGTAGACATCGTGTGCTCCCTGGTCTCTCATCCTGTGATCCTGATCCTGATGCAATCCTCTTGCATAATTATACATATATTTCCCACTTATTCCATTCCTCTAGTAAACCTTAGTACAATCCTAAAAGTATTTCTCCATAGATCTGAGTTACTATAATGACATTTCTTTCAGCTTGAATGACTCACTTTAACATTTCTTGGCAATGTATTGGTAGAATATACTGCTAATTCCCTTTGTTCATCTAAAATGGGCTTTATTTGATCTCATCCAAAGGTATAGTCTAGCAAGATGTAAAATCCTTAGTTACTGATTTTTATGTTTTATCCTTTTGAATAAGATATTCCAAGGTTTTCTACTTCTCATGCTTGCTGTTGAGAAATCATTCCTTGATTTTATTTTTGTCCTTTCCAGTATGTATTTTTTTGCTTATTTTTGAGATTTTTGTTTTTCATTTTTCCTTTCCACAATTTGCTTATAAATGAATTTATGATTATAAGTGAATTTTTTTCCTTTTTCCTGCTTGTGGTTTACTGGGCTGCTTGACTCTGTATACTGTTTTCCACAAATTTGGGACATTTTCAAACATTACTTCTTCAAGATTTTTTCTGTCATTTTCTTTCTCTTCTCTTCTGGGAATATATTTGAATTCATATTAATCTAATTTTACTTTATTACCTCAGACACTATCTTCTGAGTTTCTGTTATTAGCAATCTTTTAAAATCTTTTCTGCCATTCAAATTGGAATATTTTATTGATTTACTGAATTTATTGATCTATCTGTCAAGAATAGATTGTCTCTATTATTTCTAACTTTTTACTTTTTTGTTTCTACTGTTTCCTTAGAGAACTCTTGTACATGCATAAGTTAGCTATGAGTGATGTTATATGACAATATTCTGTATTGTATTTAGAAGTTACTTTTCTTTGAAGTTTGGGATGCCAGTTTTTCCTATTAAATTTTCATCTACTGTTCAAGATAAGTACTATAATACCTGGAATTTCTAGGTGTTAAGAATTATCTTCATCTCTTATTAATTTGTGTCTATTTTGTGTAGCCAAATCCAAAGGGCTTAAATTGCAATCCTGATCCAATAAATTGTTAATTCTTCCCTCTGGTCTCTTCTTTATCACAATTTTTAACATTAAATATTCTTTAAGTTTTTGTCATTATGTAGCTCTTTTTATTTTTTAAAAGGTAATCGTTATCTCTTTAGCATTTGTTGGGCTATTTCTTTACCTTGTGTATTAATCAATACTTATTAAAGGAATAGGTTTAATACAAGATATACAAATATGTAAGAATGTACAAGATTGGTTTACAGTGGCTGACCATGGAGTAGCATGTGAAATGGTGTAAAGATCT
This sequence comes from Fukomys damarensis, assembly GCF_012274545.1. Taxonomy (NCBI): domain Eukaryota; kingdom Metazoa; phylum Chordata; class Mammalia; order Rodentia; family Bathyergidae; genus Fukomys; species Fukomys damarensis. The sequence continues at coordinate 12,047,812 of NW_022900917.1, read as the reverse complement.
CTGTGTTCTGGGGATTTGAAGGATCCAGTCTAGGGTCTGGAGCCCAGTGCAGTATCCTGTGTAAGTCCATAACAGAAGGTTGAAGGGCTTCAATGGAAGACTGAAGAGTCTGCATTGAGAGCCAGGAGACAATGTACAAGGTGAAAGCAAAGACTGGAGCTCCTCTGAAGGAAACAGAAGCAATCCTTCCATCTTGGTTTCCTTTCCATATCATTTTGGCAATAATCTTCCGTACGGTGGGTCTTCCCCCACCCAGAAGTATGCTGAGCTGAGTTTTGTGTTACTCGACTTGAAGCAATCAATCAAGCATCACACTTTGTCATTGTTTTTAACTTTTATTTTATCAGTACGTATTAGCAATAGGTAGTGGTTGCATTCATCAAGAAGAGTTGGTACATGTACTTAGCACATCTTTTTTCCTTTGACGTCCCCCTCCTTTGCCCTCCCAAACACCCCCCCATATCTTGATCCTCTCCCATTTAAGAAAGAGCTACCTCTTTACCTCCTTTTGTTAACTTTTGTTTATTTTATTTTGGGCTTCTCATGTAAACAACAGTGTGATATTTAACACTGATTTATTTCACTTAACATTATGGTCTCAAGGTGCATCAATTTCCCTACAAATGTCTCAAGTTTATCCTTCTTTATAGTAGAGTAGTAAATGTATGTAAATTCTATAGTTGTTTTACCATTCATCTGTTGATGGGTATATAGGCTGCTTCCAAGATTTAGCTATTATCAATTTTGTTGCTGTATACATATACCCTTGTAACATGATGTCTTCAACTTTTTGAGGAAGACATCTAGAATGGAGATAGATAAGTCTAATGGAATTTCTAGCTTTAGAAATTTTATTGCTTTCATATTCCAGGAAAGAAACTGTTATAATCCTTTTAGTACAGCTCAAACATCTTTCCTAAGCCTATAGCATAATTAACTCAGATTAATATAGTATAAAGAATTTGAATCAATGAACAATGATTATCAAAAACTTCAAGAAACAGAAATCCAAACAAACATAACAAGTTCATCTAAAAAGGAAATCAAAATCTCACACTAGCATTGATTTCACTGGCTGGAGACCACTCAATAACAGAAAGTCCAAGATAACACTTAGATCAATAATTTCTTATTTTGAAGTTGCAGAACAGAGTTTGGGAATTGGTGACAATGGTCTCCTACATTGCCTCCAAAGCCTCACTGAATTATGACCCCCAAATTGAGAGATATGCACCTTACTAATTGTAGAAGACTGATTGTTTCGGTTTATTATGGATATAGAATGCTCTCTTTTATGAAATTACTTCAAAAACTTTTATTCAGGTTCCATTTTAAGATAGCATAAGGCTACAGTATGCGTTAATAAGCATAATAAATAGGCTATAATATGAAAATAGCTTTGACTCAGACACAAATACTCTCCTATACCCATACCAGATATTAGGGCTTTGACTATAACAAAAAGACAGAATGATTGTCTTTCATGTCAGAAAAAAAGACAAGTTCCTCTCAGATTCTCACTAAATGCTCCCAAAAAATGCGAATTGAAAGATCACAATGGCAAGAACAGGCAGATCGTCCAGGGAGAAGCAGAAGAGAGAGGAGTCGAAGGGCTGAGACCTGAGTCAGAAGGAAGGACGCCACCTAACAGCCCTTAGTGTCAACCAGTGGCTTTGGCAATACTTTTTATTCTCAATTTTTAACAACTTTTCCTGCAATTTTCCCTAAGTGTCCAATTGGTACTTATGAATTTAAATTGTGGTATCCCCATAGACAATATGTTTTTAATTTAAAAAATATTTTCTGCATAAATATTAAAGTACCTGGTAGATCAGAGGAAAATATGGTAATTTGCTCTTGCTACTGATTTTGTTTCCATATTAAAATATGTAAGCATTTCAGCTGAAATATTGTTAGAAGAATCTTTTTTTTTGGTTGTTTGCTTTGACATGAAGTTTCTTTTTAAAAAGTATTTTTACAAAATAAATTTAACCAAATGAGTTTCTATGATTTTGATTATATCGGATTTTTATCACATTTGCTTATTACATAATTTAGACTTTAATTTCATTATTTCCAGCATTAAATAATATATTCATCCCACAAATGGATGTATTCCAAGAAAGATCAAATTTTAAAATTTAGTCTTGTACACCGTTACGGACTACGTGTTTGTCTACCTCAAAATACTTGTGTTGAAACTCTAACCCTCAGTGATAATAGTAGGAGGGGAGCCTCTGGGAGATCACTAGGTGGCGAGGGCTGCTTTGTCACGGGAGACTACAGTGCATATAAAATATAATTTGCAAATAAAGGATGCATTCGCCAGATTGGCTGCTGCCTTCAGCAGGGATGACCTGCATTCCAGAAATGTGAGGATTAAATAACAATTGTTTAAGTCACCTAATCTATAAATTTTTCTCATAGCAGCTGCAGCTGCCTACAACATCCACTATTGGAGTTTTCATCACATATTTGATATCTTTATTTTGAAGGAGTCTATTCTAGTGCTTTAGTTATTTCAACTTATCAATTACAATTTATGGAAAGCATGAAAAGTAGAATTTTTCTCATTTGTTTGTGACTGTTTTGATGATGTTTCCAACTGGGCTTGCATAAAATGCATACATAATTTTAGAAGTTAGATTTACAAAACTAGCTTAATGTCATTGTTGAAAATTTCATTTATACATGGTATTTATTTTAAACATTTAAGTGCCTCACTAATACAAGCAGAAGAAGAAAATATATGTGCTACAGAGCTGATTTTACCTTTTAAATATACCATTTATAAAGAGAAAAATACTGTATTACTATATTTTCTGTTTTAATTAGTAGAACAGTATTACTTCTTCAGATGTGATCATAAATTATATGTATGCTACAATTCTGAGAATAATTTTCTCTGAGGCTTTAGAATAATATTCATTCCACTATATTTCGGCCTCCCCAGATTTGTATTTGAGTATGAAATCAGTTTTACATTCAACATTGAACAGTTTAAATTTTAAAAAGTATCAGCCATAATATCAGATGTTTCTGACCGAATGAGATTTGAAAATGTTTTCTTTGACTCCAGAAGTTGTACAAAATAAATGATCCACTGTGGAATTAACTGTTTTTATGTTTTAAGCATGCTATTACACTGCTGTCCTGACACCTTGTAACTGTTGGTAATTTCTTCTGCTCATATATTTAACATATCAGTAGCTATCGCAACACTTCCCGTAAGTGCACGTGAGCACACACACACACACACACACACACACACACACACACAGGAACTTGCTTTGAGATCGGAGCCAGATTAATTCAGCAGTGTAGCTATCCAAGGTAATTGAAAAGCCGTATTTTATGAAATACTATATAAATGAAAGTTTTACGACTATCCCTGTTAAATTTTCATTTTCAGAAACAGTATTCTCAATACTTGTTTTATGAACTAGTCCTGATCCTTTCTTCTGATAACACATGTCTTCTGATATTCCAGCTGCCACTGATAGAACCTCAGCAGCTCCAAATGCCATTAAATATTTTGGATGAGTTGCACATAGTCATTGTCAGTTTGTTTTGGAGATTTAAATATAGCATCTAATTTTTCATGAGCTGTGTAATTTTGGCCCACTGCTACTGGAGGAGTTTGATACAAAACTATATAAAAAAGGATTTATCATTCATTAGGACAAAGTCACTAATTATACACTTAAAAGGTATAAGAAATATCCTAAATATAAGTATATTTGTCTCTTTCCTCTCATTTATTTAAATTTTTCTGTAAAATGTAAAGAAACCTTCTCTTTCATCATGAATCAATTATTCAGCCATGTAATCTATTTTGCAAACTTAAATATTAAGAGCAAAATGTGTTTCTTCTCAGCAATAGAAACCATAGGTCAACTTAAACAGAAAAAGATTAGTGTAGTAGGAGAAGATATTTTAGTAGCCCACCCTGACAAATGTTAGTATCTGAACATATAATTGACTCACAAATTAACAAGAGAAGACAAGAGATTCAAGGAAAATAGAAAAACAAATCCACACAGTGAAACACAGACATTGTGTGTGAAGGTAATCGTGATCTCTTTAGTAATTGGAAAAAAGCAAACTTCTACAATGAGAAATCATTTTACACTCTTTTAACCAAAATGAGTAGGAAAATATGGTGTACTGTCTACCATGTGAAAAATAGGAGATCTCATACTCTTCTGGTGAAAGTATAGGCATTTACTGACTATACTCCATTGGAGGCCTAATACATAAAAGAGAATAAAGCATGATGCCTAGGAACTTATTCCTGCAATATATTCCTGGCCTGCGTAGAACCACATGGATTCTACAACTTTTGGGCTTGGGCAAGGAGAGATTGTAGTTCATTTGCTTCTGTTGGAAATAAATAATTAAGTGAAACGTGGGAAAATGTATTTGAACTGCAATGTCACAATTGGATGAACTGTGATCAGCATAATTACATCAACAAGGACAGTTCATTGAGAACAGTTTTGACTTATTTTTAGAACAGCACATAAAAAATATCTACACCGTGATACAAATCACTTAAATAATACCTTATTTTTCACTATATCCAATATAGTTTTCAAAGAAAACTCACATCCAAGGGTATAAAACAAATATATCATACTAGCTTCCCATGAGGGAAAAAGGGCAAGAAGTTTGCAAGAAAAAGGGGAAAAGAGAATAGGGTACAATAGATCAAACAAAACAACTGAGCTGTATACAACACAGTCCAAGTTATCTAAAACAGGTCTTCCACAAATTGATATTAAAAATGTGCCTTAATCAGACTTAATCTCATGTCTGCTTTTGCACTCCAAACAAAACACACACATACACACACACACACATACACACAGCATCATAACTATCCAGAAATAGTAGTCTGAAAGAAAGATAGCAGAGTAAAAGAGAGTGTTATGGTTTGTATCTAGATGTCTCCCTGAAGCTTCATGCCCTCTTAGATGGGGCTTTTCAAAAGGTGGCTAGATCAAGGGTGTGTGTTACTGGGATTAAGGATGTGTGGTACCTGAATGGGGTTAGCTCAGTTCTGCATGTGGATCATGGAAACCACACCCTGGGTGTGGGTGACACGAGTGAATAGGCTTCTTACCTGGATTGGATAGAATAGAAAGGGAGAGGGGAAGCAGGCTTACTTCTGCTGCTTGCTGCTTTGCTGCCTCCTGCCTGCACTTAGGCATTAAAAATAATTGATGAGTTCATTTCTGATAGGAGTGTCACAATTTCTATACATAAGATTTGAGCCCTTTTTTTAAATTTCTACTTCCCTTGTAATTGCCTGATTGTTTACTTTACATATGTGTAGTCACTGTTACTCATACAAATACTTGTGCTTTTCAAGGTTTTTTTTTCTTTTCTTTTTATTTTTTATTTTTTTTTGCCTTTAGTTCCTTTTACTGGATGTATTATCCCTTTTTAAACAGATGTCTTTTTCTTAAAATCAGTTGCCTTAAATTTTTAAAATTAATGCATGAAATTTCTTTAGATTTATATTTCCTTGCAATATATATTTCTTTTCATTTTCAGTCTTTCCCTAGTGTTCTGATGTGAGATAATATGTTGCTTTAGTAGGCAAAGTCTATGAGTAACGAGTGGGGAAGACAAAACGCAATACATTCTCTTATGTCCCTGCCAATAAATTATGTGTAATGAATATTAAGATGAGAAATAGATCTAGTTTTATCATCTGTACATCTATTTCATATATATATATTTTTTTGTTGTGGTGGTGGTTGCTGTGGTTGCTTTTGGTACCGGGGACCGAATGCGGGTCCTTGCACTTGCGAGGCCGGAGTTGGAACCGCTGAGCTAAATCCCAAACCAGCATGGTCATTTTTCAAGAGTACAGCTGTCTCCGTCAGAAAGAGTCAGCTGCTTGTGGTGCATGGAATAATTACAGAACAACGGTATTCATGAAAGAAGTCCAAGAGTCCGTAATGTACCTGTCGACATCTTCTTTCCAACTGTACAATGTTCAAGTGGAGCTGTGGCCCATATGGATGGGCTGCTGCTATCTTCTGAAGGGTGTTGTGGAAAGAGAAAAATGAGGACCCCCTGGGGACATAATGGAGGACAGGCATGGTGGCGGATGGCCCTCTTCTGACGTGTTTCTTACGCATGATAACTAATCGTGTTCTCTGAAATTGGTTTTGATAGCAAATAAGACTCGTATCAGGACTTTTCCTGGCACAGGGCATTGATATAATTAAAAATTTTCTGTCAAGTAAGGTTTATTTGACAGAAAAAGATGCAAACAACTGAAAAGAATCAGAATCTTACAGTAACTAAAGATTTCTAAGAAAGCATTGGTTATTTTATTTTCCCAGAAAATAAACATCAATTTCTGCGATCGCTCCAAACAGAGAGAGGATGAGGGATTGTTGATAGTTCCACCTGGGTCTATAAACAGAAACCTCCTGTACAATATTGCAAATTACCTTCTTTGTTATGAGAATGCACCAAGAAATCACTCAATGCTGAGATGGAATGCTGAGTTTTGCTGTACGCTATTTTATTATTGTGGAGCTCTTGTTCTGCACTTCAAATAACTCTCTGTCCTTAGGGGACCTCTGCTCATTACTTCAGCTGTGTTAGCTGAGGGGAGCTATAGCCCAAGTATTCACTATCCTTTTGGAAGCTCATCATTTTAGTGGTCGCTGGATGTCTTACCAGTACTGCTACTCTGTCTGTATCTTTAATGATTTATTGCATTACAGTAAAATATGAATGCAAATGTATTTTCAACCATATAGAACTTATATTATTTGCTCGACTGTTACATAGTTTCTCACAACTGATTCCTACCTCTTTATCATGGAACTCTATGTCTTTCTGCAAGAAATAAATGTCAGTCCTTCTTCCATACACTGTGAAGAATATTACGGACCTGAGAGTTTGGTGCGATGCCAATAACCAGGAGTAAGAGACTGAAAGAGAAAGGAGTAAGTGACTGTAAGAGAAAGAAAGACAGAGAATGGCTTTATGGATTTAGGGAAGATTACAATAATTACTACCACATATAGCAATAATTCTAGGTCATTTTCTTTTTTTGGGGGGTACCGGGGATCGAACTCGGGTCCTTGCACTTGCAAGGCAGGCCACTGAACCACTGTGCTAAATCCCCGGCCCCCTAGGTCATATTTCTTTCACAAGGGCAGGAAGTGATTTATTCAAGAATGATATAAATCAAACTGGCTCGGAAAGACTTTTCCACTTAATACAACAGAGCTTGGTGTATCTAGGGACCAATATCGTCCTCATTGCCTTGATAATTAAAAGGCAGGTATTTCTCTACTGGGCCAGCTATAGTTCTAAAGGACCAACATACAGGTTAAGAATAATATTACATAAGGTCAGTTTTGTTATGAGATTGCTTCTTCTTTTATCTCAATACCAACATCAACTAAAACATTTCAATCTGACATTGGTTTGTTATATAGGCATAGTGTGCAAGGAACACTAGATTTTGTGATTTCAAATGTAAATAAAATCTAAGTCCTGCCTTCAAGAAGGTCACTGTCCAGCAAATAATAAACCCAAGTGTGATATTGAAGAATACAGAAGCATCATTGGCAAAGAACAAGAGGATATCATTGGAGAGCACCAACTGTGAACAGAAATGAGTATAATTTTTCTTTTGCAACTTACATCCCATTTATTTCTTTTTCGTGTTTATTTGTCCTATATAAAACTTTCTGTTCTGTGTTGAATAGAAGTGGTGGTATTGGTCATCCTTTTTGTTTTCCTGATCTTAGAGGAAAAGCTTTCAGCTTTCAGCTTTTTTCCATGGCGATGGTTTCTGTTTTGTTTTTTTTTTAATATGGCTTTTAATGTATTGAAGTAGTTTCTATTTCTAATTTATTGACTGTTTTTAATCATAAAATGATTCTGAATTTTGTCAAATATTTTTTTCTGCATCAACTGAAAAGATAATGTGGCTTTTCTACTCAACATTCCCTTAATGCAACATATTACCTTGATTAATTTTCATATATTTAATCGACTTTGTATTCCATGAGCAAATATAGTAGGTTATGGTATATAATCTTTTTAATATGCGGGTGAATTTCATTTTATAATATTTTCTAAATGGTAGCATCATTATCTGACTTTAAAAGCAAGGTGACCTGGTTTCACAGGATGGATTAGAAAGTATTCTCTCATTTTCATATTTTTGGAAATTTTTGAGAAGAATTCGTGCAGACATTCTTGTTTCAGTGTTTGTCAGAATATACCAGTGAAGTAATCAGGCTCAAGACTTTCTTATTAAGCAGGTTTTTTTTTTTATTAATTCCTCAGTATTCTTAATGGTTACAGATGTATTCAAATTTTCTATATTTGAATGATTTAGCCCTGGCAGTTTCATGTTTCTAGCATTTTTTTTCCATTTTATCTAAATTGTCCAATTGTTGACCTCAGTGGTTTGTTGTCCACTTATACTCTGTCTTGTTTCTTTACAATTTTTAGTAATGTTTATATTTTCATTTCTAAAGTTTTAGTTACATGTATTTTCTCTTTTTTTTCCCTAACCCATGTAGCTGAACATTGATCGGTTTGTTAATAGCTTTATGGAACTAACTTTTGGTCTTATTAATTTCCTGTGATCTTTTCCCTTCTTTACTCTACATATCTATTGTGATCTCTAGTATTTCTTTCCTTCTTATAACTTCTTAATTTCTAGCTTCTTAAAGTTATATTTTTTTCTTTCTTGAGATTTATCTTACTTTTTAATTTTCTACCACGGTTATAAATGTCTCCACTGTCAGAGCTTTTAAGTGACTCCCTTAAGATTTCTTATACTTTTTTTCATTCCCATGCATCTTTAAGGATGAATTAGAATAGCTCTAATATGTCTTCTAACTTCTTCTTTGAACCACTGGTTGTTTAAAAATCATAGTGTTATTTGATTTCTACAACTTTATGATTTTTTCAGTGTTATTTCTGTTATCATTACCAACCTCATGTAATTGTGGTCATAAAGAGACTTTGATATCTTTTTGAAATTTATTAAGACATAATTAGTGGCATAAGACATGATTGATCCTGAAAAATTCCCAATGAGTACTTGCAAATGATTACATATCTTCATTTGGGACAGTGTTTCTGTATATATGGTATCTGCTAGATCTAGTTGCTTTATTGTAAGTACTCTAATTTCTCATGTATCCTCTGTATACTTATTATTCAGTGACACAAATCTTCAACTATTACTCTAAAAATGTTTATTTTCCCCTTCAATCTTGTCAGGGGTTTTTACTTTTTGATTGTCTATGATTTGCTATGAAAATGCTATATTTTCTTGCTGTACTTATATTTTTCAAACATATAAAGTCTTTGGTTTTGCTCTGAAAGACTCTTTGGAGCATTTCTTGCAGAGCAAGTCTAATAGTAAAAAAGTTGCTTAATTTTTCTGGGACTCTCTAAAATTCCTCCCATACTTTTGAGGAATGATTTGCTAGATACAGGATTCTAAGTAAATAGCCTTTACCCTTTAGCTCTTTGAATATATCAGCGCATCACCTTCCTGCCTCTAATGTTTCTGAGGAAAAAAATCTGCAGAAAATCCTGCCAAAGATGCTGTGTATGTGATTAAGTCCCTTCTCTCTTTCTGCTTTTAAGATTTCCTCTTTGCCTTGCGTTTTTGAAAGTTTGATTAAACTATGTCATAAGCTTTTTTAAATTTGTCTTACTTGGAGTTAATAGTCTCGATGTTTCTGTTATGTCATTCATCAAACTTGGGAGTTGTCAGGGCTCACAAAATGTGATGACCACTGGATGCTCTCTACAGATGCCTTTGGTTCTGTACACTTTACTTCAATCTGCTTTCTTTTGGTTCTTCGGATTCAGTAATGTTCATTGTGATTTTCAAGTTTGCTGATTCTTTTACCTCATGAAATCTGCCATGAAATCCCTCCAGTGAAGATTTCATGTTACTTATTGCATGTTTTTGTTTCTGAATTTCTTTTTCATTTCTTTTTTATTTTTTCATCTGCTTATTTTTTATTAAAGATTATAAACATAAATAATAACAAGAAATGAAGACACTAAATAAAAATTTCAAATATACATATGAGAGCAAAAAAAGCGTATGAAATAAAAATTTATGTAACACAGACTAATCGAAATACATTATTAGTTTGATATGATCTTCAAACATTATGTTCTTTCTCATGTTCTTATAATATTTTTGAAATAATGTAATTATAAATAAAACAAAGTTACATATTATAGTTGAGAAACTGTCCTCAAAATTTTATGATTTATAAACTCCTTGGTTTTATTAATTGATAAATATCATATGCTTGTTGATTGTACCACTTACATTTTCTAACAAAACTTCCCACAGAAAAAAATATACTTATATTTGAAATCCAAAAGCAACTAAAAAAATTCACATTTTTAGGATCAGATTTTTCTGTTTCTATTTTATTATATCCCATACTTATTTTTATTATATTTTTATAAGCATAATGATGAATTTAACACCAATACATATGTAATATTCTTCCCAAACGAAGGACTGTGAATTAAATTAAGCATGTAATTTAAAGAAATCATAAGGTTGCCAGAGAAATTATCAATATGCCAAATGTGCACAATCAAACCACAATCATGACCATGTTTCTCATTTAATAGTGCACACATATGTGTAAAAACATACTCCCTGCACATATATACAATGCATATTTTCTACAGTACAATATATACTTAGGTATAATAACACAGTGCAGTGATGTGTTGAATGTTGGTGATTTGTATAATTTGAGAAAAAACAAATATCATCTTTGAGGGAGATGGAGAATTTGTAATATGTACCAGATACTAAATGATATTAATAATTAAGTGTAGTTGTAATAAAATTTACTTAAAAATTAATATTCATCATAAGTAGAAAATAGGTACAAAGATATATTGAAAACATAACAACGTCTGTATTAACAAATTTCCAACCAAACAAGCTGTAGTGACAGAAAAGGAAATTTGTAGAAAGCAGAGATGAAAGAGGAAAATGACAGATGGACCTTAATAGTTTTCATACTACTCATATTTACAGATTTCATAAATTCTGAAATAAAAAGCAAAGAAAATGAGAACCAAAATAATTCATCAATTTGGTAGACTAACATATAGAGACAAGGATTAATGTATTGATAAATTTTAAAAATATAAAATGTAAAGCTTGAGATTTAGCTGGGTAGTGCTGCATCTGCCTAGCCAGAACAATGTGCTGAGTTTAATCCCCAGCATCAGAGGAAGAAAAAGAAAAGAGAAAAAAAAGAAGAAAAGAGGGGGAAAAAAAGTATATGTACTCTCTGACATACTCAATAAATTAAAAATAAATTATTTGTTATCTCTTCCTCTTGAATTGTTCCCTTCACAAGGATGTAGTGAACTTCTTTGTCTCTTTCAATCAGTTTAGGTTTGAAACTTACTTTGTCTGTGAATAAGATTGCTACCCCTGCTTTTTTTTGGGGGGGGTTACTGTTACATGAAGAAGTTTTCTGTCCTTTCACTTTCAGTCTATGGGTTTCTTTTTACACTAGATGTGTCTTGTATACAACACATTACTGGATCTTGCTTCTTAATTCATTCTGCTGGTCTATTTCTCTTGATTGGTGAATAGAGGCTATTAATATTGATGGTTATAACCGATATGTATTCACTTATTATGATCACGGGTTTTTTTTCACCTCCTTTTAGTTTCTTGGCTTGCCTATTTGATTTGTTCTGTCGGGCCTCAATGTGTTGTTACCTTCACTGTCTTTTTCTAGGATATTGTTTAGAATTCGTTGTAGTGCTGATTGGATATTCATAAAGTTTCTCAGGTGTTCTTTATCATGGAAATATCTTATTTCCCCATCCATTTTAAAAGAAAGTTTTGCAGGATACATCAGTCTAGGTTGGAGATTGTTTTCTCTTAGTATTTGAAATGTCTCATTCCAGGCTCTCCTTAACCTAAGGGTTTGTATTGAAAAGTCTGCTGTGATTCTGATGGGCTTTCCTTTGCATGTAATTTGTTTCTTGTCTCTTACTGCTTGTAGTATTTTGTTCTTCTGTTGGGTTTCTGGAATCTTTATTATTTGTCTAGGTGTAGATTTTTTTTTATCATGGCTAGTTGGAGTCTTACATATCTAATTTATCTGTATGTCAAATTCTTCCCCTCTGTTTGGGAAGTTTTCTGTAATTAATTCTGTTAACAGCCTTTTTTAAAGTCATTTGCATTTTCTCTTACTACTTCTTATGTTATAAATCTTATGTTATTCTTCTTTGCATCCTGTAAGAGTTGTTGTATCAATTTCTCATGATCCCCTACTGTTTTTAAGAAACCTCTCTTTTCACGGTCACTGACTGCAATTTTGTCTTCTCTATCTGAGATTCTATCTTCGGACTCTTTTATTCTTTTGTGAACACTCTCAATGGAGTTTTTAATCTCCTGGATATCTGTTTGAATCTGTCCTGTGGATTCCATTTCTTTCTTGTATTGAGCATTTATTGTTTCCAATTTTTTCTTATTCTGGGCATTCATGGCTTCTATCATGGTCCTAAGCTCATCTATTTTCCTCTCAGTTTCTGTTCTAGAGTCACGAATTATAACTTTCATTTTGCTCATGATCTCTATGATTATCTGGGAAATTACTTTGGTTTTATATTTCTCTAGAGCCTGATTGATCAGTTTTATTACTTCCTGTGCTTTGAGTTCAGGGTGTCCTGATGATTCACTATCAGACTTTTCATCCTCATCTGCCCCACTTTTGCCATCGGTGAACTGGAAGTCTGTCCCTGCATCTTGCTTAATCATTTTCTCATTTTTACTATTGTTGTTGGGTTGTCCTTAGTTTAACCTTTAGATTATTACTTAAATCTTCCTGATATAGTTGGGCTGCATCCCATGGGTCTCTAATAACTCATAGACATTCTCATTTTCATAATACCGAAGAAAACAGCTTATTGAATCAATCACAATCCTTTATCCTAATTGATACAATCAGCACCACAATATAATGAAGCACAATTTGCAAATTGACCATTTATAGTAGTCATCAATCTATCACCTTCAAACCATGTGAATTAAATTAAAATCAAGAAGCAATTCAAAATATGCTTACAGTGAATAAACTTTTCAATAAGGATATTGACCATTTACAATAGGGGATTAAAACAAAGTTAAGACAAGAGGAGTAGATAAGTAAAAGAATTAGAGAAGGCTTCATACGAAGCCAAAGTCATAGAATGACCAGACAATCATCAGGAAATTGTTAAATTCAAAAAGAACAAACAAAATAGAAGTATAATAACCCTTGAGTGAGGTAGAATAACATAAGAAAAGAACATAAAGAAAAGAGAAAAAAATAATAAAAGAAGAAATCTGAGTTAGAACAAGATCAGAAACAAAAAGGGAGATGAGGGATACTATAGTGGAGTAAGAGAAAGTTAGAGAAAGAAAACAGAAAAAGAAAAAAAAAAGAATTTGCAGAATGGGATAAAAAAAGAAAGAAACAAAAAAATGAGTTTGAAGGGCCTCTTTCAGACTATATCACTGCTATCATAATATACAATATGTGCTGCCATTTGCAAAGCCAAGTCCCCTGATCTCAGCTAGCTGGTAGCAGAACCCCACAATGCAGACTGAGCTCCGGCGGCAAGACCCAGACTGAGTTCCCCGACCTCCTGAAAGGTTGAACTCCACTCAGTTCTACTATAAGTTTTCCCCACCACTTGTTTAAAGATGTTCAAAGTTGAAAGCACCAGAAAATACTCTTTATGACCACCTCTGCCTCTGCAGAGTAGGTCCAAAGACTGTCACAATCAGGAGATCTAAAAGCAAGAGGGGGAAGGTTGGGGGTGGATCGGGGGTGCTCTCGCAGATGCCTTTCTGGCGCTGAAGCTGGCAGCAGCAGGGCCAGCAGGTGAGGGCCCAGCTGGGAAGACCCTCTGGCACTGAAGATGTCCTGCGGTGTTTTGCATCTGATTATTGTGATTGTCATTTTTGTTCTAATAGTGTATCTCTGTCTTTTTCCACATGTTCTTTTAGTTCTTGCAAAGCCTTTAAGAAAAACTGTTTTAGAGTGATTAGTAAATCTACCAAGAGGCCTTTATCAGTGATAACTTTTTCTTTAAGTTTATTGGTACATTTTAGGCATACATTACAGTTACATTCATTATTGGCATCTTGTACCTTTACATGATGTAGCTTGGTTCTTATTGTTTTCCCCATACCCCTGCCCTCCCTTCAACACCTCCACCCCTTCCTATTTATAAAAATGTTGTTTCCATTTTTTCCTTTTCTCATATTTTTTATTTTCCCTTATTTTTCCCTACCCTTGCCACTTCCCCTACTCTTTAAGCTCTTTTCTTCCTACTTCACATTATTAATTATACAATGTGAATGTTATTTACACTTTTAGTTTTTCATACTAGAGAAACTATTCGATATTTACACTTGTGTCCTATTTATTCCCCTTAAGAATATGGCCTCAATTTACTTCCATTTAGCTATAAATGACTCTAGTTTCTCATTCTTTATGGCAGAGGAGTACTTCATTTTATAGAAAAACATCTTTTTTTTTTTTTTTTTAAACCAGGGACTAACCTCAGGACTTTACACTAGTGAAGCAGGTGGTGGAAGCACTGAGCTGAGTCTCTGGCCCTTAAAAACCACATCTTGGGGACCAGAGATTTAGCTCAGTTGTTTCACTGCCTGCCTCACAAGCCCAAAGTCCCAAGTTCGATCCCTGGTACAAAACAACAACAACAACAACAACAACAATGACAAAAAATAACCAAAAAAACCAAAAAAACAAAACCACATCTTCTTTATCCAGTCTCCAGTTGGTGAGTAATTGGGCTGTTTCCAATTTTTAGTTATTACAAACTGTGCTGCTATAAACATGGGAAAGTATATGTCACTATGGTTTGATTCTTTCAGTTCTTTTGGAACAATACCCAGCAAAAGAATAGCTGAGTCTAATGGGACCTCTAATCCTAGTTTTTGAGGTATCTCCATATTGATTTCTACAGTAGTTGCACCAGTCTGCACTCCCACCAACAATGGAGAAGGGTTCCTATCACCCCACAACCCCACCGGTATTTGTTATTGGTTGAATTCTTGATAGCAGCCATTCTTTCTCGGGTGTGGTGGAATCTCAGTATTGTTTTCATCTTCATTCTCGAATGACCAGTGAAGTTGAACATTTTTTGATATATTTATTAGCTGCTTTTACTTGTTTGTCTGAGAAATGTCTGTTTATTTCAGATGCACATTTTTGAATCAGGTCTTTATATTTGGGGGGCCTGATTTTTTTTTTAGTTCTTTATATATTCTAGATAGTAGATCTTTGTCTGAGGAACAGCTGATAAATTTTTTTCTTCATTGTAGGTTTTCTCTTAGCTCTGTTGGTGGTTTCTCTTGCCATGCAGAAGCTTTTTAAAAAGATGAGATGTCAGTTGTTGATTTGTTGTGCAAGTTCCCTTGCTACTGAGGATTTGTTCATAAAGTCTTTTCCTATGCTAATGTCTTCAGGACTTCTACCTAACTTATCTTCCAGCAAGTTTAGTGTTTCTGTTTTAATATTTAGGTATTTAATTCACTTGGATTTTAGTATAGTGCATTGTAAAAGATACACATCTAGTTTTAATATTTGACAAGATGAAATCCAGTTTTTCCAACATGATTTATTAAAGAGACTATCTTTCCTCCAGTGAGGATGGCTGGCTCCTTTGTCAAAGATGAGGTTGCTGAGTATGTCAGGAGTTGTTCCTGCATTTCCTAATCTGTTCCACTGATCCTTGGGTCTGTTTCTTTGCCAGTACTGTGCTGTTTTTAATCACAGTGGCTTTTTAGTATAGCTTCAATTTGGGGATTGTGATACCCCTGCTATGGCTCTGTTGCCTAGAATGGCTTTTGCTCTTCTAGGTATCTCCTAATTCCAAATGAATTTTTGGATTGTTTTCTCTAGTTCGGTGAAATATACTGTTGGGATTTCAATCAGGATTGCATTGAATCTGTTTAGCAGTTTTGGAAGTATGGCCATTTTCACTATATTGATTCTTCCTACCTAGGAACAAGGAATGTCTTTCCATTTTCTTATATACTCTTCAAACTATTTTTTCAGAGTGTTGTAGTTCTCAATGTAGAGGTCTTTTGTTTACTTTGTTACATTGATTCCTAGATATTTCATTTTTGGGGATGCTATTGTGAAAGGGATTGTTTCCATAATTGCATTTTCAGTGGGTTTGTTATTTGTGTACATGAAGGCTATTGATTTTTGAGTGTTGACCTTGTATCTAGCTACTCTGCTGAAAGTGTCAATTAAGTCTAGAAGTTTTCTGGTGGACTCTTTTTGGGTCTCTATTTAGAGTACCATATTGTGAGCAAATAATGAGAGTTCAACTTCTTCTTTTCATATCTTTATTGCTTTTATTTCTTTCTCTTGTCCAATTGTTGTGGCTAACGTTTCCATAACCATGTCAAACAGAAGTGGTGACAGTGGACATCCTTGTCTTGTTCCTGAATTTAGCACAAAGGTTTTAGTTTTGACCATTTAATATGGTGTTGGCTGTTGGTTTTTCATAGATACCCATTATGAAGTTGAGATAAATACCATCTATTCCAATTTTCCACATGGTTTGTATCATGAATGGGTGTTGAATTTTGTACTTTTTCTGCATCTATTAAGAAGATAATATGGTTTTTGTCCTTGGCTCTGTTAATATAGGGTATTACATTTATTGATTTATGTATGTTGAACCATCCTTGCATCCGTGGAATAAATCCAACTTGGTCAGGGAGTATGATCTCCTTGATGACACTCTGTATTCTTTTGGCCAATACCTTATTGAGGATTTTTGAATCTACATCCACTAGGGAAATTGGCCTGCAGTTTTCTTTTTTTGGCTGGGTCCTTCCCTGGTTTTAGAATCAAAGTAACTCTTGCTTGCAGTAATAAATTTGGAAGTATTGCTTCCCTTTCAATTTCATTGAAAAGTTTAAAGAGTAGTGGCAATAGTTCTTCTTCAAATGTCTTGCAGAGTTCAGCAGTGAAGCCATCAAGGCATGGACTTTTCTTTCTTGGTAAATTTTTAAGTATGCTTTCAATTTCACTGACAGTAATTGGGGTGTTTAGAATTTTTATATCTTCTTTGTTTAAATTTGATAATTCATATGTATCTAGAAATCTGTCCATTTCTTCTGTGTTCTCCATTTTATTAGAGTAAAGGTTCTCAAGATAAGTATTTATGATCCTTTGGATTTCTGCTGAATCTATTGGGACTTTAACTTTTTCTCCCTAATTGCATGAATTTGAGCCTTTTCTTTCCTTTTCTAATGAGGGTGGCTAAAAGTTATCCTTTTTATTTATTCTTTCAAAAAACCTACTCTTCAATTCATTGATTTTTTTTTGTATCATTCTCTTAGTCTCCATTGCATTGAATTCTGCTCTGATTTTTATAATTTCCTCCCTTGTATGAACTTTGCATTTGTCTTGCTCTTCTTTTTCAAGGAGCTTAAGATTCAGCATTAGGTTGTTTATTTGAGCTCACTCTGTTTTCCAAGTGTGGGCATTCACTGCTATGAATTTCCTACGTAAAACTGCTTTCATTATATCCCATAGATTCCTGTATGTTGCACTGGCATTATCATTAAATTGTAAAAAACTGTCTAATTTATTCTTTATTTTCTGCTCTGACCCAGTGGTTGTTCAGTAGGGTGTTACTCAATTTCCATGTGTTTGTGAAGTTCTTAAGGTTTCTTATGCTGTTGGTCTCCATTTTAATTGCACTATGGTATGGAAATATACATGGGATAACTTCAATTCCTTTAATTTACCTAAACATGTTCTATGAACTAGCATGTGGTCTATCTTGGACAATGATCCATCTGCAGCTGGAGAGAATGTAAATTCTGATTTTGTAGGGTGGAACACTCTGTAGACTTCTGTTAAGTCCATTTATTCAAAAGCTTGATTCAGTTCTAGTATTTCATTGTTGATTTTTAGTCTAGATCATGTTCCTATTTGTGAGAATAGAATATTAAGGTCCCCCACTACAACTGTATTAGTGCTTATTTGGTGTTTCATCCCCTAATAATTTCTTTGTATAGTTGGGGGCATTAGTCTTTGGTGCATATGTATTTATGGTTATTTCTTTCTGTTGGATTGTTCCATTTACAAGAATGTAGTGATCTTCTTTATCTCTCTGAATTATTTTTGGTTTGAAATTTACTTTTAATGCAAGTAAGATAGCTACCTGTACTTTTTTCTGGGTTCCTGTCACATGGAGAACTGTTTTCCATCCTTTCACATTCAGCCTATGAGTTTCTTTTTCAAGTAGGTACTGTCTTTGATTTAATTCCTGGGTTAATGCTTTGGTCTTCCAGATATAGCTGGTCTTTAGGTTTTGAGTCTCTAATGACTCTGAGGCAATCTCATTTTCATTATACCAGGAAGGACAACTGATTAGATCAATCACAACGCCTTAGCCCAAGTGATACAATCAGCACCACAAACGCATCTTAGAAAATGACAATGTGTGGTAGTTACTAATCTATCACCTTTAACCATGTGAATTAAATAAAAAACAATGACCAGCCTAAAATATATTTATAGTGAATAAACCCTTCAGAATTGTTAAGAGAGGGATAGATAGGTAGAAGATAGGGGGAGGTTAGAAGTAAGGCCAGAGGTAACAGGAAGATCATGCAAACTCTAGGAAATTGTTGAGGACAAGAGGGAAAGACAGAATGAAAGAAGAAAGACAAGTATACAACAATCTAAGAGCAATAGGGAAGCTAGAAATTGTACTCACTTTCCTTTGAAACTAAAGGCAATCGAGAGGAGGAAAAGAATGAAGAAAAAGAAAGAAGAAATCCGAATTAGGGCAAGAATAGGAACAAAAAGGATGATGAAGAACAATGTTGGAGAGGGAGAAATTGAGCAGGAAAGAGCAAGAAAAGAAAAAGAAGAAAGAAAAAATGAAGAATTGAGATACGTGGGAAAAAATAAAAATGAGAAATAACAGGAAAGGAAAAAAATAATTTTAAAAATAAAAAATAAAAAAAGTAGGGCCTCCTTCAGGGTATGTCTCTGCTGTC
The DNA here is from genome assembly GCF_012274545.1 of Fukomys damarensis. NCBI lineage: Eukaryota > Metazoa > Chordata > Mammalia > Rodentia > Bathyergidae > Fukomys > Fukomys damarensis. The sequence continues at coordinate 12,028,692 of NW_022900917.1, read as the reverse complement.
ACAGTAGACAATGTGGGCAGCGGGGTGCAGATCCAAGCAAATTAGTCTCAGCGAGCCAGCAGGAGACCTTGAGATTCAGGCTGATTTCTGGCTGCAAGGCTGTGGTTGAGCTCCCTGAGCTCCTGCAGGGTTGAACTCTGTAAGGTTCTACAGCAGGTTCCAGCTGCCCTGCCCTGACCTCCAGGGTTGCACTGGGGTTCTGCTGTGGGAGCTCCCACGTGGCTTCCCTCCTCACCAGTCTGTGCTGCTGGTGGAGGCCCAGGGAGCTGGGTGTGGAGAAGCAGCCTAGCTCCACTCTGCTCCGGCGCTCCTCACCGGCCTGCCCATGATAGATTCTGCTGATTTATTTTCCCCTTTAGATGTTCCATGATTTATCTTTCTGTGTGCCTTTTTGTTGATTTGTGGTTGTTGAAAACTTGACGTTTCAATCAAATAATATGCTAATTCTGGAAATAAAATTAAAATCTGAGTTGTCATTTTTTCTTTTTTCTTTTTTGGTACCAGGGATTGAACTCGGGTCCTTGCTCTTGCAAGGCAGGCCACCAAACCACTGAGTTAAATCCCCAGCCATCATTTTGTGTGTGTGTGTGTGTGTGTGTGTGTTATTATTTTAGCTTTGTTTGTTTTTCTTACTAATAACAATTGAACCCAGGGCCTTCCTCAGACTTTTTTTTTTTAACTATGAGACAAACTTTCAGTAAATCGTTCAATTGTCCATGTTAGGCTTGGGTTTACAATCCTTCTGCCCTTGCTGCCTAGGTACTGGAATTATAGATGGGCACCACTTTGCCTAACTTGTGTCTTGTTTGTTTTTTGTCTTGTCCTGTTTTTAGTTGTCAGATGTCTCTATGATGATGATTTGCCTAAGATACAAGCTTAAGTTCTTCTAACACTTTTGTAGGCTTTTCCCTTCTCATATGTGATCATTTTCTAATTTTCCCTGTACATGTAGTTATTTTGACTGTCGTAGTCACTGATGTTTCTCTTCCAGACAAAGAAACAGAAAAATGCACCAGCCATTTAAATTCCCTGTAGGTCACTTCATCTGGAGAGGAAGGAGCTTATTGGTAGAAGGGAATGCAAAAGTAATGGCTGCCACTTCTTCTCCTACACTTGCGTGTTTGGAGCACTTCCACTTATCAAAGCACAGATAGATCCCCAGTATGGGGAAGACAAAATGATTTTGCCAGTAACTTTCCAAGTTATATGCGGGTTACTCCAGGACACAGACTGGAAGTGAGAGAACAGTACATACTACTGTATTAAGAGCTAGAACAGGCTGAAATTGCACACAATTTACCATCTCACACTACCTGTGGAACATCAACACACCCCAGAGTTCCAACATAATCAAATCAGACAGATTCAGCCAACACACACACACACACACACACACACACACACACACACACACACACACACTTTTTTTTTTTTTGGTCTAGTTTGGGAAGAGGATTCCTTGTACTCTCTGTTCCTCTATCTTCCCAATATTTTCTTTTTCCCTTGTGTTTTGAAACAATAAATGCCTGCCTCTGGAAAGATCACCTACAATTCAATGAAGTCCAGTTCAATGAAATTTCGTATATGTTTACTAATGTCAAGTTATAATTCATTAAAGTTATAAAGGTGTCAAGTATTCTAAAAAAATCTTAAGTATTTAATTCATCTAAGTTCACATTTCCTTTCCAAATGGCACTACAAAAGAACCCACACTTATGTTTTCTTACTAATATTGAAGAAATTTATAATTTTATAGGTACTCCTCATTACATTAAACCTTATTAACTTATTAGAACCACATTGTTTCAAAATTAGGTAAGTATTTTCATATCTTTATTAAGCCAAGGTTTAGGACCTGAAAATAAAATGATATAAAGTGGAGTTTAGCATTTTTAATTTTAATTTATATTCACTTATTCTTCAGGAAATCCACAGAGGAGAAAGATGATTCCTATATTAAAGCTGTAATCATTAGAGGTTTTCTCACATTAACTTGGTAGGAGGGTGTTGGGAACCAAAACTTACCTATAGAAAAACTTCCAAATGGCAATATGAGCACCTGTAAAACCATAGCAAAATGTTCTTGAAAAACAAAAATGGGCTTTGTGTTTAGCTAAAATTCTACAAAACCCACAAAATATTATAGTATATTTTATAAATCTTTTTCAGTTTTCTCGGGTTACAAGTTTGTTTCTTTTAGCATAACTAGATGTAATGATGATCCCCAAAATAAATTTATACTACACACAAAAGATTAGGAAAATATTTAAAATTAGTTTGTTGAACTACAGACAGAATATAAGAAAGTTTAGATAAATGACAGCAAACATAGCACTGTCCTAGAACTGTAAATGTAAACTGAGGGTCTATGTGAATCTAATAATGTTCTAGTTATTGACTACAACGTGAAATCAATATACTCAAGTTTTCTCCACATGGTAATAAAATGTGCAATATTCATGACAAAAATCACATGGTAATGAATAATGTTCAAGAATTAAAATGAATGTTAAGAAAGTAATGATTGGATGGCTAATTTAAATTGGATTGTAATGTAAAACATGCTTGAGAAGGTCATTTTAACTTGAAGTGTGAAAGACAAAAATGATCCCACTAAAAAGAGTCCTTAGGTTTGAGCAGTGGTTATGCTTAAGTAAAGGGCACAAAAGTGGGAGAATCTTAGCCTATGTTTTTAAATTAGACATGTCCAGCGTGATTAAAGCACAGCAAGTCAGACAGAGAGGAGGAAAAGACAATTACATAAGCAATAGGCCTTGAAATATTTTTCCTAAGTGCAATAGAAAAGCTCTGGAGAATTTTAAGCAAGAAAATGACATAATAATATGTTTTTAAAAAGGCAATTCTAACTGTGCTATGGGACTTAAATGAAAGCAAGAGTAGTAGCAGGGGAAACATGACGTTTCCACACAGAAATGACAATAAGTTGAACTGGGAAATTGTAAGAAATGAAGAGAAATCAATTTTGAATGCATTTTAACAGATTTTAAGAGGCATTTAGATAGATTAAATAAGAACTATCACTTAAGATAATTTCAAATGCAAGTGATAAAGTGTTTCATTGAAAGAGGCTAAAACAGCTTCTCTAATAAGGAATGTGGAAAAAGAGATTTTCAGATTTAGAAAAGCAGTTGAGGATACTGGCTTGTTCTATATTTTCCACATCTGACACTGGCAAAATCGCTGGCCTGCTTGCTAGGTATATTTCCTGGTGGACACAGAGGGCAGGTATAGATAGATATATCCCTTGTGTGTAAAACTTAAGGAAGAAAGAAAAACGGATGACCTATTTCTCCTTCTATGATGCTTCTTTTTTAATTAATGAGAAATATTTTCTTCTAGAAGCTCCAGTGAAGAATTCCTTTCAAAACACACTGGCCATGATTGAAGATCTTATTCATGTTGTATGACAACAAGGGTGCAAATGCAAGTCTGACTCTGGCATTTTTAAATTCTCTTTATGAAAAGCAGACATGGCAAGACAGGATGCCGGCAGGGGAGTGGGAATTAGACAGATAATCAACAGCATCTGTCACAGAGCCTGACAGCGTCAAGAGTGAGCAGTCCCTTGCAAAAGTTTTCCTTAACAAAGATGACAGTGGCACCTACCACTATGTACAGAAAGAGAAAAGTTCACAGAAAGCTCAGTTAGAAGAAAATCTCTTTGAAGCTCTCCATACAGAAATTTCACTTGTGTATATTAGACTTGAACCTGGGAGATTCAGGATTATGTGGGGCACATAGACAAAGTTTATAATTTAAAAGAAAAAAATTTCCTGCCAGAGCCCTGGAATGTTACAACATTTCCAGGTCACAAAGCAGGGACAGATTCAGAAGAAGGCACCGAAGAGATACACTTTAAGCAAGTAATCACTTCAGGGCATCTCAAAAAAGAGTTAAGTGTTGATATTGACTTCTAATAGTTTCACTTCAATGCTTACGAAAGCTTATAATTTATCTTCTTTATTGCTTGCTGAAGAATAGTTTATTTTAGTATTTCCTTTTACAGTATATTTTGAAAAGGTTTCCTATAAAACATAACCCTAGAATTGTTTACTTAGAAAATCTGTACCACTTGCCTTAGTTAGGATGAAAGGTAAGAACATGTAACAGAAACACTACAAGTAATTGGTTAAAGAAAAGAAAATACTTGCAAGACATAGTATGGGAAATTGTATTTCTACCTAGAAGTAAGCAGAGGCAGCTCAGTTCATCTGAGAGTCCCCGGATCCTCAAAGCCCACATTTCTCCTGCTGTCTGCAGTGGGATATCTCGTACTTCAAAAGAAGGAGAAAAATGGGAAGAGAATGCTTATTTTAAACAAATAGATACATCTGCCTAAGTACCACCGGCTAGAGTTTAATCACCATGATTCCTGTTACCGTACAGGAAGTTGGGAATAGCAGCTCTCCATTTTGAGTGCTTATGTGCAAAACCGTAGGTTTTTATTCGTAGGAGAGTTGAGATGGTGGGAAACAACGAGCTGCCTCCACTGTTCCCCCTAACGGCAGCTCCCCAAATTTCCTGTGCTATGTTTACGCTGTACCACCCCTCACAGTGGAATCTGAAATGTTGGGTTAGTCGAGTGACTGTGGTTCCACAGGAATTCAGAAGTAAGAAATGCTGCACCTCAGTAAACATACTGTTCTTCCTGCCTATTATACAGCAGCGAAACGTAGCTGCTCATGGGATCCCATTTGGCAAGGGAACTGGCAAGATGTTTGTAAGATGCTCAACGTCAACTGCTACCTTGAAAAATATGATCAGTTCTGGACATCAGCCTTGTCCTGGCTTCATATCAGCCCTCTGTAGCAGGAAAGCCTTGGTGTGTTTGGATACACACACACTCCCACGATCAATGCTTTCACTGTGTACTGCAAACATCTATTGAAAAAAATAAAATTACAAGAAAGGAATAAAAAACAGAGCATGTTTTCTGAAGAAAAATAAGGGTCAAATTCCAAATAATGTTAAACTATCCTTACAGCTAATAAAAAGATGATATAAACATGGACTTTTCATTATCAGTTTATCTTATATAAATGTAGTCAATATGAGTATTCAGGCATAAATATAAATCACATGCATGTATATATATATATATATATATGTGCGTGTATGTGTGTTGTTTTTACTAAATGGTACATAAGGATTTAATTAACAATCCAATAAAACAAAAATATATTCATGATAGATCAAACTTTAATTACAAAGTCTGATGTAGGATCCTTACACAGAGAAAGAATTCATCAGGGAAAAAAACTCAAGGAATGTTTTGAAAGTTCTCTGTCGCATCTCCATCATTTAACACTTCTCAGCTGTACTATAGTTGAGTTATAGCCAAACAATTTCCAAAATAGACGCTAATAAATCCAGCAGTGAGGAAATGATTTTTGACATTTCCTGTACTAAAGGTAAACTTACTTATGAAATATCCTTAATATAAATCTTTAACATAAGTAGCGGGTTTCTAAAGATTTTTATTCTTCACAGACACCGAAATACTGCTACCAATATGTGACTGACTTCTATGGTATTTGAGTTGTTCTATCAAAACACAGCTGGCTGGTGTGTCAACTAGTAGGTGATGAGAGAGTGGAATCCTCCAAAGTCAGAGGTCCCCTACCTCATCCTGATCAAGCCCAGACAGAGGGGCAAGGCTTGTTTTTAGATTACAACCTCTACCCTGAATTTTTACTATTACATAAAGTGAAAAAACAAACAAAAAAACCCAAAAATGTCAACGTTGCACACTGTGGAAAAAAAAAGGAGAGAAAATTCCACATGCTGGGTCTGAAACACCCTGTTTTCACTGTCTGGGATGTTTCCACTAGTAACTTCTACAAAATATGGAGGTGTTGCATCAGTTAACCTATTTTTCATTGAACTGAGAAAGCACTAAGAATTTGGATTCAAGAGTAGGTGAAAAATGGTGACTTTAGAAAAATCTCAAAAAAAAAAAAAAAGTAAAAGAAGATAAAATTTCTAAACTGCTCAGGAGGTCTGAGTACGATGCCAAAAGAAGAAGAAAAGTCAACATCACAGTGCAAAGTGAATTCCCACATTTACTGTTAGTGCCTCTACTATGTTATATTTTTAAAATTACTTTCTCTCCAAAGTAACAATAGTAATAATCAAAGACACTAAACATACAAATCTGAAGATGGAAAAAGACTCCAGGATTTTACTATGCTTATCTTTTAGAATCATGTGTTTAAAGCATATTTTTCCTGCTGAGAACAGATATATAACTCTTTGTGTTTACAGTTGCTTTGCACATTCACTGTCATAAAATATAGTTTTCCTGGTAGAATTACAGAAAGACTCTTTTTCCATGTTAAATACCACAATCCTTATATTTTGGCTTTTGTAGTCAAGGTCTCCCGTATGTAGTCAGGCTGAACTTGGACTTACTGTGTGGCCCAGGCTGGCTTCGAACTCCCAGCAATCCTCCTGCCTCAGCCTCCTGGGTGTTGGGATCACAGGGGTGCACCAGCACTCCTGGCAGCAATGCCTTCCTGATGTTCTGTGCTAAGTGGGCAAGAAAGACTGATGGCAGAGGTGTCTGCTTGCTTGAATCACACTGTCCTCTGCTGTCCAGAGGTGAAGTTCGAAGAGGGTTACTGTGACCAAGCTCCAGTGCTGTTTCTTCAGTCTGTTTTGCTTTCTTTTTTCTTTTCTTTTCTTTTCTTTCTTTGTTTGAATGCGTGTGCTCTGTTACTGCTGCCACACTTCACAGGCCAGAGCAAGATCATCAAAGCTCGTAGGGTCTGACCCTCACAGTATTTCTTGAACTATTTCTCGGCTAAAGTATTCAGCTGTAAATTGGTCCCCCTTGATTGTTTTTGAATATTCTTTCTGCTAGGCTTTAAACTTCTACAGCACTTAGAAGGCACACACTTCAAAGGCTGAGTCCTTCCACTGCCTTTACACTCACTTGAAAAGTCAGCACCCCAGTGGTTAATCCCACCTGGCCTTCACCGATGATGTTTCCTCATTTATTTTCTCTGTTTTCAGTATCCTTCAGCTAAATTCACCTTTCCTCACCCCAAAATTATTTTTACTCAGTAAGTGACCTTGCTTTTATTACTTGCATGCATGAATATACTCATGGTCTCCATGGATTAAAATATATATGCTACATTTGTGGAAAGCTTGGGACCATCAAACGTTTTTACTACTAGAAGCTTTCATTGTTTTGTGGTAAAAATGTTTTCTTCTTTCCAATATCAGTAAATACTGTGTGACCCCCTTTAAGCTACAAAAAATGCATCTCTTTTTGTTATATTTTATGTCTTGGACAAATGCTACTGTATTATAGCTAAATATATTTTAATAGTTGGTTTGATTTAGTTGAAGGGAAAGAAGCAATTTATTTTTCCTCATTTCATACAAATGAAAAAAAAAATCCATCCTAAAAATGTTTCGACCGAATCTTGCCTTTTCTTTTCTTATTGTTTCTAAAGACATCAAAGCAAGCTGGCTTCAACTGAGAAGCAAACCTGCCTCGGGAAGCTGCACCGGGTGACTTTGCTGGCGTGGCCTTTCACCTCTGCAGTGGGGGGCTTCATTCTGCGAGTCCCAGCTCCGCTCAGCCTCCTGGTAAAGACTGAAGTGATGCCCACTTGGAAAGGTCTTCACTAGGAAAAAAAAAGGAAGTCAGAAGAGCCCTCTTCTAAACCTTGATATTTTCAAGCACATCTTAGGCATTTTACTTGTAGTTATTGCACTTCATGCTGATTTCATTTCAATGTAAGTTTCCTTCAGCCTAATATCTGTTTTATTATTATTGTTGTTTTTGTTGTTGTTGTTGTTGTTGATAATTATTTGCCATTGTAGCCTCAAAGCTTAAAGAGCACCCAGTGTATGGCCGGCTCTGTGTTACATTTGTTGGAAATAGGAAAACAGTAAGCAAAGGAAGGAAGGAAGGAAGTGCTTACTTTGATTTCTTTCCATTGTACTTGTTTTAAAATATAATAGATTGAATGGTAGCCACCAAAGATCTCATGTTCTGTCTAATTCCTGGGCACAGTATATGTTACTTTCACAGCAAATTTTGAAGGTGTGGAGCCTGGCGTTGTGGTGCACACCTGCAATCCCAGCACTCGGGAGGCTGAGGCAGGAGGATCGCTGTGAGTTCAAAACCAGCCTGGGCTATGGTAGTGAGTTCCAGGTCAGTCTCAACTATATAGTGTCTCAAAACACCAAAAAAAAAAAAAAAATGAAAGTATGACTCAAAGTAAGAATGTTGATGTGAAATTATCCTGGATTATACACATGGACTCCAAATGCCATGCCGTGGTTCCTTCAGAAGAGAGGTAGAGGCAGGCACACACAGACAGATGTCCTGAAAACAGAGGCAGAGTGATGCAACTTCAAGAAAAAAATTGCAGATAACGGGCTCCGGGATTTAGCTCAGTGGTTCTGCAGCCTGCCTCTCAAGCACAAGGTCCCAAGTTCAATCCCTGGTACCAGAAAAACATGCAGATAATGAAGCGAAGTTGGAAGAGGCAAAGACAGGTTCTCCTCTACACCTTCAGAGGGTGGCTGCCCTTCCACAGGAGGGAATGGGCCTGCTGAAGCTCCTCCTGACTTGAAGAGGGCGACATAGTAACACCAGTAGTTTCAAGCCACCCTACATGGAATAATGTATTACAATGGTCATAGACTATTCATATATGCAATATAGAAAATAAAATAATGATTAAACATCATATCCCTACTCAAATGTAGCCAATATCATATACGTTTGTCATTTACAAAAGAATTTTTTTAAAACAGGGTCTTGCTATGTAGCCCAGGCTGGCCTCAAACTCCTCCTGCCTCAAGCCCCCTAGTGCTGGGATCATAGGCATGCACCTCCATGCCCAGCCAGAAATGTTAAAGACATAAAAAAAAGAGTAATATAACACTTCCTCTAGTTACAAAATAGCCACTCTGCTGATATAGGATGAATTTCTCTCAATGATGTTTTCGTATTTTGTACTACACATTATGGATATTTAAACAATATGCAGTATCATGCTTTATTTAATTGTAAACAAATGCTTTAACTATTAGATAACTCATAAACCTTTTCAATCATTCTGTAATTTATGTATTTCTTTTGACAGGGATTTGTCTGGTTTTTAATTTGTTTTAATTTTACACAGTGCAATAGTATCTCTTACCATGGCTTTTGCACATTTATCTGAGAGTTCTTCGACTAGTATTTTTAGAAGCCATTTTGATTGATTGTTGGAAAAAATAGGTCTAGTGGCAGTGGGCAGATTGTGATACAAAGTTTGTGCTTACATATAATTCACAATGAGCCCATAACTGTTTCTATTTTCCCATGTACCAGACAGAAATTAGTATAACTTTCTTCTAATTTGTTCAGAATAAAATGACTCATACTTTTAAATAATTTTTCATTTTCTTGACTATAAATTATATTGAATACCTACAGATTTAATTTCACATACTGTAACATTTTTAAATTTTCTATAAATATTTTTGGACTTTTGAGAGGGAGAGACATTGGCCTCATTTTAGGGATCATTTTTAGGTTATGGATACTATTTTTATTTAGTTTATTTTGAAAATATCTTCTGTCAACATATTGCTTGTGCTTTGCTTTTCTTCCAAGCCATTTCTCATACATCAGTTGGGTTTTTTTAATTAATGTAAATGAGTTTAGTATTTCTTTGTACTGTGTAAAATCTCCCCCATACATGCCTTACAGAATTATTGTTTTCATCGTTAGGTCTTTAATCCAATCTTCACAGAATTCATAATGGTGATGGAATGAGATAAAAATATAATTTCATTACTTTCACCTTGTAAGAAACACCTTGGAAATAAGTATATGGCTTAATGGGAATCAAAGGAATGTGTGTTTGAAAACTTTAAAATATAGACTATCAAACAAACAAAGAGCCAAACGGAAACTGAGGTGCCAAAATGTTTAAATACACCTTGGGTTTAATCCTCCACCCCTCGGAAATGATGTTTGGTCACTCTAATCCCCACTATAAATTTATCTTTTCTTCTACTATTGATATGAAAGCTCTTAACCTCATCAAAAATCCTTGTTTGAAGAAAAATGAAAAGTTCAACTGAAAGTCAATATTTGAAAGTGATAAATACCTCTCTTGAATTGTAGACTAATCGTAATCTGAACTGTGGGAAAGTTATGTGTACACTGGAAGGTAATTATGATGGTTTCTAAGTGTCAATAGTTTCACGGTAGCGCCAAGGCTCGGCTCATTCAACAGTTCAGCGGAGAGTAAGAAAGTCAACATTCTTGGCTGCTTCAACCAAGCACCACAAAGGGATGAGGGTAGACTAAAATGAGACATACTAATGAAGAAGGCTGTTTGAGTTATTGACAGATTATATAAATATCATAAAATTAATTCCCAGGATAGTGATTGATGGATAGAATGGCGAGGTGTTATGGCTTCTGTTTATACGACCCCTCCCAAAGCCTTAGGCAGATGAGGTGGGGTTTTTTGGGCATTGTCTGGATCTAGAGTATCTAACTGCTGGAATTGATTCATGGTGCAATGCTAGGCTCAAAGGATGCTAGGATTGAGGATGTGAGTTCTACCCGCCCTAAGTAGTCTGGATAAGGTAAAACGGACAGAAAGAAGCTGCTGAGATCCCTTGTTGCTTTTGTACCTTCAATCTGCCATGACCTGTCACCCCTCTGCCATGCTACCCTGCTTTAGAGTCAGCTGATTGTGGACTGAAAACTCTACAAACTGTGAGGTAAATAAACCCTTCTCCCTGTAACTTTGGTTATGGGGCATTTCGTCTCAGCAGCAAGAAAAATAACTAAAACATAAGGAAAGACATCTGTGCAGAAATGACTAATGGTCGATGGTGACTTCAGTGACCAGAGCAGACTGCTGCGCTAGCCATAAGGAAAAATGCTTCAGAATGAAAGAAATGGATATATAAACAATGCATTTGGTTGTATGTAAAAAAGGCCAAGGCAGCTAATATGGCTACAAAAGAGGAAACCAGGAAGACAAGAAGTCGTGTATGGGAATATTTTCTTCCAAAGACAAAGATAGCTCCAACTAAGGATGTAGTTTGGTTTGATTTATGTTCCAAAACCTTCTTTTGGGTAACAATAGGTAGATGAATTAAAGAGAGACAAGATTAGCCTAAATGGATCAGCTAAATATTACGGAAGTTATAGTATTCTAAGCAGAAACATTGGAGTCCTGGATTAAGGTTAACTGTAATAAAATATGATATATTTAAGATATGTATGCTATTTTACATACATTTCAGTGATTATATACATATATTTTATATGTATATAATTTTGAAGCTGACTTGTTAATGAAGAAAAAAGAACCAGAAAGAGGAAAATGAAGGAATCTAGGATGGTTTCCTGGTTTTGAGCTGAACAAAAGTGCTATTAGTTGATCATTTATCAGCCTGAAGGAGACTGGGAAGACATGTTTAAAATGGGCAGTGGTAGGAATTAGTAAGTTTTGTGTCTGCAGTGATAGCAGATGTCCAGTCAATACTAGACACCCAGGTAATACATACACATTATGACTGGGCTGGGACGCAGCTTGATGATGAAACACTTGCTTAGTATCAGCAAGGCGCTGGCTGCAGCATCACTTGCTGATATCACACAGTCTTGTGGGACCCCCATGATATAAGTGGCCCACTGTGGCCTGAAAGACCAAGTGGCACACATACCATGTCCCTGGTGACCACACCCACAGATCTAAACTACACAGGTATGACTGTAACCAGAACATTTTTATAACTTCAGAAAGTTCCAGAAATTAAAATTTCCTTTTGCACATACTGAGCACTAGGCTGAACCAAAGCGAAGGAAGCCATGCATGAGTGTACAGCACTGTGGCCACCCACAATCCATAGCTCCTCTGCTTCTTGCACTGGTCATTTAGGCATCGTTTGCTTTCTGTCTTTTTTGGTTTTTATTAGGCCCGCAAAGGCTGTGTCTGTATCGAATATGTACAGACTTTTTCTGTACTATATGTCTATTAATTATTTAAATGTGATTCATATCACATTAGGTATTGTAAGCAGTCTCGATATTATCTGAAGTATGGGGGAGTTGTTGCACAGTTTACATGCAAATGCTACAACCTTTTACATAAATATCTGAGTGTCCTCAATGCTAGTGTTCTCAGGAGGTCCCACCGTGAATAATGAGGGGTGATTGTGAGCAAAAGCATCAATGGCCCCCTTTTCAGTTTTGGATTGTGTAATTGTGTAATTGTGTAAAGTATGGAATGCCTGAGAGTGAAAGTGGCCAAAATAAACTGGAAAGGGAGAAGCGAAACCGGTGACTCACACATCCAAATTTCAGAAGTCAAAACCAGACAGTGCTACCTTGCCAAAAGGGTAGACATTCCTATCACGGGGATAGAATTAAGAGTTCATATTTTTGACAAAAATGAGTGGTTTCAACAGGTGCTGCTGGAATAATTAAATATCTGCATGCAAAAGAATGAAGTTGGATTTTGACCTCATATCAAATCTAAAATTTAATTCTGAATCAAAGATTTACATAAAAATGATGCATCTGTAACAATACTAGAAGAAAAGAGAGGGGTAAATGTTTGTGACCTAGGGTTTGGCAGTATTTTCTTAGATGTGACTGTCGAAATACAAGCAGCAAAAGTTAGATGACCTCATCACTAAAAGGAAAGACTTTTGTGCACCATCAATAATATGAAGAGATGAATATGACCCATAAATGAGAGAAAATATTTTCAAGTCACATGTCAGATGAGGATGTGGTATGAAGAATGTATGTTTAAAAAACGCTTACAATTCAACAACTAAAAGGCAGATAATCAAAAGGAGCAAAGGGCCTAAATAGATATCTCACTAAAGAAATGTGCAAATAGGCAAGACGCACGTGAAAAATTGCATGACAACATTGTTCATTAGGAAATGAAAATTAAAACCACAATGAAAAATTACTTCATTCTCAGTAGGATCATTATAGTTAAAAAAGATGAAAGATAACAAATGTTAGTAAGGATAAGGAGAAAATTAAACCCTTTATACTGGTGATGGTTGTGTAAAATGCTGCAGACATTGTGGAAAATATTTTGAAAAGTTAAGCACACAGTTTTGACATGATACCACAATTCCACGTGAGTGTCTACCCTTAAATGACAAATGGACATATCTACACAAATCTTACATGCAAATGTCTAGAGTGACTATTATTATTATTATTATTATTATTATTATTATTATTAGGTACTGGGGATTGAACTCAGGACCTTGTACTTGCGAGGCGGGCATGGTGCCACTGAGTTAAATTCCCAGCCCTAGGAAACATTATTTTTAACAACCAAAATGTGGAAATAATTTCAAAGCTTATCCATTTATGAAGGAATAAATATATGACACTGTATATGCATCCAATAACATTGTTCATCAATTAAATCAGTGAATAAATTACACACACTATTATGTCCGTGACCCTTAAGAATGCTACCTGATTAAAAGTCACAAAGGACCATACCTTATAGATTCTCTTCATATGTAGTACAGCATAGACAATTCGATATACAAACAGAAGGTGAATCAGTGCTTGCCAGGAATGGAGAGATCATGGAAAGTGGGATAGACTGAGAGTTGGTCGATGACTTCATGAGTGAAATAAAATGTGGCAAATTAGATTTTCATGATGTTTGTGTAACTCTGTGAATGTATTAAAATATTTTAGCTATACACTTCAAAGAAGTGAAATGTACGGTAGGATAGTGTGGATATTAAATAAATTTAAGCATAAAATAAGACAGATTGCTGGAAACAAGGAGATGGGTCTTTTGCAAATGGGAAAGAGATCAGGAGGTAGAGGGAGTGGGCAGACCTAGGAGGAGAAGGGGATATAAAAATAATGAAGATGTGCTGCGTACATGTACCGACTCCTCATGCTGAACGTAATCATTATGTATATGCATACAAAATAGAAAATGTCTCCCCAAGGTCCACAAGTTAAAGTTCCCAGCATGGTACTGCTGGGAGATGCTGTGAACTTTTACATGGAGCATCAAAAAGGGTCCTTGTGATCGCTCCCTCAAAGGGACCTGTAGGAAGATCGCGCCTTCCTCTTTCAGTCTTTCCTCCTGGCTGATGGGGCGAGTGGCTTTGCTCTAGCTTATGTTGCCCTATAATGTGCTAACTCCACAGGGGCTAGAAGCAATGGAACACTTCGTTATCCACTGGAAAGTTAAGACTCACAAGCCAAAATCTTTTTCTCTTTATAATCTACATATCTTAGCTATTTAATCATGGTTCCAGGGAGCTAGCACATATGGTATGGGAATTATTTATCAATATACCCATAGCATAAAAAGCAAACAAAAAACAAAAAAAAATAGTTTGCAATAAAAAATTCTCTCTACAGAACTGTTTTTATTTATTAGAAATATCACTACATGAATTCTTTATCCTTCTTTCTATAAGGCATACAAGGGTCCACAAAACATATCCAATTTGATGCCCTTTTCAGTACTTCTACTATTTAGATATTTCATGAAAAATCCAATTCCATATCTGAAAGTAAATGTAATAAAAAGGAGCAGAAATAGCAAAGAAAGAAGTGATTATTCCTGCTTTACTGCTTTGCCAGTGGCCAAATCCTTAGATCTTCTTCATATATCTCTGTATAGAAAGCTGCTGTTTATTAATAATGGATGCCAGCCAGAAAACTCTTAATGTCTAAAAATCAGTATTGCTCAGTTGCTAACGCATAGTTTTCAAACTCAGAGAGTTTAGGCTAAAGTCTTGTCCACCAATTACTAAAGTAATGAGTTTGGCAAGTGACATATCTTTCTAACATTTGTTTCGATCACCTATAATAAAGAATAATAGCACACTTTTTTTTCACTTTGGGTGAAGGAGGACATGAAATGGTACAATCATTGAACCATAATATTAAAAAAACATTAATATAGGAAAAAGAGGCGCAGTTACCTCTGCTGTCGCTTGAACATTTTTTGTGCCTAGCATACGTTACTTTCCTAGTATTTCCAAAATCGTCTGCACTAGGACACCTCCTTAACCTTTGTAGCATAAAATTACCGTTTTCCCCAAATATTCCCACATTCAGCTACGTTCATCACCGCCATCTTTCTGATCAAAGGGGCAGCGTACTCCTTGGTCACTGCCCAGTGTCCACCAACTCTCGTGAGTCAAGGGGAAAGGGTAGGCGAACAGGAAGCCGTCTCTCAAACTCTATCAGAAGCGCTGCATATCAACATCATAGCACCGGTTGTCTTCCGTATTTTAGCACTCTGTCATGACTTCTTAGTGATTTTCTTCTAACACACGGAATAATGCAGTGAGTTCGATTTCATATTCTCTGCACTCAAGATACTTGAGTCCCATAAACACTAAGCAACTTTTCAAGTTTATGAAGTATTTAAAGGCCGGAATCCATTTATAAAATGAAATCTCCCCGACTTAGCAGCTTTCTCTACACTGCATCGAGCACTTACTCAAATGTACCCTTTGTCGTTTCTGGGGGGCTCTTTGGTCCTTCTGTAGCCTACCCACCCGTCTGGCTTTCAGATCTGCCTTGCTACTTCCTTCAGCCTGACCCAAGGCCCAGGAGGATGAACGACGGAGACACGGAGGCAGTTTACCAGGCCGGCCGCCAGGGGGCTCTCGCTTCTGGAAGGCGGAGGAGCCCGAGAGTGACTTTTCTTGCCTTTGTTCACCAAAACAGGGGTACCAGCAATCAAAGTAACACGGGATTCATCTGCTCTCTGATATCCATTAGTACATGCTCGTGTACCTTTTTCCCAGAACCTGCACTGTGCCCTCCCCGGGGAGGGCAGCCTTTCTCCTTTGTGCTCACGAAGGAGGCCCCTTAGGCCTCAGTTCTCCTCTTGTCCTATCATTGAGTCCAGATTTTTACTACTTTTTGTCATTTGAAACAAATATTCAATTGGGGAATTGCCTTGAGAAAAAAATTTAAGTAAATATTTTATTTTTAAAAATCTAGTATTTTTATTTCTAAAACAAGTAAGTGACAGTAATTGCTTTGTAAAGAGGTCTACTTTACAGAGTCGTATTTGCAGTTCTGCCTCTTTGCACCTTTTATTGCAGCACCTGCTTCTATTGCACCGTCCCCCCTCGCACCTGCGGCTTCTCTCACAGCAATTTCAGTTACCCACCGCACACCACTGTCTTACATGTTTAAGTGGAAATTCTAGAAAGAAGAATTCACAAGCTGTAATGGGCACACATTCCAAACAGTCGGTAAGATCAGACGCAATTCCACTTTGTTCGATCCAGGACACAACTCGTGTCTTTTTCCAGAGTATCTAGGCTATTCCTGAGTGGGTTCGCCAGTAGACCTCTTCATTTTAAGATCAACTCTTGCAATATTGCAGTGCTTGTGTTTAAATAAATGTTATTTTATTAACAATGACCCCAAAGCAACATAAGACCAGTGATGTCAAAATTAATTTTGGATGTGCCGCTGAAAGGCCATACAGTGCTTCCTTGAAGTGAAAGTTCTTGAATTAATAAGGGGAGAAAAGTGTATGGTGAGATTGCTAAGATTTATGGAAACTACAAACCTTCTATCTATGAAATCGTTAAGAAGAAAAAATACATTTTTGCTAGTTTGGGAGTTGGATTTCATGCTAATAAACTTATGGCCACAGTGAATGATTGGTGGTTACATAAGAAGGAAAAGGCATTAAAATAAAGGATTCGGTACTGTACCTAGTTTCAGGAATAAACTGGAATCTTGAAGTACAGAGTATACAGTCCTTCAATAAGACGGCTGTCTTACTTAAGTGATGTGGACCACAAGAGTCTTTCATGAGGAATATTCCTTTTTTGTTTTGTTTTGTTTGTTTTTATTTTGTTTTGTTTTTTTAGTACCGGGGGTCAAACTGAGGCCCTTGCACTTGCGAGGCAGGCGCCGGAACTACTGAACTAAATCCCCAGCCCAATATTCCGATTTTTAATTGTTAATAAGGTTGAATTCTCTGTTCCTACTAAAAAATGCAAAATCACCAGAAATAGATAGTAATGATGGGGAATTATTTCCTGTTAAATAGTTTCTGTCTACCGAACTTGGACAATTTACATTCATGTACCACACTTGGGATGACTTAAAATAACACAGCCACACTTTCTTAGAGGACATTCACAACCAAAATCAAATAATTATAATTATAGACCATTCTTGAAAAAATATAAAGGAAAATTACAATTCAGCTTTCACGGTGGATCCAGCTCTTTTAAGGTGGGATTACCTTTGAATAAAAACACTTTGAATCTCTCAGCATTGAGCACATCAAAGCTAATGACGAAAACAACTCTAAAAGTGAAACGTCTGTTTAATTGCATTCACGCGTTAGTATTGAGTAGCTGGTGAGCTTGAATTTGTTCATTTTTTTTATTATTTAATGCCATTATTAAACACTGTAAACAAAGAAGATGAATATTCTGAGGAAGACCCCGCATCTAGACCACGGTACACTTTTCCCCCATTTTTGCCTGTTAAAGAGAAACCAAGAAAATTAATTTTGTTAGAATAAGTTTTATACTAAGGCACTGGCATATAATTTCACAAATTTTTCGTACAGATATTATGTAGAGAACCAGTGTGATTGGATACAGGCCGCTCATTCCATTTGTCCCTATCCTGTTTATAAGGAAGTTCTAAGACATTAGTATTACTCACAATAAAGCCATACATATTCATAAAGTAATATTAAGGGATTATTTTCATGGTGTTGTTATTTGCCACTTATGCAGCAAGGCTTAATGGCCTCTGTAACTATAAATAATCTGCAAATTACAGGCTTTGGTGAATAAATTAAGTCATTTACAAAGAAAAACTGGAAAATTAAGAATACGCAGAATACTAAGTCTCATATATATTGTTTATGCTTAGATTGCAGTTCATTTTGAGAGGGGCAATTTGCACATTTGTTCCTATTTGATTTTGTTTATCTTTCTTGAATGTTCATGTGTCAGAACGTATGGGTGTTTAGGGAGAAAGAATGCATATGCATTTCAATTAAATAACAACATGAAGCTGTTGGAAATTCTAAAAGAGTATCTTTACCAGTTGCTATGGTTCGAATCGCCCTCCCCTAAAAAAAACCAAACTCATGGTGACTTTTTTTTTTTTTTTTTTTTGCACTGTGAGGGTGTGGGAAGTGCCAACCTCCTGTGCCATTAACATCTTGAGAGCGGGCTGGCCTTCACGGAAGTGGGTCACCATGAACACCTTCATGGAAGGAGCTTTACTTCCCTGAGCTTTCCCTTCTCCTTCCCTCTGTTCATCTTCCCTGTGGTCTGCCTTCACATGTGATGCACCATGTTTCCACAGTGCAAGAAGGCTTTTGCTAAGGCCAGAGTCATGGCTTTTGGGCTTCCAAGCCTCCAGGATTCTGAGTCATAGAACTTTCATTGTTTGCTATTTAGTCAGACTGTAATATTCTAACAATAAAACATGGATTCATGCTCTACTCTTAATGCAAACATCCAAAATAAACATCAGGTTTGCTCACCTAGACATTTTATTTAATACTGATAGGTTCAATAGAATAAACTTTTTTCATCAAAAGCAAACATGACATACAGACAGTGAAAACAAAATTTTTTTGGGGGGATACTGAGGATCAAACTTGGGACCTTGCGCTTGCGAGGCAGGCGGTGGAAACACTGAGCTAAATCTCCATCCCAGACAGTAAAATTCTTAAATGTAATGTAAATTTGCAGAGCATTTTAGGTGTTGAAGAATTTCCCTCTGAGTACCTCCATAATTGGCATAATTCAGTTATGTGATATACAGGATATGGGATAAGAGCCGAGTGACAGAGCCGAGCTAACTTCTGATTTGTTTGATATTCTAATTATATGATAATGGATCAAGACATTTTAAGGGTCAAATATTGCACTGAATTGTGAAATGAACAGAATCTTCCTCTGCTGTTTCCAATACATTTTCTCTCTGTGCCCACTCCAGCTGGTCTCCTATGTTCGTAGAACGTCCAGTCTTCATCCTACTGCCTCTCCCCATGACTTTGCCATGCCTAACCTCACTTTTGCCATTATCCAGCTTGAATTCCTGATTGAAATCACTCCCCTTTGCAGGTACCAAGGTCTCCCTAATCAACACATCCACCAACAGCCAAACATGGATGGAAAGTAAGAGCCAACCCCAAAGTACGTTAATCACTTTAAATTGTTGAGCACAGACCTCAGACCAACTATTAATGCCAGTTACCAATCAGTGTTGCGCTGGTTCTATCAATCTTCCTGGTGGCTATTTTACAACTTCTACTTTCTCCTCAGACCTGTACTGTGTGTTCTCCTCTGCACTCACTTTTGGAGATTTTCCTGAGAAATATTTCATTGTTAAAAAGGGAAAAACTTCAAATAGGACTTCTACATGCGCATCGATGACTGACACCATCCAGTCTGGCTTCCTTCCTCTTACTTACTATAGGTTAAATGTGCAGTCCCACTAGATCATATCTCCTTTTTCTAGGAAAGTCTGTGTTTTTTAAAAGTCTCCTCCCTAACAATAATTTTGGAAGAGAAGCAAGGGAAGAGAGAAAAGAAAGGCTTATACGTCCTGCTGTAATCAGGCTTCTCACTCTCTGGCCTTGCAAATACTTAGAATACCTCCCAACCTGGACAATTTCCCAGGCTTTTCAGAAGTCTCTTGCTGTGCTCTTCTAACCAAAGATCCTTGTGGTGCTTGATACCTCTTCCTCGGCTAACACTTCTGTCTCAGCTCCACACTCAGGTGTAGCCAGATTTCCTTCCCCTTGCCTGGCAATCTTTGCAGGACATAAAAATGCCCTAATCAAGTATTTCCTCCACTTACTGTACCTCTGGTCCCTAGGAGAGGGTTTACCTTCCTCGCCATTGGTGGAAACGTCAATTGGCTCCTGAGTCCCTCTGCTACATCCTGTTCTGCAAACAAATAATCCAAACACTTTGTATCCAGGATCAGTCTTGGGTCCCCCAGCTGCAGAGAATGCATGTGGGGCTCAGACACTTCAGGCACACTTCAGACACTCTCCACCTCTCTGCTGCGTATTTTCACAGTGGGGAATTCTTATTTTGTTTTGCTTTTGCTTTTTGTTTGGTAATTCTGTGCATCATTCCCATTTTAAACATTGGTGTATAAAATTTAATTTTATTGTGCTTAAATAGTCTGCATAATTCTGATTTTTTTCAGGAATGTAGACACAGCACAACGACGATGGGTCTTCTCTGTTCCATGGTACCAGGGACCTGTTTTGGAACATTTGAAGTTATGAGGCGACTTGGCCATTGGGATACGCCATCATCTAGAAGGGTTTCCAGCCATCTTTCTGTCAGTGGATACCAGCTATTAACACAGAATTTGAGTGGTGGCCGCAGGTAGCTGAATTTTATATGTGGTGGGGTAAACCCCAAAATGCATTTCCCAACTAACAAAATAACTTCGTTAGTTTTAACAGCCAATTGTTAGAAAACATGTAGCATTACTTCCACCCCTTTTCTATTTGTTTCAAGTGGGTCACAATAATACTCAAAGTCAAGGATAGGAGCTGACTCTGAACTCAGAGTGCCACCGTTCTAATGGGCATATTGTTGTAGCTATCGTTGAAAAATCCCAAACTATGCTCACTTAAGGAAATCTTATTAGCTAAATTCTTTCCTTGTGCATATCTCTCTTTTGTGTTTGTTTATTTATGACCTTGATCTGACTGAGAGGTCAAAGAGGCATGAAATGTTTGATTATGCACTCCCTTGGCAAATTACGTGTTTTGGAGTGTCACCACATTTTAGAATGCCGTACCTTCTCATAAGACTTTAATATATTTGTAAAGAAAAGAAAAGGACAGAAAAATAGCTCTTCCACTATTGTCTGCACCTACCTGGAATAAGCCAACCGGAACAGCAGTCAGACCACGAAGGAGAGAGACTTCCAGGTGGGAATTCATCATGGACCGCCTTTCTCAGCCCGGACAATAGGAGTTTTTCCTTCTTGAAGAGTTTTTAAATGGTGAGAATAACTTGGTGCTTGGAGTTGGAATCTCTGGCTATGTCACTTTTCAGTACTTTATGACCTTAGCAAGAAATTTATGAAACAGAGAAGCAAAATGTGTATATATTTAAATATCTTTTTCTTTTATAAGATTTATGAAAAGAAGCAAAGATCTCAGAGTTTTGGAAGCACTTGAAATTCTATGAAGCCAAGAAACCTAGATTTTCTGCAAGTATATTACTATTTAGTGTAAAAAATGTATTTCTACAGAGCACATTTTTAGTAAAAGTTTCCTTTTTGAGTTATGGATTTAGTCTCTATCGCATTTGTTCATTATGAATTTTCATGAAAACTATGCACATGTGTATGTTTGTGTGTCATGTGGATTCGGGCATGTATGTGTAAGTGTGGGTGTGTCTTTAACAACTCATTCGAGTTGTGACCTAAAAGAAGAGAGAAAAGGTCAATAAAACATTCACATTTTAACTTGATTAAGGTTAATAAATGGGAGTTTTATCATTGCAGATGCTTTACAGGGCCTATAACACTGCAACTTTACATAAAATATGATTTATGGATTAAAAACTTTTGGTTTTAGAAAGCATGGACATAATGAGTGTTCATTAAGGTACAACTCCAAGAGCTGTAAAGCAAGACCACACTTCAGATCTCTTTGGAATGGTGCAGATAATTCCAATTTTTCATTTATCTTAAGATAGCAGATCTTGATATGGAAAACAGGTCACAGGAATACCTAGCCTTAAAGAAAGGCAAACGTTTCCTTTCTCTGCCCTGCAAGATGTTTGCAATACAGGGTGAGCAGCGTAGATGTGTCTGAGCATGTCTTCCTACGAGACTGGCCATACTCAGGAGACAGAAAAACATCTGGGTTGAGAGGTACAATTCCTGCTCCTTCTGAGATGTGGGACTCGGTCTGAATGGCATTATCATTACAAACAGCTGAACCTTACTCTCTGAGTTGGAAAGTCATCTATCTCTTGTCTCTGATTTGGATGAAGTTTTATTACTGTAGGGAGTTGAGAGAAGAGTCTCTCATCAAATGTGCTATAAAGTACAGGAGGAAAATAAACACAGGCCTTAAGAAAGGTTGGCTGGGCAATATTGGCACAGATCTGGAGTAGCATTTGCAGTGGCCTGGACGTACACTTGAAAGCTATTGTCTAGAGACTGTGTTTTGATAAAGAAGTGACAACCAAGGAGGACTTGTATTAACACCTGCATTTTAAAAAATAAACCTCTTAGATCCTTCAATTTTCCTTTTTAATCTTGACTTTAAAAGTTGATATGAATTAAAACATATTCTTTGGACTTATGAATAAAACTTACAAAATAAACAAAGGGAAATCATCTAAAAGAAGTGGAATTATGGTTTTGGGTTTATAAAGTGAGTATATATTGAATTTATAATAAAAAGTTAAATACAAAAATAGTTTACATGGTTCAAGTATATACAGTGGTGACAAAATCACATGCATTTTGAACTACGTGTATTTTAAAAAGTATAAATCAGAGAAAGAAGAATCAAACAGAAAAAGAAAACTATTTCAGGAATGGGAATTTAGGAAAGAAAATATGCTGGAAAGTGAGTTGTCCATTTTGGTAGGCCAAAAACTGTGAAACAGAAAAGCAAAAAACAGAATCACAAAAGTAGGATGTCTTATTGTCAGTATGTTAGAATACGAATTTCTCCAGTAATCAGTGGGAAAACATGGAAATGTAATTGGTAGCATTATGTAGAGAAGTTGTCAGCCAAAACCAAGACATTATTTAAAAATTATATTTTAATCATTCAGTCAAACAAATTGAGATCAGAATATACCAAGGGCAGAGTTCAAGGTTGGCTATGAGAACTATGACAGAGGTATCATTGGTAAGCCTGGGTGTCTAGAATAATTTAGAATAAAAAAAACAAAGAAAGGGCTGGGGATTTAGCTCAGTGGTGCCACCGCCTGCCTTACAAGTGCAAGGACCGGGGTTTGATCCCTGGTACCAAAAAACAAAACAAAACAAACGACAACAACAAAAACAAAGACATCTGATGTGAGTCTAATTGTTTATAGCTAAGTACTTTGAAAACTAGTATTATAACGCAGACATAAAAATAAAGGAAGAAAATTTGAATAATAAGAAAAGGTGGAAAACTGCCTAACATTTTACATGTGATTTTTTGAGAATCTAGCAGAGCAACCAGGGGTGGTGAGTTTTTGATACTCTTGTTTCAATTAAAAGATTGGAGCCATGGGTGTAAACCTCTTTCATATTATGCATTGTTCCTGAATAAAATGCAGAATACAATTAGTAGCCATTCTAAACTGCCTGGAGAATACAATCATAAAACAATGTAAATAACTGTTACTCTTCATGGTAATTCCAGTTAAGTACTAAAAATAAAAAATGAATGAGTCACCTAATTGTATTGTGTCAGATACTTTGTGTTTGCACCCTGTTCTTGTAAGTTAGGCAACACTGTAGGGAAAAACAAGACTCTACAATACACGTCTCCTCAAATTAACAAGTTTTAGGGCATTTATAACGAAGAGAACTTTTTCATAATCTTTTAATGAGGATTATGATTTTACATAGATCAAAAGATCTTTGATAACTTTACCCTTTCAGAGTCAAAGAACAAGTCCTATTTTACGGCTTAAATTTCCATTTGTGTACCACTGACTTCCAAGTTGCTTGTCCAGTTTGGAGCTCTCTCCCTGCATTCTTCAGCCTTTCCACCTTTTTCCTCGGTGTACCATGAGCTTTTAATGTTACCTCACTTACGTAGTTATCATATGAGCTGGGAATCCTAAGAGTAAAAGTAGTGCTACAAATAAGATGAAACATACATATAAAATAAACAGGACTCCTTTTAAGAAAATATTAAGTACTATTAAAGAATATAATGTTTGCTTTAAAAATAACTCTTCAAAGTCTCAAATATTTTCAAATTCATAACAAAGAGAAAAGGCACATTTATATTCAATGGTTTTCTTGTAACACCAGTTTTGACACTAAAACATTCTACTGCAGGCATTCTTTTTTTTTTTTCAGCTTTAATTGAGTTTATTGGTACATTTTAGGGATACAGTACAGTTACATTCATTGTTGGGATCATGTACCTCTACATGACAAGTCTTGATTCTCATTTTTTCCCCTTACCTCTGCCCTCCCTTCACCCCCTCCTCCCCTCCCCATCTACAAACACTTTATTTTCATCTTTTCATTCTCTCACATTTTTTTCTTTTCCCTTTTTACTCTTCCCCTACCCATCCCACCTAATATATTCTCTATGTGTGGTGGAGGGGATTAGCTTGTATTTTTATTGGTAAATTGAGTGAAGATACAAATTACAAGTGTACCATATCCAACTCTAAAGGTTTTATGTAGTAAATGCTTTATTTTATCTCATTTTTCTGCATCAGAACTTATTTTCTTTCATTTTTATCATAAATGATGAATCATTTTATTGAATTTATAATAAACAGTAATTGGGATTTTGTCAGATATTTCCCTGGATCACTATAAATGTATAAAAGTTTCATTTGCAGTGAATAAATTGAAGGGGAGAAAGATCAAGCCATTATTGGAATTATTTTTCTATTTTTAACATTTACTATCTTTAAGATAAGACTAGACTCCTGTAATTGTAAAGTCCTTCATTTTTCAAATATACATAAGATAATTCAAAATCTAAAATGTTCAGAAGTTTTAGTGTAGTAATTTTATCTAAGTGAGAAGTCAAGCTTCAGAAAGTCATTAGTTAAACATAATTTCTGCATTTGCCTCTATTAAGTCATTATCACTACACAAAATCTTTACAATTAACTATAAATGTTTGAACTGGATTTTTGTCTTCTGATTAGTATGGGGTCAGTGAAATCACCCCCACTCAGTTTCTTTGAAAGCTTGAGCAGCTGCAAATAATACCATAGACTTGGTACCTTAGAAAACAAAGTTTTCTCGTTATAGTTCTGCATGCTGTGGACAAAATCCAAGATTCACGTAAGAACACAGTCAGCTTCCAGTGAGGGTCCTCTTCCTGCCTTCTTGCTGTCCCTCACAGGGGACTCCTCTCTATGTTTATTTCAAGAGATCAGGGGTCGATATTGCCCTTCTGGTCTGGCTGCTAATCTATTGCATTAGCAAGCACGCTTGTGATCTGGGCTAATTAACTCCCAGAAGGCCTTATTTCCAAATACAGCTACACAGTCGTGGGAATTTAGGGTTTCAACACGTGATTTTAGGAGGCTATGATTCCATCCATGGCATCCATATAATAGAAGAGAAAAACCAACACATACTGTTTGGTGACAACTTTCGTCAAAGGCATTCATCCAATGTAAATTTGTGATTGAAATACTCACTTTAACTTATTTGAATTCATTGCTGTTAAAGGACTTACTGCATTATCAGACACAAACATAATACTTTTTAAAGACTTATACCATAATTTAGATAATAAAATCATTACAGCAAGAATATTCAGATTACTCTCTCTATCCTGGTGAGCAGAAATCCTCTGTTTTTATTTCCTATACATATCTCACTTACATCTATCTTATATTTGCCTGCACTTTCTTTTAGTATGGCCTGAAGTTGTAGACTGCGAGTCCTGTGTCTTGCAGGTAAAATCATGCCATACGTGTCCAGGTTGAATGCTTTCCTGCCTCCACCAGATCAGAAGGAGTTAGCTCTATTAGTCACATAAATTTTATGCCTATACTCCTTGAACTGGGAAATATCAGTCATCTGCAACTGGAAAGGTAAAAAAAGAGCAACAAGTTAACTTCTGTCCTTCTCCCAGATTTAGCCAAGTATTAGACGAGAACCTTATCCACACCACTTACCAAGACTTGAAGCACACGCTGGGATAATTCTACATCTAGCTTATTTTAATGGCATCATGTGTGGAGGGTTGAATGGCTACCTTCCTGCAATCCCTCCAAAAAGTTCTAGCTATCTCGTACACTTGAATGAAAAATTATTGTTAAAAAGCTCTTTCATTAATTAAAGTGGTGTGTGCCTGTTATCCAAGCTCTCTGGGAGGCTGAGACAGGAAACCACAAGTTGGAGCCCAGCCTGGAAAATTTAGCAACTTATCAGAGCTCTATCTCAAAATAAAACAAAATTTAAAAATTAAAAATTGGCTTCATAGTGAAGACTTGCATTCAGTCCTCAACATGTGTGCACACGCACACACACACACACACACACACACGTTACACAGACACAATGTCTTGGCAAATGTATTAGTCAGCTCTCTGTTGATTTACAGGAAAAGAAGTTTATTTGTCCTGATTTGGGAGCTTTTAGTCCCTGGTCAGAGGCCTCCAAGGGGGGAACACCATGGCTCAGTTTGTGGCAGCTGGAAAAAAGGCCACAGGGGAAGAGCCTCATAGAGAGAAATACACCCCAAGAGCTTGTGGCCAGCGCCCCACTTCCTCCACCTGAGCCCCACCTCCTAAGACCATAATCAGCTATGAAAACCTGTGGATAAATCCACTGGTGACTGTAGCACCCCCGAGATACAACCAATGCTTTGGGAGTCTTAAACCTGTTAAAGTGACAGTGGCAATAAAGAAGAACAGACACAGCAAATAAAGGACCTTAATACAACATCTTGGATTTGAGGTGGGCTCTAAATTCAGTGAGTATTTAGAAGTGGACAGAAGTGGAAAGCAGCTATAGAGAGAGAGAAGTAGGTGAGAAGAAGGTGGAGGCTGAAACAGAAACGATGCACCCCCAAGTCCAGAAACACCAGCAGCCACCAGAAGCTAGTAGAGAAACATGGGATTTTCTCAGGACTTCCAGAAGGAAGACTTCTGCTCTCCAGAACTGCAACAGAATAAACTTCTTATGGGTTAAGCCAACCAGTTTTGAGTAATTTATTATGGAAACAAGATGAAACAAATATATTACTAATAGCAGTATTTTGGAAAAATATGAAATACCAGGAAACATGCCAAACTGGGAAGGATGTGAGCCATACGTCTAAACTAGGAATGACTGTAGAAACTACTTGAAGTATATCTCAGATTCACTGTCCAAAAGAACTTATCCTCTTAAAATCAACTTTTAATATTTTCTTTCTCAGTTAATAATCCCACGTACCCATTTGCTGAGGTCAAAATGTAATTCCCTACACCACTCTCTTTTAAGCATATATTGAAACAATTAGTGAATTCTATGAGTTTTGCCTCTGACATGTATCTAAAGTCTACCACTTTTCATCGCCTCTGTTATCTCCATTATTCTGTCTTTGGTCCAAGCTGTCATCTGTCTCCACCTCGTGTTTGTCTTCCTGCTTCCACATTTGATTTGTTTTCACCTTTAAAAGAGGGTTACTACAGATATAATTAGCTAAAGTGCAGTTTTGCTGGTTAGGAGGAGTCCTCAAACCAGAAAGTCTGGTGCACATAAAAAGAGAGAGAGAGGGACATAGAGGGAGAATGCAGGAGACAGAGCCTAAGGTAATGCAAGTCCATGCCAGCAATGTTGCCACCAATGGCCTCTACCAGAACCTAGGAAAGACCAGTACAGAAATTCAGCCTCACAGCCCTCAGAGGCACCATGGCCCTGCTGAGGTCTGAGACATCTGAATTGCAGAGCTGTAAGAATTCATTTCCAACCCTTCAATCCATTTGGTTTGTGGTACTTTGTTAACAGCAGCCATAAGCAATGAAAACAGCACATTATCCTAGATAGAAGCCAACAGCATCACTAAGACCTACTTGCTTTTTGTGTAGTTTGGAGCCCGTCTTGCTCACAGTCTCATGTCCTCCTCCGTTTTGCTTGCTCTTACTCAAGCCATGTTGATTTTCTGAGCATTCCTCCACTATCCTAGACAAGCTCTTGTCTGAAAGAACTGGTGCATTCTGTTCTCTTAGGAAGCTCTTGCCCCAGATGTCTAATTCCTTACATAACTTTCTAGCTTTGAGGTTTTAGTGCGGAGGTCTTACCATCTTGGCTCCTTGATGACATACTGATAACTAAAATGGCACTTTATAAATATTTGGAATCAATTTCCTATTTTTTTCAACAGCACTTTTATGTGTTTATATCCCATGTATAAGTAATTTCTTTGCTTTATTTTTCATGCTTATATATCATTATTTCCTTAGTACTTAGAAGAGTAACGGACAGTAAATACTTGAGACGTTGTTAGAAATAATGCATATGTTTAATGTGCATAGTCAAAGAAATTTGAATAATTGAACATGACTGAAGTTTATATTTGCTTTTTTACAGAGTATGATAAAAAAAAATAGTGAAAGGCTGGATTACAGACACTGTGTCAAAGATTTAGAATTTATCCCCTAGTTTAGTGTTTATAGAATTGTGAGGTTAAATTTTGTTACAGTTTCTTATGATGGAACACTATGCAAACAAATTCTTACTCAAAAAATTATGCAAAACAGATAAATTTAACTGTTCACTAAGAAGGAAATGTAGTTTCCAACATTCTGCCCTCTGTTCCTTAGCCTCCTCCAACACCTGAAGGTTGCTGTATTTATCTAAGGATGCCTGAGAACAGAATTTAAAACACATTGCTTTAAATGAGAGAAAACCTCTGGAGGATTTAAGCGAAGGAGTTCCATGATAGAACTTGCATTTTATTAGATAACTATGGCAATGATATGAAAGATGAATCAGTGACTGTAGAAACTGAAGGCAGAAAGGCCACTAGTAAGAAAAATTACAGTAGTTCAGAAGACCTAGGACCAGGACCAAGTCAAGAAAATAACAGTAGTTGAGAAATAGTACCATTCTGATCTGATGAATTAATTAAATATGTAGAATGTGATTTTAAAAGCAGAAATGAAGGACTTCTAAGTTACTGATGTGGATGGTCGAGGGAACAAAGAAATTAGAAATTTAAAAAGGGAACATCTGGAACACCATAAGTAAATTCTATCTGTGGCACTGATGCTACCTCAGGCAAGTGTCTCTAGTGGTTTAAGGAAATCCTTGTGTTGAGATTTAGGATTTTGTTGATATCTTCTTCAGCACTTGTTCAACAAGTGAAAATGTGTCATTTGAGTTCTTTCTATATCTCAGATGCTATGAACGTTAATAATCATGCAATGATTATTAAAATTGGTCATCTCCTTTACACATAGTGGGAAGAATGATAAAAATAATAGCTAAAAACTGAAAGAGAAGATAGGGAGGTCTTTGTGCTGTATATGTTGGGACAAAGGAAGAAAAACCACAAAAGGGACTTCACTTTTCAGATGCAAATTCTTCTGCTTTTGCTGTGTCAAAATAAATCTTAGTCTTTCAACTTTATTTTTTCCTGTCATGGTAAGCTTTGTTGGTCAAGGTGGCTGGAAAGATGCAGCAGGAAGTGGTTTTGATGCCTTGGCCACCTCCTGTAGCACTGAAATTTCTGCAGCAGCTTCTCCTGTACTACAGTTTTCCTAGGGACTGGATTCCGCAGTCCAAGGTAGACAACATTACCCAAGACCAGAATCTTCTGCCAGAAATGCCATTCAATTATTCTGTAGTGAGTATCTCTGATGAGACCCCTCCCTGGGAACAACATTTCCTTTTAGCCAAGAGAATGGATTTCCTGCTCAAGCTGCCAGCACCACAGCAATCTCTCCGC
This sequence comes from Fukomys damarensis, assembly GCF_012274545.1. Taxonomy (NCBI): domain Eukaryota; kingdom Metazoa; phylum Chordata; class Mammalia; order Rodentia; family Bathyergidae; genus Fukomys; species Fukomys damarensis. The sequence continues at coordinate 11,999,035 of NW_022900917.1, read as the reverse complement.
TATTAGATGAGCCAAAGCTATGGTCTCTCCAGCAGAGCCTGGCTATCACTTCTGGGGCCAAGAAGAACTTTTCCTTGGGAGCTCTGCCTTCACTGTAGCTATAAGTGGCTATTAAATTTTATATCTATTATTCTTTTATATATTTGTTATTCCTACGTTCTTGAAGCAAGTTAATCAGCATCCTATTACTCTAGTGTCCTATTGTAGTCAGTATTTCTTTACATTGCTCTCTTTCTGTTCAAATTACTCTACAGTTTTTCTTGCCTATTTAATCCAGACTGATTCACATGTCAAAGAAGGAAGAAATGTAGAACTATAAGTAGGAAAAAGTAGTTTGTCAGAAAACCAAAGAATTTTAAGAAAAGAAAATGGAATTACTGTTGTAAAACAGGCTTGGTCGAGAGCTCGCTCCCTGTGCACACTGCCCGTTCATCTATTTGCTAAGGCATCAAAAAGTAAATTCAACACCGATATTAACAAAAAAGCAGAAAGACATAAACCAACCTTCAACAGCTGAAGCAGTCATTTCTAAATAGGGGAGAGTGAGTGTCAGATATAGAGAGTATCATGATGCATGGAAAGTGCATATGCTTTGCCTTTGGCACAGAAAGTGGGGATAGAGCAACTAGATGCATCATGTAGCTTACCAAATAGCACAAATTTCAATAGCGATATGGAGCGACAGAAATTCACAAACCCTGCTGACAATTCCCATGCACGTCTGTAGTCCAGGATTTGCATTCGTAGGTATTGTCAACCCCAAGCGCACATACAGACGCCACTGTAAACTGAGGGTACCAGAACATCTGCGGCAGCGGTACTGTGACATTCGCCCAACTGCTAGGAACAATTCCAAAATTCATTGTAGAAAGACAACTTTGCAAATAATGATGCAAATAATGGAACAGAGTAAACTCATGAAAATAAGTTACGATATGGGGAAAACATGAAAAATATTGCAAGCAATATTTTGAATAAAAGAAATCAGACATAAAAGACTAATATGGGTTCCATTTACACAGTTCAATATGGTGTAAAACAAATATTTGGTGTTACAAATCTAGATAGTAGTTATGCTTTACTAGAGGGAGAAAATTGTTTAGTGAAGAATCCCTGGGAAGTTATTATTTCTTAATCCAAATGACATTTGCACATTTTGTTCATGTTGTGATAATTACTACATTTATGACTTATTTACATCTCCATATACACATTCTAATGTAATGAAGTTTTCATTAGTCTATAGTTTTCCCCTTGATGAAATAATACACTGAAGATATAATATAAATTTAAAATATTATTGTTATAAAATTATTAAAGAATAATTAAGAATATATGCTCCAGTTTTCATGAATAAAATGTATAATAAGACAGAAAATATTCTATAATGTAAGGTATATATCATGTTCATGAATAGGTCAATAGATTACTAAATAAAAGTCATATCTTTATAATAATCTGTAAATAAATAGTAATAAAACTTCTAACTGAAATTTATAGCAATACAAGAAATTCTTTGCACAATTTTGAGTGTGGAAAAAAAATTTTCACAAATTTCAAAAGGAAAATGAAGAAGAACAGTGTATCAGAGGTAAAATATTTTGCAATTGTATGGGCATACAAAGAGTATGATATTAGTGCAAAAACATTATAACAGAATGGAATATAATGGAAAATTGAGCAGTAGAAAAGCAAGTAAATTAAATATTGCTAAATGGTAATGAAAAACCATTATTATTTGCATTTGATACAAGTCTGCAAATAAACATTGTTGATACATAGCCTGGGGCATAGGTACAATTGTACTTGTCAAAATATTTAGTGTTGGTATATAGCTGCTTTCTCTACCTTCTGAACTCTTTTTTATCCCCAAATGTTGACATAATTTGGCAAGTAAAAATACAATGTTTAGGATCCAAATAAAACTAATTAACTGATGAGTGAGGAAGGCCTGCAAAGGTCTCAATTGTCAGGTAGCACTGTTGATTTCTCCAAATACCACAGAAGGGAACTGTGATGTTTGCACTTCACACTTAGCCCCAGGAATCCTGGGTGGATAATGTGGAGGGTCTGCTACCCGGTCACTCAGTCAGCATGGACTCAGAATCAGGTGCCCAAACATCCATGGTGTTGCACAGTCATAGCTGCAGAGACACAGAAATCAAAACTGCGATGCCTATCTCATGGTGGCCGCCTTCCTCACAGTATGCTTACCATTAAATGTGTCCTAGTTGTGGCTGTTAATGGTTACTCCCATTTCTGTAACATAAACTATTGGATGGCCCACTATAGACCCAAAATATGACAGGAATTCTCTAGGACGGAAGGTAGTGGAGAATAGATGAATACCTAAGACAAGGTAGAACTAAGAAACCTACAATAAAGATTTTCCTCGTTACCTTCTAAGTATCTTTTTTTTTATTTTGAAGGAGATGATTTCTTTAAAATCCTTCAAACTTTGCTGATCCTGAAGACTTAAATTACTATTATTGTTAAATATGGGAGCTTACATATAATTGATCTTACTCTGGGGCTGTCATCATTATAAACTTTTTAATATGAATTTTTGTTTACACTACAATTGTGACTGAAATTTTAGTATTGAAGAAATGCGAAAATACTGGGCTTTTTTGTCCAAAAACTCGATATTCATAACTAGGATTCAAATGTGCTGTGGTTTCTCACATCAGATAAACAATATTAGGCACTACTACAATTTGGGGGATCAAGGTCCCAAAAAGGAGGAAATCACTGAAATTAAAGTGAGTCCATTTTATTTAAAAACTGAAAATACCAGCTGAATGCCACCACATATGTTACAGATATTGCCAAAAGTTCTTTCTGAAGATGGATATTTTGGTATTATTAAAAGGAATGTGAATCAGAAGTTTCTAATCTTAATTTGTGCAAATATTTTACCTTCTTACTATTCAGTCATAAAATGTCTTCATGGTATTGGTCTCATGTAAAGTCCTTTTCTTACCGGAAAACATACAATTTAAACACTGTTATAATTTCAAGTGAAAGTAATAGGAATAATTCAGAAGTAGAAAATGATGATGAATTAATGTACTACTTTAGAGTAACCCTAAATATATAAAGAAGTGATTATTAATTTTCCACCATAAATTTGTGTTTGTCTTTCAATGGGACAATAATTTAATTCAGAAATGTGGGCTGGGGATTAAGTTCAGTGGGGCTGCTTCCTGCCTTGCAAGTGCAAGGTCCTAAGTTCGATCCCTGGTATCAAAAAAAAAA
>NW_022900917.1:11930790-11995735 GCF_012274545.1 Fukomys damarensis | reverse complement strand
AAAAAAAAAAAAAAAAAAAAAAAAAAAAAAAAAGCTATTTAGCCTGGAACTGTGTGGGAAAGCGTTTTATATCTATGTAGAACTATTTTGTTCTATGCTATATTTCCCCATCTTCAAATTAAATCCAGGAGTCTTTGAAACCATAAGGGAGGGCAGTGCCTGAGTCTCAAGTCAGCCACAAAATAGAAAGTTAGTCATCACCTAGGAGTTTCCAGAGTGGATTGATACATAGTCAAGAAAAACATGTCTATTGGCTGAGCTTTATGATAGCAGTTAGGATGCTAACCCACCATGTAATGGTGGTAAAGGGTTATTGGAACCAAGAATAGTAATAAAATAAAGGCCATTCTTTCTTTCTTCCATTGGAAACATTTTTTTTATCTCACTAACATTCTTAGCTATTGTCTTTTAAATAATCTTTTGAGATGATTGATACTGGTTAATCTATAAATATTTTTATATTCTCAAAGGGGATTTTCTGCTGTTAAAAAGTTCACTTTTTTTTTTTTTTTTTGTACCAGAGACTCATCTCAGGACCTCGGGCTTGTCAGGCAGGCATAGTACAACTCAGCTACATCCTGAGCTCAACAGTACAATTCTTGATTTGAAAATTAGAATTCATGCTATACTAGACAAGACACTCCTCTTAAATGAAGCTCTCCTGATTTTCTACAAGGCCAAAAGAAAATTAAATTATTATTTAATTTGACTCAATTGTTACTTGTGTAATTTGAATATTGCAAATTCATTCCCTTGAATTTTAGTATATTTATGCAGTTCTATTGGTAAAGAACACACATTTACACAACAATTTAGTAGAACTCAACATTTTTAACAAAGTACCATCTGGAAATAAAATATAATACAGATATTTTTTGTTTTATCACCATGATGCTTTTCCACTAGGCAAACAACTCCATATTTTCTGATTTCAAGTGGGTTTGTACAGGTGTGTGGAAAATCTTTACTTAATAATTTATCCAGTGAACCTCATGTGCATCCCCAAATGCTTTAGGGGGAAAAAAGCATCATTCACTAGTTAAAATAGGCAGGATGTGATTAATATATAAAATTACTTTAATGTTTATAGTAAGCATCATAAAAATGAAACCTTACAGCCCATTTTTATTGAACACTTATTTGCTGAAAGTATAAATGTATCAAAAAAGCACTAAAATGAAATTATATAACACACTCTGCCATCTACTAGAAAAATCCTAGCTGCATACAGAGTCAACCATTATAAAGTTAAATATTCTGTGCAGTTGTAGACAAGACAGGAAACTGATCGGTTACCTTGTTTAACTTTTTTATTCTGTTGGAAAATTGAAAATAGCTCATTAGAAAAATAGCAATAGAAGTGATGTTTACCAGGTTTATTGGATCTGGAGACAAATAGGTAGTTTATTTCTCAAACTATACTACACCTCTTTTCACATTTACAAAATACACATTGTTTTCTTTTGGGACCATTGAAAAGTACAAATTAATTTATTTTATGTAGTCACTTTTTCTGTAGTTTGTAAATTTTCATATTTCTAGATTTTTAAAATTCATTCATAATTCATCAAATCACTTTTTAAAAAACTTTGTGGACATCTATACTTTTTTGTTATCTACATTCTAACATTTTTATCTGTGGATTTATAACTATTTCACATATTTCTGACAATTCCATGGGATTTTAGGAAGTTATAAACTCATATTTAAGCTTCACATTTAACTATATATCTCCAAATGCTTAATTGTGAAGTAAATTTTCTCTTATGTTGGGAATTTATTTAATGGGTTCTCCACCCATAATTTTATCTCAGATCCAAATCTTCCTGTATGAGAGAAAATGCAGAGAAAAAACTGAAATGGACTTTAAGCTGTTTTTCATGTCTTAACTTCAATATCCAAGTTATTTTCTGCTAAGTTTTGTGTAATATTTTCAGCTTTAATTCCGTTATTTTTATTATATATTTCACATATTAGACTACTACAGATGGCCAAAATTGAAGAACTTTCTAAAGACAAGCTATAATTTCCAAGGAGAGACATACCCTAACACATATACTAATATATACTCTACCTAATAATGATGGGATATAAAATAAATGGTATATTTTATCTACAAAAAATGGAAATAAGATATGATATCTCTATCATGCAAATAAAATTTCTATCATGGAAAATCCAGTATAAAAATTATTTGCCTAGTTGAAAATTTCCTCATTCTTCAAACTGTACCCTAGACAGAAGATTGAACTAATATTGTGGATAAATGTTGAATGATTCAATTATTCATCTTAATTACTTATGTGCCCAGCATTTAACTATCTGTCTCCTCAGGTATATAGATCATAAATAAGGAACTATCCAAGTATATAATTTTAAAGGACAAAATAAACACATGGAATACTCACGTTTTACTAACAATGCTGGAAAATATAATTAATTTTTTAAAAAACTATGTTACTGTTAATTAATTCCTGAGTATTTGGGTGGCATGTGATCACAGTAATTTAAGATAGTTAAAATTAAGTGCACACCATTGTAAAGCTCTGTGTGCATGATCCTTTCACAATATAGGCTCTTTTCTCTTCTGCTTTCATTATTTGATGTATTGTATATATGGAGACTTAAATACTTTCACCATGAAAGCAATAATTCTTAAGAAAACAAAATTCACGTCACAAAACGAGTTTGAGATGGACATATTTCTGCACAATATTGGTTTTCTAGGAATCAATTTTGAAAAATACTTCCCATTTGTCAAATATTTATTCCTCGGAAGGGATAACACAACTACAAATTGTTCTCTAGACAATAAACCAGAAAAAGCTTGTACCTTTATCTGCTGTGTTAATCACACCTGTCTTAGGCTATGGTCCAATGACAGCCAAGGACAAATTTTTTAAAATAAAATTCGTATACATATGAAAGAATACAAATTTATTATTTTAATGAAAAATACTTTGGAATTTTCTGGTCTAAAAATCTCTTGGTGTTGAATAGCATTTATAAAATGATTTAATGAATTCAATTTCTCATTGTTACTTAGCGATTAAAGACCTTGTCAGTATATAATGTACCTATTTTGTCATTTGCTGCACAGAACTGAATTGTTAAACAATTCAGTCAGAGCAAGTCGCAGGAAAAAATAGGATGGTTGTATTCAGAACCCTCCTCTTTAATCAGTCCAGCACTGATTAAAGACATGACAGACTAAATAGTTTGGATATGCTAAATGTAAAAAAGGAAAAAGAAAATGTTCTCCTCAGTGTGTCAACATAGAACACTTATCAAAAGTCCTGCAGCAGTTTTAGCCTTTGCACCACTAAACTCCTCACAGCCAACCATGTTTTCTAAGGTTAATGCTACTTTCCAAATTGGGTTTCACAGACTCACGGCAGTTAGTTCTTGCTTTCTTTTCAGTATTGGTACACCTCTCAACTTCTCTGCATTGCTCATTTTGTTCTTAACTCTTCACTCTAGCCTATTCTTTGTTCATCCTGAAACCTGTTTTGGGTTCTTACGCCATCTCACACACACTCTGGTGAGCTACTTCTACCCAGATCAACATCAGAACTCCAGCCCTGGCTCTATGCTCCATGAAGAAGTGAATCCATGTATCCTGGTCATTTATTCCTCCATAGGTTCCTAGCTTCTCTGAGATGATTAAAAGGCTGAAAAAACACGTTTTACTCTGTAGTCACAGAACCACCAAGTGTGACCAGATGATATACTTGGTGTCCATAGCAGCGACAAGCAACTATGAAGGGCGATGAGCTTGGTGAGTTCCTGATGTGTGCACTCAGGCTTTTTTCCAAGATCTGTGAAGTAAAGTGGACAAAAGGTTTTGATTGTTTTTAGTGATGGAAGAAATGTAGCCCAATTTCTTCTGTTCAGATGTAAGTAAACTTAGAACAAACAAACAAGTTGTTGACATCAAAATCAGTGATGAGATTAATATCCCATAGTGTGGGGTGTTAGACACAGATTCTGGAGGCAAACTTTCACTCATAAATTAGAAAACACTTACTATATTTTATTATGTACCAGGTTTTATTAGAATTTTAACAATACCATTTCCTCACTGAACAACCAAAATCATGTTGCTCAACTGCACTGACTCCAGTTTCTGCTTATACAAATGGGAAATCATAGCTCTCTCTCCTTCAGACCTGTGGCTAAATAGTAGATGAATTCTTTACACCTAAAAGGAAAAATTTCTTTTTAAAACATAAATATTGAAGCACGGTATCTAGTTTCTGTATAGTCAAACTAATTGCATCTCAATGCACCTTGCAATCAAAATCTGTATTCTAGGACAACCCTCCTCTCTACCAAAAAGAAAAATATGAAAACCCTGAATAGCCCTCTTGAAGAGATATAGGACAATGTGAATAACAAGGAAGAAATAGGGTATATAGATTTTTTTACCTAAATTAATGCTTATCTGCTAAGACCTAGAAGGCTCACCTTGATCTACACCTTATCAAACACATGTTCAGCTCTCCCACTGGAAGCATTCAATGTTCCGACCTTGCTAGTTACCTTTCAGCTCCTTGATACTTTCCTCCAATTAGAGAATCTTCTGATTTCAACTCAGTTTGCATCCTCAAGACCTTGATCTTTTTTTTTTCCTTTATTGACTTTATTGGTACATTTTAGATATACAGTACAGTTGACATTCATCACTGGGATCTCGTACCTTTACATGACAGGTGGTCTTGGTTCTCATTTTTCCCCTTACATCCGCCCTCCCTTCACCTCCTCCTCCCCTCTCCATTTACAAACACTTTATTTCCATTTTTTCATTTTCTCATATTTTTCCCTTATTACCTTTCCCCTACCCTTCCAAATTTCCCTACACCTTTAGCCCCTTTCTTCCCATTTCACAGTGTCAGCTATCTCATTCGGATCTTATGTGTTATTGCAGTTTAATCACACCAGAGAAACTATTTGACATTTATACACGTGTGACTTATTTATTTCACTTAGGAGTATATCCTCAACATGTATCCATTTTCCTATTAATGACTCTAATTTCTCATTCTTTATGGCTAATATTCCATTTTATAGAAAAACTACATCTTCTTTATCCAATCTCCAACTGATGGGCAAATGGGCTGTTTCCAAGTTTTAGCTATTACAAATTGTGCTGCTATAAACATGGGTGTGCATATATCACTCTGGTATGATTCTTTTAATTCTTTTGGAAAGATACCCAGAAGAAGGATGGGTGGGTCAAATGTAACTTCTACTCCCAGTTCATTGAGGTGTCTCCATATTGATTTCCATAGTGGGTGCACTAGTCTGCATTACCACCAAGAATGGAGAAGGATTCCTTTCTCCCCACAACCCTGCCAACATTTGTTATTAGTTGATTTCTTGATAGCATCTATTCTTTGTGGGGTGAGGTGGGATCTCAGTGTTGTTTTCATCTGCATCTCTCGAATGACAAATGATGTGGAACATTTTTTTCATATATTTACTTGATGATTTTATTTCTTTGTCTAAGAAAGGTCTGTTCATTTCAGATGCCCATTTTTGAATTGGGTCTTTATATTTGGGGGGGCTGATTGTTTTGAGATCTGTATATATTCTAGATAATAGTCCTTTGTGTGTGGGGCAGCTGGTAAAAATTATTTCCCACATTGTAGATTGTCTCTCAGTTCTGTTGAATTTTTTTTCTTTTTTTGCAGCTCAGAAGCTTTTTTTAAGATGAGATCCCATTTGTTGATTTTTTATGCTAGTTCCCATGCTACTGAAGATCTGTTCATAAAGTCTTTCCCTATGCCAATGTCTTCAGTAGATCTGTCTAACTTATCTTCCAGCACGTTTAGTGTTTCTGTTTTAATATTTAGATCTTTAATAGACTTGGATTTTAATTTAGTGCATGGTAAAAGATAAGGGTCTAGTTTTAATTGGTGGCAGGTTGAAATCCAGTTTTTCCAACACCATTTATTTAAAAGGTCATCCTTCCTCCAGTGGGGATGGTCAGCTCCTTTGTCAAAGATGAGGTAGCTGAGTACATCTGGAGTAGTTTTTGCATCTTCCAATCTGTTCCACTGATCCTCAGGTCTGTTTCTTTGCCAGTACCATACTGTTTTTATCTCAGTGGCTTTGTAGTTTAGTTTCGAATTGAGAATTTTATACCCACTGCCCTGTCTCTGTTGGCTAGGATGGCTGTTGCTGTTCTAGGTATCTTATGGTTCCAAATGAATTTTTGGATTCTTTTTTCTAGTTCTGTGAAATATAGTGTTGGAATTTCAATTGCCATTGCATTGAATCTGTATAGCAGTTTTGGTAGTATGGCCATTTTCACTATGTTGATTCTTCCTACACAGGAGCAGGGTATATCTTTCCATTTTCTTACATCCTCTTCAATCTTTGCTTTCAGAATACTGTAGTTTTCAGTGTAGACACCTTTTTCTTCTTTTGTTAGATTGATTCCTAGATACTTCATTTTTTTGAATTCTATTGTAAAAGGAATTGTTTCCCTAATTTCTCTCTGAGTGAGTCTGTTATTTGTGTACAAGAAGGCTATTGATTTTTGGGTTTTGACCTTGTATCCAGCTACTCTGCTGAAAGTGTTAAGTCTAGAAGTCTTTTGGTAGTGTTTTTTAGGTCTTTAGTGTAGAGTATCATATCATGAGCAAATAATGACAGTTTAACTTCTTCCTTTCCTATCTTTATTGCTATAATTTCTTTCTCTTGTCTAATTGCTATGGCTAATGTTTCCAGAAATATATCAAAGAAGAGTGGTGATAGTGGGCATCCTTGTCTTGTTCCTGACAACGTGAAGGTTTTCAGCTTTTGGCCATTTTATATGATGTTGGCTATCTGTTTTTCATAGATAGCCTTTATTAAGTTGAGTTATAGATAATCTATTCCAATTTTTTCACGGTTTTTATCATGAATGGTTGTTGAGTTTTGTCAAATGATTTTTCTGCATCTATGGAGAAGATCATATGGTTTTTGTCCTCGACTCAGTTAAGATAGTTTATTACATTTATTGACTTACCTATGTTGAATCAACCCAGCACTCCTGGAATAAATCCGACTTGGTCAGGATGTATGATCTTCTTGATGATCCTCTGTATTCTGTTTGCTAGTACCTTATTAAGGATTTTTGCATCTATATTCATTAAAGAGATTGGCCTGTAATTGTCTTTTTTAGTTGCGTCTTCCCCTGATTTGGGAATCAAAGTGATACTTGCTTCCAGGAATGAATTTGGAAGTATTGCTTCCCTTTCAATTTCATTGAAAAGTTTGAAGAGTAATGGCAGTAGTTCTTCTCTAAATTTCTTGTAAAATTCAGAAGTGAATCCATCAGGACCTGGGCTTTTCTTTGTTGGTAAATTTTTATTTACATTTTCAATTTCACTGATGGTCACTGGGGTGTTTAAAATATTTTTATCTGGGCCAGGGATTTAGCTCAGCAGTTTGGTGGCCTGTCTTGCAAGCTCCAGGACCTGAGTTCAATCCCAGCTAAACAAGTTTTTAATCTTCTTTGTTCAACTTTGGTAATTCATAAGTGTCTAGAAATCTGTCCATTTCTTCTGTGTTTTCCATTTTGTCAGAGTAAGGTTCTCAAAGTAGGTATTGACTATCCTCTGGATTTCTGTTGGATCTGTTGTGACTTTGCCTTTTTCATCCCTAATTGCATGGATCTGAGCCTTTTTTTTTTCCTTTTTTTGATAAGGTTAGCTAAGGGTTTATCAATTTTATTATTCTTTCAAAAAAACAATGCTTTGATTCATTTATTTTTTGTATCATTTTCTTAGTTTCCATTGCATTGATTTCTGCTCTAATCTTTATAATTTCTTCTCTTGTTTGAGCTTTGGGTTTTCCTTGCTCTTGTTTTTCTAGGAGTCTAAGATTCATCATTAGGTTGTTTATTTGAGCTTGCTCTGTTTTCCTAGTGTGGGCATTCAGTGTTATGAATTTTCCATGTAGAACTGCTTTCATTGTGTCCCGTAGATTCCTGTATGTTATATTGGCATTTTCATTTATTTGTAAAAACTGTCTGATTTCTTCTGTGTTCCATTGGTTGTTCAGGAGAGTTTTGTTCAATTTCCATGTGTTCTGTGCGCTAGTTTGTGATCTATCTTGGAGAATGACCCATATGCAGCCAAAAAGCAGGTATATTCTGATTTTTGTGTGGTGGAACACTCTATAGACATCTATTAAGTCCATTCATTCAAAAGCTTGGTTAAGTTCTAGTATTTTGTTGTTGATTTTTTTGCCTAGATTATCTGTCTATTTGTGAAGTGGGGTATTAAGATCCCCCACTACAACTGTATTAGTGCTTATTTGGTTTTTCATGTTTCTTAATATTTATTTTATATCTTATTATTATATATTTATTTATATAGTTGGGGGCATTAATATTTGGTGCATATATGTTTATGATTGTCATCTCTTCCTCTTGAATTGTTCCATTTACAAGGATGTAGTGACCTTCTTTGTCTCTCTTAATCAGTTTTGGTTTGAAATTTGCTTTGTCTGTGAATAAGATTGCTACCCCTGCTTTTTTCTGGGCTCCTGTCACATGGAGAATTTTTTTTCCATCCTTTCACTTTCAGTCTATGGGCTTCTTTTTGCACTCGGTGTGTTTCTTGTATACAGCATATTGTTGGATTTTGCTTCTTAATCCATTCTGCCAGTCTATTCTCTTGATTGGTGAATTGAGGCCATTGACATTGATGGTTATAACTGACATGTACTGACTTGTTATTGTCATGTTATTATCCTTTTGTTGACTCTTTTTAACTTTTTCCCTTCTCCTTTTAGTTTCTTGCCTTGTCTCTTTGATTTGCTCTGCTGGGCCTCATAGTGTTGTTACCTTCATTGTCTTTTTCTAGGTTATTGTTTAGAATTACTTGTAGGGCTGGTTTGTTTTTCATGAAGTTTCTCAGGTGTTCTTTGGAAGAATCTTATTTCCCCATCCATTTTGAAAGAGAGTTTTGCAGGATACATCAGTCTAGGTTGGAAGTTGTTTTCTTTTTGGACTTGAAATAGCTTCAGTCCAGGCTCTCCTTGACTGAGGGTTTATGTTGAAAAGTCTGCAGTGATTCTGATGGGTTTTCCTTTGCATGTGATTTGTTTCTTTTCTCTTACTGCTTGTAGTATTTTGTTCTTCTGTTGGGTTTCTGGGATCTTGATTATTATATGTCAGGGAGTAGATTTTTTTTTTTTGATTGTGGCTAGTTGGAGTCCTGTATGCCCTATTTATCTGAATGTCTAATTCTTCCCTTCTGTTTGGGAAGTTTTCTGTCATTAATTCTGTGAACAGCTTTTTTAAGTCATATGTATTTTCTCCTGTTACTTCATGGATTCCTATCAGTCTTATGTTATTCATCTTTGCATAATCTAGGAGTTGTTGGATCAATTTCTCATGATCCCTTACTCTTTTTAAGAGACCTCTCTTTTCATGGTCATTGACTGCAATCCTATGTTCTATATCTGAGATTCTATCTTTGCATTCTTTTATTCTGTTGTGTACACTTTCAATAGAGTTTTTAATCTCTTGGATATCTGTTTGAATCTGTTTTATGGATTCCATTTCTTTCCTCTGTTGGGCATTCATTTTTTCCATTTCTTTCTTATGCTGGGTCTTCATGGCTTCTATCATTGTCCTGAGCTCATCTATTTTTTTCTCAGTTTCTGTTCTAGAGTCTCTAATCATGACTTCTATTTTGCTCACCGTCTCTATGGTTATCTGGGAAATTATTTCTGTTTTGAATTTTTCTAGAGCCTGATTGTTTTGTTACTTCCTGTCCTATGGGTTCAGGGTGTCCTGCTGGTTCACTATTAGACTTTTCATCCTCATTTGCCCTACTGTTTGACATTGATGAAATGGAAGTCTGTCTTTGTGTCTTGCTTATTTTTTTCTCATTTTCTCAAGGCCTTATTTATATCAGATTTCATCACAGCACTTCACAGCTTTCCTCCACAGTATACTATTTCATCATCCTACTTCATGTGTATATTCTACTGACTTTATTTTCACGAGAGAACCAATGCTACTTTTGTGTCCACCATTGCAGCCTCTGTTTATCAGCTGGCACATCATAAAAATCAGTAATTTTTTTTCTAATTCATGAATGAAAGCTTTAGAAGACATTTTGATATAAACACTCCACTTATTTATCACTTCTTACCAAAATACCCTGTCTTGGTTACTTTCTTCATTAATGAGAACAACACCACACATCAACAAATGAGGGGGAAAAGGGGTTTAGTTAGGTACACCATTTGTAGTGTTTTCACGCTATGGCCAGCTGGCTCCCTGGCAGGGCAACAAGGAGGAGAACAAGAGCTCATGGCACTGTGGTAGGAAACCTAACCCAGGTAATTTCATTCCTAAACCATTCCTAATCCTAATCCTAGAATTAACACTTACACTATCCGTGAAACCCATGCTCCAGTACACAGGTAGTGAAATTCCAATCTTAAATCTAACTCAAAACCTAGCACTAACCCTAACCCCAACCCAAACATTACTCATTATATCTGCACTGCAATGACAAGATACTTGGATTCAACATTATTCCTCACCCGCATGAACATACTTGCCCTAACTTTAACACTCACACTGCAAATATCAGGTGCTGCAATTCCATCCATATTGCTAATGACAAACATAAGCCTAACATTAATGCTAACCCTGAAATGAACACTAAAATTTAAACCTCACCCTAAATGCTAACCCTAAAACATAACCTAAACCCAAAGTCCTAACTCTAACCCCCACACTAACACTGAATCTTAACACTAACCCTAAAGCCTTAACCCTATCCCTAACAGAACCAAATCCAAACCCCAACCCTTACCCTAGCCCTAACTCAAGTACCTGCATTCTGACACCATTCCTAGACCTAATACTAAAATTACAAGTAAGGCTAATTCTCAAACCCACATTGCAGCACACAGGTTGTGAAATTATGACTTGATTAATAACCCTAAGCCTAATGCAAGCCCTAATGCTAACTTTAACTATACTCATCAGAGCTACACCACAATGTTCAGGTACTTGGAATCCCACATTATACCTCACCCTCATAAAAATCCTTTCCCTTACCTCCATTCTCATACTCAAATTTTCAGGTACTTGAATTCCATTCATATCCCTGACACCAAAACTGACCCTAACCCTAACCCTCAACATTATTCCCAAGTTCCAAAAAGTCACAATGAAATCCTACTCTCTTCTTAAACCTAAGACCAAATCTAATAATGATAATAACTATGAAACCCACACTCCAATACACAGGTACTGAAATTCCAAGACTATCAGTCATCGCAACCCTAATCCTAACCCTAATGGGACCATGAATCCTAACCCAAGTACTAACATTCCTGTACCATCCCTAACCCTAATTCTAAAATTAACACTAACACTAACCATCAAACCCATACTCCAGTACACAGGTAGTGAAATTCCAACTCTGTTCCTAACCCTAAACCTAACACTAACCCTAACCCCAACCCAAACACTGCCCATTGTATTAACAAAGCAATTCTCTGGTACTTGAGATCCAACACTATTCCTCAACCTCTTGAACATAGGTTGCCCTAAACTTCACACTCACACTGCAGTGATCAGGCACTTGAACTCCATCCATATTCCTAATGTGAAACATAACACTAACCCTAACCCTAACCCTAACCCTTAACAAAATACTAAAATCTAACTGTAACCCTAAATTCTGACTCTAAACTCAAAATCCTAACTCTTACTCTAATCCCAACACCTGACCCAAAATCTTACCCTAACACTATACCTAAATCCTTAACCCTACCCCTTAACCAGCTGAGCCCCAACCCTAACCATACCTAGTCCAGTTGGCTGATTCATGTCAAACCCAGTCCACATTCCTACATTCAGGACAGGTGAGTTCATGAAATGAGTGTGTATCTGCACACACTTTGCTAAGCACTTTACAAGCAGACAAGACTGAGAGGTAGAAAATAATACATTCATTTTCCTAACAGGGTTGAACCAAAGTAACCAGATATACCTGAGCAAGATTTTATGCTTAGAACAATAAAACTAGACTTCATCTCCTTTTTAATACAAAATTATTATTTTTCTTATGCTATTCATCACACAGAAAGCCAAAATTGTTTATTTCCCTTTAGTGATTTCCATAATTGCTTATTTTCCTGTCTTCTTAAGCATAAATATATGTCACATTTACTAATATTAACAATATTATTTTGATGTCTACTAATTTCATGTAAAAATATCTAAAACGGAATTTTCAAATTCATAAAAATTAAATTAATGCAAGAAAATCATAAGCAACTTAAGCACCTAAGAATTTAGTAATCACTGATCTCATTACTTGATGCTTTTAACTGAAGTGCTGATGACTAGGAAATCTTGAGTGATCTTTGGCTCAGTGTTGCCACTTTCTTTTGTGAGACCTTGTAATAGTATGAGTAAGTAATCAGTGTTGTTGAAAGAGCTGATTTTTTCTTTTATCTTCTTCGTACTAAAGCATTATTTCAAAACTCTAGCTTAGATTTTTGAAAATGCTTCCATAGAGTCAATTATCTGATCAGAGAACTATAATCAACTTTTGCATTCTGCATATCTGTTCAAATGATATTAGGATTGTCATGCATATCTAAAATTTTAAGCTTGATATTAGAAACTGAGTTTTAAGAGATGAGGCTCACAGAATATAGCAGATGAAGAGATTATTTTACATAATATGTAGTCTGAATCAGAATGATGGTTGGTTTCATGTTCATAATTTCCTGTTTACTTAGAAACACTGCATTTACCGATTTCTTTTTCTCTACATTTTTGTTAGCATATATTGGTTAATTAATTAATGGATTTCATTGTGGCAAATTTTCACATGCACGTAATGAAGTATTACAAGTCTGTAAGCATATATGCTTACTTATAATGTGTATGACTAGAAACTTCCAGGAAGCAAATTAGAGCTTTGCTTCTGATTTTTTTTTTAAAATCAGATGATGATATTCACACAATTTTTAAAAAGTAATGAAAGCAGTGCTGTTAAATGTCAATATCCTTCCCCAAATTCATTGAAATTTAATTCCCCAAGTAACAGTACTAAGAGATAAAGAAGTGTTTAAATCACAAGGCTTCTGCCCTTTAGAATGGTATCAGCACCTTCATAAAAATAGAGGGAAAGAGTCCTCTTGAGCTTCCCTTCCTTCCATGAGGAAGACAGTGTTGCTCTCTCTAGAGGACTCTGCAGCAAGGTGTCACCTTAAAAGTGAAGGGCAGCCCTCTCAGGAAGCCAGTCCTGCTGGGAATTTTATTTTAGACTTCCAGCTTTGATAACAGGGAGATCCATTTCCATTCCATATCAATTATGGAGTCTGAGATACACTGCTTCAGTCACAAGGATGCCTGAAGTGTCTTCCAGAAAGGAGCTACTCCATGACCTGGCAATGTTCATGTGTGACTTGCAGTTTTACTTCATCCTCACCTATTAACACAGTCAAACTCTGTCAATGTCTTCAATGTAAAATGCTGAATCATTACTTAAATTCATCCCTCATACACATTTTCCAACTCTCACACTTATTTTGCATCATTGCTGTTTCCTCTCCTGCAAATTGACCACTCATATATTTGTAATCTTTGAGGTGTGCCATCAAGTTTTTACTTCATGATTTATGAGTCTAAGTCCATTGTTTTTCATAAATATATTACAAACATCAATATATAAAATCAATACACAAATATTTTGCTGATCTAAGACTTGCTTTAGTTTTAGTTGGATTTGTGCGTGTTTCAAACATCTGATATCATTATGATACAGAAGTTATAGCTGTAAAACTTCATTTTCTCTGTGAATACTTTTCTTAGATCCAATAAAAAATGTTTGAAAGGACTTCTCCCTTTTAGATCATTAATGTGAAATTTATCTTCGCATATATTATGAAATAGGGTATTAAATTATTGTACTTCCATGAAGATTGCTAATTATCTCAACATGATTTATTAAATACTTCATTCTTCTTCCCTCTGCCCAAGTGATTTGTACATATCAGTGGCATATTTATGTGTGCTTGATTTCATTCTTTGCTTTGATTTATTTGTTTAATATCACATAAGAACCATCCTAATTTAAAACTTTAAAAATATTATATATCTTGGTATCTGTTAGAGTAAGTCTTCACAGTCTTCCCTTTCAAAATAGCCTTGATTATTTTTAGCTTTGTTTTACTTCATCAAAGCCAAATTTAGTTAGTCTGCTATTAGGACGAGAAGGTGAGTCTCTAAGGTGTGACCTGGAAAGATGTATTCTTGTCTCCAGCCCTTTCCTCTTTCTCTGGCTCTTCTAGATTGCTGATTCCTGGATACCATGGATTCCAGTTTCCTACACCATGTCATTTGGCCTTAGAACAGGCTACTCATAGATTAAAATCTCTAAACTCATGAGTCAAAATGAGTATTTAAATTGTAACTGTCAAGTATTATGTAAAGCAATCGGAAGCTGTGTAATATGATGGCATAGCTTTTTTTTCCCAATATTTTTTATTTGAAATTTTCCTCCTTATTGCACCAAACTGGACCTTTAATATAATGCTGAATAAAATCACTGAAAATGGTAGGAATAGTTTCTGAGAGCTTCCAATTTTCTCATATCTTTGTGGCCAGGAAACAGGGCATGGGAAAAGATTGCCAAAGAGGAGCCAAGATCAGATAAAAGTGCCCAAGATCATGCCCCCATGACCACCCTACAACCCAGCTGTGGGCTTTACTAATTGCCTGTGTAAGTAACATCACGTCAATTTTCCTAAGTCTAGTTATAAAAGGATCAAAACTAGTCATTTACCATTATAGGTTTAAGTATTTTAATGGTACTTTATTCTTAAAAGCTTTCTTGTGTGAAAATTGATAATGTATGCAAGCCAATGGGTGTGTGTTTGTGTGTGTGTGTGTGTGTGTTTGTATGCTCATAAATTCATCACCACAAATTAATGGATATGTCCATAACCCATAAAAGTTTTAGCTCTGTGCCTTTTTCCACGTGTTTTCACAGTAAGGACACTTAACATGATTTAACATGAGATCTACCTTTTAGAAAATAGTTTAAGTGCACAATTCAGTATTGTTCACTATAGACAGTTCATTGTGGAGCAGAGTCCACAACTAATATGTCTTTTTTTTTCCCTCCTTGAGTTTATTGGTACATTTTAGGTATACAGTACAGTTACCTTCATCATTGGGATCTTGTACCTTTACAGGACAGGTCTTGATTCTCATTTTTCTCCCTTACCCCTGCTATCCCTTCACCCC
Organism: Fukomys damarensis; assembly: GCF_012274545.1. Lineage (NCBI taxonomy): Eukaryota > Metazoa > Chordata > Mammalia > Rodentia > Bathyergidae > Fukomys > Fukomys damarensis. The sequence continues at coordinate 11,980,446 of NW_022900917.1, read as the reverse complement.
CTTTTTCCCTCCCCATTTATAAAAATTTCATTTACATTTTTTTCATTTTCTCATATATTTTCCTTTGCCCTTATTATCTTTCCCCTACCCTTCCCACTTTCCCTACACATTTAGCCCTTTTCTTCCTATTTCACATTGTCAGTTATCTCATTAGGACCTTATTTACTATTATAGTTTTTAACACCAGAGAAACTATTCAGTATTTACACATTTGACTTATTTATTTCACTTAGGAGTATATCTTCAATATGTATCCATTTTCCTATGAATGAATCTAATTTCTCATTCTTTATGTCTGAGTAGTGTTCCATTTTATAGAAAAACCACATCTTCCTTATCCAGTTTCCAACGGATGGGCAAATGGGCTGTTTCCAAGTTTTAGCTATTACAAACTGTACTGCTATAAACATAGGTGCACATATATCACTGTGATATGATTCTTTTAATTGTTTTGGAAAGATACCCAGCACAGGGATAGCTGGGTCAAATGGAACCTCTAGTTCCAGCTCCTTGAGGTAGACAACTAATATATCTTGCATAATTGAAACTTTAGGCTGTTAGAAAAACAACTTATTTCTTATCTCTTATTTCTTCTCCTAGTCTCTGACAAGCACAACTCTATCCTCTGCTTCACAGTTTAAGTATTTTAACATCTTTTATCAAAGTGAAATTATGCAGTATTTGTCTTCTGTGACAAGTTTATATGATGTTGTAACATCATATCTTCTTAATTCCTCCATGTTATCACATATGGCAGGGTATTCTTTTTCAAAAGGGCTGAATAATTTTTCATATATATGGAAATATATATATATATTATATACACATATTATGGTTTTATATCGAGATGTTCCCTCAAACTAACACATTCATGCTCTCATAGGTCGGGCTTTTGGAAGGTGACTGAATCTCGGGGAGAGGCGTGGTGGTCATCAATGGATGAGTCCACTGATGAGTTTATAGCTGAATATGATTTGGAAAACAAAGGAAGAAGGTCATTGGGGTGTGGCCTAGAAGGGTTTATCTCACTCTCTCCTTCCTTTGTCTCTCGCTTCTTCCTGCCTTCCATGCTATGAACTGTTTCTCCTCTTCCAGGCCACCCTGCCTTGGAGCCAGCTGACTATGAACTGAAACCTCTGCAAACTTCAAGCCAAAATAAACCATTCCTTCTTTAAATTATGGGTGTTAGGTGTTTCAGTGATTAGAGATTTAATTGAGATCCTATCTATCCATCTCTTTATTCATTAATTCTTTTGTTGATGGACATTTACCTGATTTCTATATTTTGTTTATTGGGACTATGCTGCAGTAGGCATTGGTGTGTGGCTGTCTCTTGAAGGTCCTCATTTCAATTCTTCTATGATCTACATGGCAGTAGCACTGCTGGGTCAAATAGTACTTTTATTTTTAACTTTTGAAGGAAATCCATACTCTTTTATATAAAAGCCATCCCACTTCAGAATTCTATTAATGAAGTATGAAGTTTTCACTTTTCCTGCAAACATACAAGTACTTTTTTTTCTTTTATTGTTATATGTGCTTTATAATGGACTTTCTAGCACCTGTAAGGTAGAATTTTGTTTGGATTTGTATTTTCATTTCCCTAAGGATTAGTGAATTTGAACACCTCTCCATAAACCTGCTGGCCTATTACATGCCATCTTTGGAGAGATATTTATTCAAGCTCTGTGCTTTTTTATTTATTAGCACATGTTTTCAGCACATAATGATTACACTTATCATCAGGAATTGGTATAAATTGAAACCTACATCATAATTATCTTTCTTTTTTTGGTTCCCTACCCCTCCTCTCTCTCTTATTTTTTCCAATTTTTGGTTCCCTTCTTCTTTGCTTCTTTTCATATTGGATTATTTACATTTTCTGCTATTGACTTGTGGAAATGCCTTCTGTCATGTATATTAAGCCTTTATTGGACATATGGTTTGAAAATATTTTCTTCTATTTCATGGGTTGCCTTTTGGATCTGTTGATTGTTTCTTTGATGTACAGAAGATTTTTAGTTTGATACACCTGCAGTTATCTACTTGTTTTCCTTGGCTGTCCTTTGGGTGTTATGTCCGAGAAATTACTGACAAGACTACTGTTGATAAGATGCCCTTGAATGCTTTCTTCTGTAAGATTTACAGTTTTGGGTGTGACAACCATGCCTAACCAGTTTAGTTCATTTTTCTGTATTGTTGTAAAATGAGGGCCTGATATCATTTTTTGCATGTGCTATCCATTTTTTTTAATTGAAGAGATTATCCTTTTGCCATCATGTGTAATTCTCAAAAACTGTGATGCCATCAGCCTTGCTTTTAGTCTCAAGATTGCTTTGACTACTTGGAGTCTTTTGTGCTTTCATCTGTATTTAGGTATCTTTTCTACATCCACAATAATTTTCTCTGATTTTGATGGAGATATTACTGCATATGTAAATTTCTTTGAGTAACATGGGCATTTTAACAGTACTAAGTCCTCCTAGAAACATGACTGAATAACAAAGGAAAAACTCTGAACAGGCCAATTGTGAAGAGAGAGAAGAAAGCAGTAATAAAAAATGTCCTCCAACATAAGGAACAGGCTTCACCATTAAATTCTATCAAACATTTTAAGGATTTACAGGAATCACTCTCAAAGAATTCAAGAGGAAGGAATACTTCCAGTTCCTTTTATGAGGCCAGAATTATCCTGATTTCAAAGTCAGACAAAGATAGTACAAGAAAACAATAAGATATGCATGCAAAATTCCTTGACAAATTACTAGCAAAGCCAGCAGCGCTTGGTGGCCCACACCTGTAATCCCAGCACTTGGGAGGCTGAGGCAGGAGAATCACTGTGAGTTCAAGACCAGCCTGAGCTACAATAGTGAGTTCCAGGTCAGTCTCAACTAGATAGTGAGACCCTGTCTCAAAATACCAAAAAAACAAACAAACAAACAAAAATTACTAGCAAACCTAATGTGAGGTAGGGCTGCCTAGAAAACCAGGCAATATTGTCATAGTCAAAACTGGCTTGTAGTTGTATGAGCCTAAAACTATTTGTTTTAAATCAAAAAAGCTTATACTGGTTTGTTATTCAACCTTTTATGAAATCTTTTACAGCTAGTATGTGTGATAGAGTGTGAAAAGTATATCATTTTAAGATCTTCTTTCTTTCATATATATATTTTTTTTATATATCAAAAGCCAGAAATTGTGCTTAACCCAGGGCAGTTGTTCAAGGAAGATTTGTTAGCTGCTGAATGATCAGATCAACATTGACTTTCACATAGTAAATGCTAAAAAACAATTCATCTTTTTAAGGTGATACTGTATAAAACCTTTTACTCCTTCTTTGTGATGTTTATATGAATTGCTGTGTTAACAAATAATGTAATATTTTCCAAATTTTCTGTTACATTTATTTATAACAAGTATAAATGAACTAAGAAGTTCAAGAATAAATCTTTAATACTTTATTCTCTTGGTAACTAGTTTAGATAACCAGCTTTTAGCATCAATTTATCACTATATGCTGATGGTCATGAGAAAATTTGAGAAAGAAATGGAGTAATTAAGAATTAATTTTCATTAATGTGACAAAGGATATTCTTAAATATAGATGATTTAATGTAGTTTTCAAATGTGAATTGAATAGTTACAAATAGCTTAAACAATAGAAAAATGGCCATATTTTACAGTGGTATATCTAAAAAGAGCCTAAAAGACACATCAGCTATGAGACCAAATATGCAGTCAATCATTTATTCAAATGTTCTCTGGAGCACAGCTTACCATTGTGAAATGATTAAATATAATATGTTATTAATCTTCATGGGTTATTAAGTTGCTCAATGATTACTTGGCGGTATACAAGCAAATATGAAAACACATACCTGACATCATTTTTAAAAAATCTGTATCAGAAAAAAACACATTAAAGAGGTCCTCTTGTTGTTATTAAATTGTTTCTCATCACGGGTAAGTTAAATGTCATGTTTATTGTATAATATTTGCCATTTTTATGTTCCATGGCAAATTTTTAAATACCCTTGAAAATTACATCAATAAGTTTGAAACTATCATGGTGTTTTAATTTGCATGTAAGATGTGATCAAAATGCTTATCTTTTACTTATGACAGTAAATAAAATCGCTTCACGTGTTTATGATCATTTGTCAAATGGGAACTAAATGGTCTTTTCACCGCAGTGTTGTGTTTGTCAAATAGTTTCACCATGTGTAAAGACAGGACCAGAAAACTTCTGAATTTCTGGAATTCTCCAGATTATCTGAAGTTGCTACGAAGATTCATTGTTGTATCTTATCTCATATTCTTCTGAAAGAAGTTTTACAAGGATGTAATAATAATTGCAGATTTTCCAAAAGAATTTGAATATTTTTGAAATAAAAGAAAAATATTTAATTGTACCTCATTGAGATATTTAAGGGTTTCACTGGCCAAAGCATTTAGTACCTCTGACTATTATATGTCACTTACATACACCTGACAGTACTCTAACATGTACTTATTGCTGATACAGAATATATTTCAAAGAATATTTATGTTTTTATTTCCCTCTGTTCTATACATTTTTAAGAACAAAACTGCACAAATTTTGCTTTTTATTATATAAACTCCAGTTACATAAAGAGTTACATAAATTTAATTATATTTAACTGAGAAATAATTATCCATATGTGACTGCAGGGCTTGCGAGAAATTGAAAAGGCTAAAATGCTACCCGTGTCTCCATTCATCTTCAATCCTTTTTTTCAGCATTTTCACATTTTTCAGCTTTCCAGTGATTTTTCAGACACAATCTCTACATCACACCCAATGCTATCACACCATATGCTGCTTTCTGCCCTTTCACACGCTTCAAGAACACTTGCAAAGCTAAAAATCTATAGTCTTGTCTGAGAAGTATGAAATATCCCAAAATATCTATATCACAAAAGAGAGGGTGATAAACACCATAGAAGAGGAATAAATAAAGTGCTAAAGAAGTACACAAAAAGATTGTTTCTAGCTGTGAGATATAAGTGGGGATTTTTTAATACAGACTTTGAAAAGGAGATAAAACTATGGTTGTAAAAAGAAACAGAGGAGAAAAGATGCATTCTGATCAGACTGTGGGAGAATACACTGGTTGGTGGAGGAAATATGTGAAGCCTCACAGAGGAGTTGTGTTAGAAGAGAAGTTCTTTTCACCTCTCTGTAATGAAATGTAGGACCTTGTTCCCCCTGGAAAAAATCACAGCTATTGCAGACCCTCAAATTTCTGTAAGCAAATGCCTACTGTAATTACTGTACATCAGTACTCTTAAGTGGCACTTTTTGGTGGAAACATTTCCAACTCATCCCAAAATAATTTAGGTCCCATGATTTTAATTGTTCATTAACAATACTTCCAAAGTTCATTATTTTACTTGACATCCTACTCTCTCACCAGACTTTCAACTCCAGGAGTGAAGGTATTGTCAATGTCTTGCCTTCCTAGTGCTCAGCTCAGCCTCTGGATCATAGTAAGTGCCTCTAAATATTTCTTGATTAAGTCAAAGCTAGGGTTTTTGTTAGTCAAAGAAAATTATAATGTTTACTTTACATTAGAGTTTAAGAGTCAAAATAAGTCATAAGTTCAAGTTCCTGGGTGACAGTGTGTTATCTGAGTTAGTGGTAATAGTTTTTGTTGACTACTATATTACCTCAATTTCTGAGGCTGAGAACCACACAGTCTGTTTTCTCAGTTGTGTAGAGGCAGAAATCTGACCCACTTCACACTGGCTTAAATAAAACCAAGCTTTCTTCAAGTACCTTTCTTGAGATTCTAGAGAATTTACTTTATTACCTTTTTTCAGCTTCTAGAAGCCAGTTGCTTTCCATATAGCCCTCTCCTCACTTCCTTGCTCCCTTCCTTCCATCCTTCCTTCCTTCTTCCCTCCCTTCCTTCCTTGCTTGCTTGCTTTGCAGTGCTAGCGATATTAAACAATATCTCTGTGCCACTCTCTTTCCAGTTCTTCTGAGTCCTTTTATTCTCATGGAGGCTTGTGATTATAAACTAAGGAATAAAATTTTTTCCCATTTTAAGATCAGCTGATTAGGCCTTTGGCCCAGTGCAACAGAGGAGACCAGCAGCAGCTTGTGACCCTCTGGTGGGCCTGCCTCTTCAGTACAGAGCAACACAGGAGCACAAAAGCAGTACAAGAGACCCTCTGGTAGGCCCACCACTTCAGCTCAGAGTGCCAGAGGACCCCAGCCTCATGGGTGCCAACACACCAGTGTCGGCACCCCCCGACTCCTCAAACAAGAGAAAGAGGGCCTCTCTGAGGCTCCTAGATGAAAATTGTAGCCCACTAGAAAAGTGAAGAAAATCTCTGCAATAAAGGCACACCACACCACCATAGTTGGTAAGTTGGAGGTGCCTCACATGAGAACCTGCTCTAACTTCAGAGGAAAGACAGCAGAAACCTACAGTAGAACCTTGCAGAGTTCAACCTAGCAGGAGGTCAGAGATCTCAACTTGGGCCTTGCAGACAGAAATCAGCATGAAACTCAGGAAGCAGCTGCTGGCAAACTGAGACTAATTAACTTAGTTAGATCTTCACACTCCTGCCCATGCTGTCTATCGTGTCAATAAAGACATACCCTGAAGGAGGCCCTCTGTTTCTATTTTTATTTTTTATTTTTAAAGTAATATTCTCTCTTATCTTTAATCATTTACAGTTTTATCTCTCTCTTTTCTCAAATTCATTTCCAATTTTTAATCATCTTTTCCTTATCTTTTCTCCCCCCACCTTGATCTTCATTATTCTCCCTTTTGTTCCTATTCCTTTCCTAATTTGTTTATTTTCTTTCTTTTCCCTTTCAACTCTTTTTCCCTTCTCTCAGGTGCCATTAGTTTTAAAAGAAAGTGATTACAGTCTCTAGGCTCCCTATTGCTGGTACTTTATTCTGTTCTTGTGTGTATTTTGTTCTGTCTTCTCTTCTTCTCTTCAAAGGCTTCCTGGAGTTTGTGTGATCTTCCTGTATCCTCTGACCTCACTTTTAATCTTTCTCTATCCTAGCTCTCCCTCTGTCCCTAATTCCTTCTAAATCCCCATCCTGAAGATTAAAGCTGCTATACTGAGAAGTTTATTCACTATAAACATATTTTGGGCTTGTCCTCTATTTTGATTTAATTCACACAATTAAATGTGATAGATTAGCTACCACAAATTGTCATTTTCTAAACTGTGCTTAGTGAAATTGTGCTCCTGATTGTATCACTTGGGCTATGGTGTTGTGATTGATCTAATCAGTTGTCCCTCATGGTATAATGAAAATGAGATTGTCTAAGAGTCATTAGAGACTCAAAATCTAAAGACCAGCTATATCTGGAAGATCAAAGTATTAACCCAAGAATTAAACCAAGGACAGTACCAATAACAAAAATAGAAATGAGAAGATATTTAAATAAGGCACAAACACCGACTTGCACCTCACCAAAGGTAAACTCTGGGGGAAATGAGGTGGAAAAGTCTGACAGTCAACCTTATGGACATCCTGAACAGATAGCACAGGAAGTAACAAAACAGATAAATGAGGCTCTAGAAAAATTCAAAACTGAAATAATTTCCCAAATAACCACAGAGATGCTGAGCACAATGAAAGACATGATTAGAGACTCTAGAACAGAAACACATTTTAAAAAATAGGTGAGTTCAGGACCATGATGGAAGCCATGAATTCCCAGCATAAGAAAGAAATGGAATTCATGAAACAAATTCAAACATATATCCAAGAGATTAAACACTCTATAGAAAGCAATACAGAATGAATGAATGCGAAGATAGAATGTCAGATATAGAAGATAGGACTGTGGTCAGTGACCATGAAAAGAGAGATCACTTAAACACAATAAGGGATCATGAGAAATCAATCCAACAACTCTTAGACGATGCAAAGAAGAATAATATAAGACTGATAGGAATCCATGAAGTAGCAGGAGAAAGAACAAATGATATAAAAAATGTTCACAGAATTAATGATAGAAAACTTCCCAGAAAGGAAGAATTTGAAGTACAGATAAGTGAGGTATATAGGACTTCAACTAGCTACGATAAAAAAGTCTACACCTAGACATATAATAATGAAGATCCCGGAAACCCACAGAAGAACAGAATACTACAAGCAGTAAGAGAACAGAAACAAACCACATGCAAAGGAAAGCCCATGAGAATTACAGCAGACTTTTCAACACAAACCTACAAGTCAAGGAGATCCTGGAGTGAGGAATTTCAAATTCTAAAGAAAATAGCCTCCAACCTAGATTGATGTATCCTGCAAAACTATCTTTCACAATGGATGGGGAAATAAGATACTTCCATGACAAAGAACCCTGGGAAATTTCACGAACACCAAACTGGCACTCCAAATACTTCTAAACAATGTCCTGGAAAAAAAATTGAATGCTAGAACTCCATAATGGCCAACAGAGCAAATATACCAGGCAAGGCAAAAAATTAAAGGGAGAGGGGGGAAAATAAAAAATAAAAGAACCAACAACAGGAAAATGACAGGACTATGAAAAGTCAAATGTTATAACTATTGATGTGAATGGCCTCAATTCACGAATCAAAAGAAATAGGCTGGCATTATGGATTAAGAAGCAAAATTCAACAATATGCTGTATAAAAGAAACCCACTTAATCCACAAAGAAATTCATAGACTGAGAGAAAAAAAGATGGAAAACAATTCTCCATGAAACAGGAGCCTGAAAAATAGAGGGGATAGCTATCTTATTTGCAGACAGAGCAGATTTCAAACCACAACTAATTAAGAGAGACAAAGAAGTCCACTACATCCTTGTAAAGGGAGCAATACAAGAGGAAGAAATGACAATCATCAATATATATGCACCAAATACTAATGCCCCAACTACTCAAAACAAATATTAATGAATATGAAAAGCCAAATAAGCACTCATAAAATTTTGGTGGGGGACCTCAATACTCCACTGACACAAGTAGACAGATCATCTAGACAAAAAAAAATCAACAATGAAATAACAGAACTGACCAAGTCTTAGAACAAATGGACTTAGTAAATGTCTACAGAGAGTGTTCCACCCAACAAAACCTAAATATACATTCTTTTCAGCTTCACATGGGTTAGTCTCCAAAATACACCACATGGTAGCTCATAGAACATGCATAAGTAAATGCAAAGGAATTGAAGCTATTCCATGTATACTATTAGACCATAGTGCAATTAAATTGGAGATCAATAGCCTAGGAAACCGCAAGAACTTCACAAACACGTGGAAATTAAATGACACCCTACTGAGCAACCATTGGGTCACAGAGGAAATTAAAGAAGAAATTAGACAGCTCCTACAATTAAATGATAATGCCAATGCAATATACAGGAATCTATGAGACATAATGGAAGCATTTCTTCAAGGGAATTCCTAGTAGTAAATGCCCATACTAGGAAAACAAAGTGAGCTCAAAAAAACAACCTAATGCTGAATCTTAAGCTTCTAGAAAAAGAAGAGCATGACAAACCAAAAGCTCATACAAGGGAGGAAATTGTAAAGATCAGAGAAGAAATGAATGCAATGGAGAATAAGAGAATGACACAAAAAAATCAACAAATCAAAGAGTTGGATTTTTGAAAGAATAAATGAAATCAATAAGCCCTTATTACCCTTCCCCTACCCATCTCAGCTTCCCTACACCTTTAGCTCCTTTCTTCTCATTTCTAAATGACAGTAATATTAGGATCTTATGTTTTAAGGGAAAAGAAAAAAATGTGAGATAATGAAAAGATGAAAATAAAGTGTTTGTAGATGGGGAGGGAAGGAGGGGGTGAAGGGAGGGCAGGGGTAAGGGGAAAAATGAGAATCAAGACTTGTCATTTAGAGGTACAAGATCCCAACAATGAATGTAACTGTACTGTATCCCTAACATGTACCAATAAACTCAATTACAGCAAAAAAAAAAAAAAGAAATCAATAAGCCCTTAGCCAACTTTATCAAAAAAGAAAAGAAAAGGCCAATTTCATGCAATCAGAAAAGAAAAAGGTGAAGTCACAACAGATCCAGCAGAAATCCAGAGGACCATCAATACCTACTTCGTAAACCTATACTCTAATAAAATGGAAAACAGAAGAAATGGACAGATTCCTAGATACACTTCCACTTCCAAAGTTAATCAAAGAAGATATAAAATGTCTAAACACCCCAATTACATTTAGTGAAATTGAAAATGTAATTAAAACATTACCAATAAAGAAAAACCCAGATCTTGAAGGCTTCACTACTGAATTCTACAAGGCATTTACAGAAGAACTATCACCATTACTCTTTAAGGTCTACAATGTAATTGAAAGGGAAGCAATACTTCAAAATTCATTCCTGGAAGCAAGTATTATTTTTATTCTAAAACCAGGGAAAGACCCAGCCAAAAAAGAGAACTAAAGGGCCAACCTCCCCAATAAGAATAGATGCAAAAATCCTCAATAAGATACTGGCAAACAGAATACAGAAGATCATCAAGAAGATCATACACCCTGACCAAGTTGAATTTATTCCACGGATGCAAGGATGGTTCAACATATGCAAATCAATAAATGTAATGCACTATATTAACAGAGTCAAGGACAGAAATTATATGATCATCTCAATACATGCAGAAAAAGCATTTAACAAAATTCAACACCCATTCATGATAAAATCTCTAAAAAAATTGGAATAGATGGTCTTTATCTCAACCTGATAAAGGCTATCTATGAAAAACCAACAGCTAATATCATTCTAAATGGTCAAAAACGGAAAACCTTCACACTAAAATTAGGAACAAGACAAGGAAGTCCACCACTCCTGTTCAATATAGTTCTAGAAGCATTAACCAAAGCTATTAGACAAGAAAAAGAAATAAAAGGAATATAAATAGGGAAGGAAGAAGTTAAGCTTTCATTGTTTGCTGATGATCTAATAGAAGACCCAAACAGCAGCTCTGCCAAAAGACTTCTAGATTTAAATGAAAGATTCAGTAGAATATCTGCATACAAAGTCAGCACTCAAAAATCAATAGCCTTCTTGTGTACATGTAACAGACTCACTGAGAGAGAAATTAAGGAAACAATTCCTTTCACAATAACATCAAAAAAATGAAATATCTAGAAATCAATATAATGAAGGAGACAAAAGAACTCTACACTGAAAATCACAGCACTCTGAAAAAAGAGATATAAGAGGATATAAGAAGATGGAAAGACATCGCTTGCTCCTGGGTAAGAAGAACCAACATGGTGAAAATGGCCATACTTCCAAAACTTCTATACATATTCATTGCAATCCCGATTGAAATGCCAACAGTATATTTTACAGCACTTGAGAAAACAATCCAAATATCCATTTGGAACTACAAGAGACTTAGAAGAGCAAAAATGATTCTAGGCAACAGAGATATGGGAGGGGTTATCATAATTTCCAACTTGAAACTATATTACAAAGCCATTGTGATTAAAAACAGCATGGTATTACCAAAGAAACAGACCTGAGGATCAACGGAATAGATTAGAAGATACAGAATCAACTCCAGACACACTCAGCTACCTCATCCTTGACAAAGGAGCCAACCATCCTCACTGGAAGAAAGGCAGCCTCTTTAATAAATGGTGTTGGAAAAACTGGCTTTCACCTTGCCAAACATTAAAATTAGACCCCTATCTTTACCATGCATTAAACTAAAATCCATTTAGTTTAAATAGATTAAAGATTAATAACAAAACAGAAACACTAAACTTACTAGAAAGTAAATTAGGTAGAACTCTCGAAGACAATGGCATAGGAGAAGATTTTATGAATAAATCCTCACCAGCTTGAGAACTTGCTCAAATAATCAACAACAGGGTGATCTCATTGTATTAAAAAGTTTTTGCAGTGCAAGTGAAACCACCAACAGAGCTAAGAGACAACCTACAAGGTGAGAAAAATTTTACTAGATACTACTCAAAGGACTACTGTCTAGACTATATAAAGAATTCAAAAAAATCAGACCCCCCAAATACAAAGACCTGATTCAAAACGGGCATCTGAAATGAACAGATATTTCTCAGACAAACAAGTAAATGAAATATATAAAATAATGTTCATCATCACTGGTCATTCGACAGATGCAGATGAAAACAACACTGAGATTTCACCTCACCCCACAAAGAATGGCTGCTATCAAGAAATCAAACAATAATAAATGTTGGTGGGGTTGTGGGGAGAAAGGAACCCTTCTCCATTGTTGGTGAGAGTGAAGACTGGTGCAACCACTGTGGAAATCAATAGGGAGATAATTCAAAGAACTAGGATTAGAGGTTGCATTTGACCCAGGTATCTCTCTTCTGGGTATCTTTCCAAAAGAATTGAAAAAATCATACCACAGCGGTATATATGCACCCATGTTTATACCTGCACAGTTCATAATAGCTAAAACTTGGAAAAAAAACAAATCCCCATCAAGTGGAGACTGGATCAAGAATATGTGGGGTTTTTTAAAAAAATAAAATGGAGTGCTATTCATCCATAAAGAAAGAAACTAGAGATATTTATAGTTAAATATTTGCAAATTGATGCTATACTCTTAAGAGAGATAAAGAGAACACACTTGAGTAAATGTCAAATATTTTCTCTGGTGTAAAAAGCTAAAAATGTAAATAAGGTTCAAACAGTATAATTGGTAGTGTTAAATAGGAAGAAAATGGCTAAAGGGGAAGTGGGAAGGGTACAGGGAAGAAAATAAGGGAAAAGAAAAGACATAAAAACATGAAGAAATGGAAACAATGTCTTTGTAAATAGGGAAGGTTGGAGGGGGTGAGGCAGGGCAGGTGTATGGGGATAAATAAGAACCAAGACATATCATGTAAAGGTACGAGATCCCAATGATAAATGTAATTGTATCATTTCCTTTAAGTGTACCAACAAACTTAATGGGAAAAAATAAGATCAGCTGATTATTATTAATTCCTTCTTTAGCATTCATCTACTGTACCATGTAACCTAACTTTTCACAGAGGCTATCAATTAGTATGTACACTTCTTTGCAGTGTTGTTAGTCCATTTACCTAATCAATTTCTTAATTAATTTATTTCAGGAAACTCAGAAATTAGAGTAATATCTGTCAGATAAAATTATTGAGCTCCTAGAGACGATGACTAAATACTAATAGAAATTACTCCATAATGAGTAAATAAAGCCCTATAAAAATAAAAAGGGCAGGTATCAGCAAAGATACTATGAATTAAAAATCATAAATATATCCTATTAATAAAAATAGTAAGACCAAGTGATTTTGTTTTACTACTTTACTCTCCCAAAGGATATCATTTCTGATCTGCTCCAAACATTAGCTTCACTCATCATATTTTCTTTCTTTGACTTCTATCAAAATTACCATTTCCTTCTCCTTTTGTTTGGTTCCAATAGAATCTACACCTACATATCTTAACCTTGGTAATATTTTTTTCTAATTATATCAACATGTTTTCTTTTTTCTCACTAGATTATGGGCACACTTAGAATGACTGTATTTGTCAGTGCTAGGTTTGCCTCTGTGGTTGTCAACGGCTGCCAATCAGCTAAACATGAATGACTGGAGCAAGTGAATGAATGTAGATTTGGATTAAATGAACCAGTCAGTTGCATCGTATTGTTTGGATATAAGGTGGAAAGAAAGTACTCTGTGATGCATGCATATTTGAAATTCGTTTAGAACTGGGTGAAACCAGCTGCAAATGTACCACTTTCAGTCCTGAGTATAGCAGAAGTATGAGGACATACACTACACTAAAAAAGATTGTTTGCATATTTATATTACTGTGGCACAGATCAGTCCACAAATACATACTGAATCCTAAAGGTTATTAAATTTGCTGCTGTGATGATTTTAGACTGTTTTTAAATAACATTTTATGTGAAAAGGGAAACAGTTTATAAATCATTGCTATATCTTTATTGGAGGTATTAGGAATTGATGGATTTCCACTATGATCTACCATTAACTAGGCACTGAGGAAAGGCAAGTAAACTGTAAATCCCATCCTAAACTAAATATAAAATAAGAGGTAGGAACCAGACAGTTAAAATACAACTCATAACAACACCCAGTAGTTATGAGATTGTAAGAACTGACATAGTTTAACCATATGGATAATTTACTAGTGTACATAAAGTTAAGACATTTTTTAATATAATAAATTGTAGACTTACCCTGTAAGGTCCAGCTGCCTTACAGACTACCAAATTTATTCCTGGACATATTGAAATATTTCTACAGAGAGAGTCAGACTAGAATGATCAGAGCAACTCAACCACAACAACGAAAGCCTTAGGATAAATATTTCCAAAAAGGAATATTATTCAGCCACCAAAAGAAACAAACTTGATAAATGTAGTAAGGATGAATCGGAAAAAAAAATCTTTCTAGTGAAAGAATAATCCAAAATAAGCCAGGGATTTAGCTCAGTGGTTCCGCCACCTGCCTCACTAGCACAAGGACCTGAGTTAGAACCTCAGTACCAAAAAATAATAATAAAATAAAATAAATCATACTTTACAAATCCATTTATGTGAACTTTTAGAACAAGTATACTGCTCTGTGGTAAAAAATTATATATATAATGATAGTTGTTATTGGGACAGAATTATTTTCCTATTAATGTTATTATTATGGACTCTATCAGTGTAACTGGCTTTTATTCTACTGTGGTATACAAAAGGGACTTAAGCTACCCTAAAAAAATTCAGGGAATATAGATATATATATATATTTTTTTTTTCTTCATACCAGCGATTGGACTCCAGACCTTGCTCTTGCAAGGCAGGCGGCAAACCACTGAGCTAAATCCCCAGTCCTATCTCACTATATTTATTTTTTCAACACTTTTAAATTGTATAATGTGCATTTGATAACCTAATGTTGCATTTTTATTATGTCTAAATAAATGTATTACATTGCAGAGTATCTATTCAAAATATGATTCTTTATAAAAGTATACATACAATCCAAGATATTGCAAAACACTAGGGTGGTAAGAATATAATCAAATAAGTCATACATTTTAAATATTATAAAATCTACTGAAAATGGTTTAGATGGTCAGGCATAGTGACACATGGCTGTAACCCCAGCACTCAGGAGGCTGAGGCAGGAGGGTCAATGTGAGTTTGAGAGCAGGCTTAGCTTCATAGTGAGTTCAAGGTCAGCCTGAACTACATAGCAAGACTGTCTCAAAAAACCAAGGGGGGAAAAGGTACATATAAAATGCCTATAGAAGGGTAAATATCTAACATTTATGTTACACTTGATGTACGGGAAATACAGACAACCCATGGGCTGATTAGCACCATCAAATTTGCCCAGCTGGGCGTAATGGTGACTGAGTGGAACAGTCAGGTCTTAGCTGTCAAGCATCTCAAGTGGAAAATGTACAATTGGGATCAAAGAATTTAAAGTGGGAAGAAGACACTAAAAAGACAAAGGCAAAATTCCTGAGGAAGAAGAGTGCCCCTAACTGAAGAGGTCACAAGGTCAGAAGAGAAGGCCAGTAGCTGAAAGGGGGTCATTAGCTGTCAGAGCAGTGGACACCAGAAGAAAGGAGCTGAGTATTCCTGAAGAGAGATACTAGGAGCTGGCTTTTGAGGAGCACATAGACAACCTGATCGCTGCACATTTCTGTATCCTCCTACTTCTAAATTACATTTAAATTTTAGTTCTGTGTATATTTATGAAGTAGTAGCATTGAAGAAATGCTTTGTAGCACTTTCCAAATGTGATGATAAAAAAGAATTTTAAAAGGCACCTTATTCAAGCAAAAAATATTTGATAATCCCTTATAATGTGCCAGGCACAGTGAAATTTCTGCATGTTCCGTGGTGGAAAAAAGGTAGTGGTAACTGGTCATTTCAAAGCCCTTTGACCTTGTTAAAGTGACACATTTTTGCATGTGGTGTCTTATTCCATCCTCAAATCAGTTACATGGAGTGCGAAGTGGTATCACCCATAATACATTTTCAATGAAGTTAGAATGGTGGAAACTATGTAGTTATTTAACAGGAAACACAGAAGGAGTAGAATTAGTTATTACATTTAAAGCAGTATTTTGGAAGAATGTATTAGATGATGCTAACAGTGCAGAGACAAAACTGAAAGCATTTCTCACGCTCTGACTCCTTGCAACGTCTCTGTTCAGCGTGGCTGCCCTCGCAAGCCGTTGGCTAAAGTGACCATAACAACGCCAAATGAAACTTTCCCTTCCCACAAGAGTGACCCTGTGGATAGCCCCAGTCTTCCATCTAAATCACTCTGGGTTTCCTGGAAGACCATAATTCTGGCTTTAGCACTGCAGAGGGTTCATTGTTCTTATCATAGGTATGGAGGGAGGGGAGGCGTCATCAGAGAGCAAGGTCGTACATAAAGTGAGCAAAGAATACAAAGCTGGTATATTTTGACAAAGGCTTCCTAACGAAAGCAGAAGGACGTGTGGAACACAGGTGTTTTAGGAAATAATCATTTATGAAAACTGCCAGCTCTCAGAAGAGCATCATGCCAAGTCTCTGATCTGAAGTGCATTTTTTTTTTTTTTTTTTGGTACTGGAATCAAATTCAGGACCTTGTGCTTACAAGACAGTCACAGCACCACCGAACTACATCCCCAGCTCACATTCCATGGAGAAGTACAGATGCATGTTGACTAGAAATAAACTGCATGATTACTGAGTTGTTACTTTTTTCATGAATAGGTATTTCAAAGCAAGATTCTTTCAGTTGGGAACCAATATCAACACATTATTAAAGGGTCAAGAGATTCTGTCTCTATGCCAGATAATGACTCAGTGTAGTATCATTATTAATCTGCAGTGCACACAACAGCTCCTGACAAGGAGAATCTCTCAATAAGTGTTTGCTGAGTGAATGAAGATTTGGTCTTGGCACACGTGTGTAACTAATAGCTGGAAGTGACTGTAAGTAGAAATTCCAGTGGAAGGATGAGCTTTACTACCCACAAAGTAGTAGAGGACTCTAATTTAATCTTTTCAGTCTTATTTCTATCTGGAAAATGTTTTAGCTATTTTACTGAAAAACATCAGTAGTTACACTGTCTTTTTCGGATGCATTCAATACTTATTGATTCAACTGAAAAAAATTTAAATGTATGATGTGTCAACAATAACATATTTAGGAGTTTAACAATCTTTTTCTACTTTTTGTGCTCTTGGAAAGTTATTTATGTGGAAATACCCTCTCAAACACTTACTTATACTTTCGCTATTAGAAAAAGATACTGTATGTGAAGGAAAGGATATGAATATTGATTCCAGATGAGAATTTTCAGTACCAACCCATACATTTTCACCTAGCTGTAATAGAGGAGGAAAGGATTTTTTTTTCTAGAGGCAAAACAGTAACACAGCAACAAGAACAAACTAGAATAGGGTTGTACTTGCACATTGCAACAATAACACTTGGATGCAATAGAAAGAAAACATAGTCAACTTATTTCTGCAGTCATATAATCTATGTAGACTCGTTACACAGACCACAGGAAATATTTGTTTCCCAAAAGTTTCTTTTGAAACAGAGTAGCAGTCTAGAGGGCTTGGTGGCAGAAGCAGGCTTCCAGCTCTCTGGTCTTCTGACATGAGTCATGTTCCTAAGATGAAAAAGGCACTCTCACTAGCTTGTCTGTGGGCACCAGCGAGCTTGATATTCAACTCCAAAGGCTTTAAGAAAAAGAATACTTTATTTTACTTCTATTATTAAGCGGATCATCAGAGAAGAAATGATTCACAGGGTCATGAATTAACACATTCATGAAACTTTATATGGCAGCCATGGCAGCCATTTCAACCAATTTGTGAAGCAGTAAAAAATATCTGGAAGTTTTTCATTTCTTTTCAGGTGCTCTCATGAAGAAAGTTCTGTAACTGAAAAAGAATATAATATATAAAATGGAAAGAAATGCATTGTAGGATGTGTCATTACAGAAATAACTCACCTACTATGATTTTACATATATATTATATTTATACTTTTTCTATATAAATTTTGTTAGGTGAGCAAAATTATATAGTTTGCACATTATATATGTAAACACCATTTATACATATGTATACATATATTTCTTATGTGTATATATATATATATGTCATGTGAGGATGTATATATATATGATATTGCAGAGACAGTTTTCATTTCTTGAGCATACCACTTTGTAGTTAAAAACCTTTTACAGGGCTGGGGGTTTAGCTCAGTGGTGCTGCCACCTGCCTTGTAAGCATAAGGTCCCAAGTTCAATCCCCAGTACCAAAAAAAACCAAAACAAAACCAAAAAAAGTTTCATAAAAATACCCTTTCTACAATAAAATCTGAAGGATTCATCTTTTTTGCTTAAGGAAGACATAAGAAGACAGAAGGTGGGGGGGTCCTTGATTGTCTCTCTCTGGAATCCAGCGTTCTTCAGTCAAGTCTAAAATCCTTGCAAGTGGCCTTCTCTTGCCGCTGGTGATGAGTTCCCTATGCTGCTCCCTCAGGTAGAGGATGCTGTTGCTGGCCTTGGGAGACACATGACATTTTATTACACTGTATTGTTTTTCCTAATGCCTGCTTGCAGCTTTGTAAATAATCCCTTTATAAAACTCTCCCAAGTCGTCGAGTTTCAGTGCACCATCTGTCCCTGCCAAAGCCCCACTCGGAGGAGGAGGGTGGCTTTAAGCATCCTTCTCTTACCTGACAGCCAGGTGGACCACAGAACATGTGTCTTCTCATGCTCTGGAGAACAAGTATCAGTCGATTTAACAAATCCAGAATAAGAACAAAGGAAGATATTCCGTGAACAAATTCAGCATCTCTCAATTCAATAGATATATGTGTTGCTCTCTGCATGAGAGCAGAGGCAGAATTACTAATGAAGGAATGGTATGAGCACTTATAAATCACATATGAATTAAAACATCTCCTGTCAAAAGGACAACTGAAAATAGAGTTCCAGTTATTTCTGAGAGGCTGAAACTTCCAAGAAATGGGAGAGGCAAATCTCGTCACAGCTCTGTATCCATGGGCCATCAATGCATAACCACTTCCTGAGGGGATGCTAGCTATTTGTTGCTACTTGATTGACAACTTCCATGGAGATGTAATGGGTGGACTTATTTCTGTGTGACACAATGTTTGAAACGTGTCATGCAAGGATGTAATGTACTCGTGAACAATGAAGGCCTTGGTATCACATAGGTTACTTTTCAGTTTCTTTTACTTTTTAAATTTACTATTCACTGATTGATTGATTGATACTGGTGGTTGAACACAGGCTACATTCCCGATCCTTTTTTTTTTTTTTTTTTTTAATTTTGAGACAGGATTCTGCTAAGCCACTAAATTTCCCAGGCTGGGCTCCAACTTGAGATCCTCCTGCCTCAAACTCCAGGAGTACTAGAGTAACAGAAATGGACCACCATGCTGAGCTGCAATTAGTCATTTTACTCACAGCTGCATAACCTCAAATAAAGAATCCATCCATCAGTTGCTTTTAGGAATGATTAAGTGATAAAAATATGTAGAGAGTAGTTGAGGCTTTCAAACTGAAGAAATACACTTTTCACATAATAATGGAGTTTCTAAGGTTGCTTTGAAGAATGTAGGCTATGAATACATTCATAAACATATATACGTATCCATTTGCATATAAAATGCGATTTTCTTTCGGTTCTAACAACTGTCCAGCTGAGTTTCTAGCATTCTTTCTTCTTCCTCAGTCCCTTTCCTGATGTCTGGCAACTGTTCTGTTGCAGGATGTTCAAAGGTTTGATCTTTACTTTTTCTTATCCCAGCGCGGCCAGGCTCAAGTTCCCCTACATTACTTATACTCTAATGACTTATTCAGGTCTTCTTTGATAGCTTTCCAAGCCATCTTTCCTTTGTTTCCCTTCATTCTTTTATCATTTTTGCATCCTCTACAAGACAAGAGCTGTATTTGGAGACATTAGTTCAGTGAATCTTTAAATGATAGCAGCACAAACTACTACTGTATATTATAGTTCAAGGGCAAATGTTCCCTCCAAAATTCACCCTGAAGTGTGATGCTCAAAACAATACTCTCAAGAGTGTGGTCTTTAGAAGGGGATTAGATCAGGAGGGCTCCACACCCAGATGGGATTAGCTCCTGATGAGTGGATTTGAGAGCATGCTTTCCATTACCTTTCAGACACCAAAGCTCTTCACACCTTGGAAGTCATGGTATCCAGAACTGTGTCATAAACTTCTATTCTTCGTAAGTTAACCTTTCTGGGGAGGTTTGTTTAAGTAGCACAGATGGACTAAGATATTCATATGATTTTTAAAAGTATGTCCGTCAACCATGTTTGCGAGATGCTTGAATTTTTTTCCTCTGAAGAGATCTATTTGTAAGAGTTCCACAAACTTTTTTGCAGAATAAACAAAGACAGAGCAAAGAGGAACTAAAAGTGAGAATAAAAAAATGGGAAAAGAGAAAAATATTTTTTCCTGATTTACATAGAATATTCAATAGCCATTGAATTTCATTTCCAATGTGTCCGTTCATTTACTAAATCATTTATTCAGCACATTTTCCAGTGCTCCTTATTATGAACAGGCAGACAACTTTGTGGAGGAAGACAATAACTTGGAGAAAATACTTTTTATTCCATAATTAAATCATATAAAGTGTGAGTTAAAAATAATTGCTACTTTTTCCTCTCTGGAATTAAAGAATCTTCTGTCACCTTCCTCCTACAGTTTGCAATCTTAACACCTTCATCTTTCTTTTATTTTCATAGATCATTTTTCAGTTTTTCCACAGTTGATGGATAAATTCTGTGACTCTGAGGTGTGGGTGTTGCAGAACAAGAATTATCCAAGTTGTGCCTTGATGCAGAGCCAAGTTCAGTCTGTGTGGGTGGACACTGAAGGAGAGAAGGTTCTAATTTTGGTGTTTCAAGATTAACACCGGAGTATATTTGTGGTTATCAGTAACGGGTTTCTGAGATCTACACATAACTTTAAAAATTCTTCCTCTGACACGGGTTCCAGGTACCATATGGCAATCCACTGGTGTGCTCTTGGTTTTCTTGAGCTCAAAGCACTGTCAAATTTTTAAATTAATACAAAGCCTCCTAATAGTCTGAAATCAGAATTATTGAAGTTATCACAGCTGCAAGTTTATGCTCTTTACTAATAAGAACTACATTTTGCTCCATTCCTAACCCCTTGGGGTAAAGTTGTTGAGAGAGAGAGAGAGAGAAAAACGTTTGCCCTTACATGTGTAACATAGCCTCTTTAGTCATGATATCCAAATAAATAAGGAATTAAATTACCATAATTTGGATGCCAGAGGAGAGGCATGAGAAAGGATTTTAAAAGCATAAAAGAAGGTTTCCACTTTGGAACAGCTTCAGAGGATGGGAGGATCAAGCTGGCTGCTGAAGTACACAATTAGATGAACCAGACTCAGTGCTGGTGGAGAGAGGAGGTATGTTTCAACTAAAGGAAACTGGCATGCTTGGTAGGTAACAGATGAGAGGCTATGAGTATGACTACCTCTGAATGGTTAAAGAAACAGAGAATCGTTTAGTTTAGCTTGAGTTTAGACTGCTTGAGCGAAATGAATATTAAAATTTTTCTAGAGGAAAAAAAACAAGCAAATCACAGTTGGTAGGAAATGTACAGTTTATCATGAAACCAACTAGGGGATTATATTTTTTAACTTGGGAGTCCCAGACTTAGTATTCTATATCAACACTCAACATTTCAGTATAGTATATCCTTACCTTGGAGGAAAAGTTTGGAAGCAGATAAGACTGAAAGCAAAAATAAGAACTAGGATGCTCTTGTGGTAATCCTACTGAAAGGTGATTTTTTCATGGACTAAAATAATGACAGTGAAGTTGGACAAAATATTCATATTTAAGAAGTAGTGAGGTGAAGGAATTAAACGTGAAAATGTGTTTTGTTGAGTTGGGGTAGTAACAAAAGAAATCCACATGACATTTTGGGATGGAGCAATTCGGTGATTTTTGTCATATAAACTAAATTTTAAAAACAGTTTAAGGAAGTTTGGCAATAATAGTTCACTTTATCTTTACTCCTGTAAGATTTAAAAGCTTGTGGGAGATTCACTAAAGCAGTAAGATATATGGATCTGAAATTCAGAGGAAATTTTGAGCCCAGTTTTAATGTTTTACTATGAAACAAATGAATAAAATTTCATGAGAGGAATTATCAAATGAAGTAAGAAAAAGACCTTAAATAGAACCTAATAAAATAAATGTGAACACAACTCAAGAAGCAAAAAGAGACTAGAAAGAATCTGGAAGGAATTGTAACAAATCAGGGAAAAAATTAGAAGAGTGATATATCATAGAATTCTTAGGGAGAAAATTGAAACAAAGGGACACCAACAATTACAAATGTCATCTAACATGCTACCTAAGTAAGGACAAAATTTTCCAGAAAATATCGTGATATGAAGTCCTTTTAGAGGATTAAGGAGATCTTGTTGAACAATGAATCTGAAACTCAAATTTACATGGGAAACAGTAAGAGAAAATGCATGGATAGAAAATTCTCTCAAGAGGTTATCTGTAGAGTCAGATAATACAGAAAGATTATCAATTACAGTTAATACAGATACGTTTTGTTTGCTTCTATTCTTATTGTCTTAAATGGACAGAGGCTTGAAATACTTAAATGTTAATAGAAAAGAGCCAAAACAAATGAAGAGGTTGAACACAGAAAAAAAAAAAGGAAAATAAATTCAATTTGAAGCACAAGTAAAGAGATTAATTTTATTTATTTATGGTTTGTTTGTTTTTCTGTTTTGTTTTGTTTGGTACCAGGGATCTAACTCGGGACCTTGTGCTTGTGAGGCACGCAGCGGAACCATTGAGCTAGATACCAGGCCCAAGAGATTAATTTTATATGCCAACATCACGTGTGAGAAGATGGTAAAGCCATGTGTTAGAATATTCAAAGGTCATATTTTTCGTATGAGACAAGGATAATAGTGCTCTTGAAGTTGTGTTAAAGCAAAATACAGCAATGCTTCAGCTCACGAACACTTCTTTTGTGAACAGAAGTGAGAAGCATGTGACAAAAATGTTTCTGTTCCGAAACTCTGGAGGGGAAGATGAACACAGTCACAGCTATCTTTTAAATTTGTGAACTGAGGCATCACTACACACCGCCCTCTATCCTTAGATATGCAGGGTATGGTGAGTAAAAAGCTTCCACTTGAGAAGGATGAAGAAGTTTTGAGGTCTTTAACCCACTTGGAGCTATGGTTAATAGAGTGATGATGTTATAACTGAGTCGAGATGAACAATGACTTTGCTGAAGAGATATTACTTCCCATATTTTACGAGCACACTTAAAAGCCTTTAGAAGATGGATTAGAAGAAAAGCAGCATAAATTATTAGGAATTTTGATGAGATGGGGATAATGTCAAAATTAAGACTATGATAAATAATATGAATATCTTGTAGATTTTGTGGGCCTTTTTTTAAATAAAGTGTGGGATCTAATTCTAGCCAACAGACTAGTGATAGCTTATCATATTCATTCACACTTAGCCACATACATACTTCTGCCTTGAAACATCTCTGACCCTGTAATGAACACTGCCATCAGTCATACAATGTGGCAATTGTGTGTCATTGATTATGCATGTGTAAATTTGGTCATAGCCGAGGCGTTGGTGTTGTGACCTCTCTAAACGGTGTTCGCACATCATGAACATATGTGATGGGCAGACACTTCTCCAGAGAAGTACAAATGGCCAAACCAATGTTAAAAAGATGTTCAGCATCTCCGGCCATTAGAGAAATGTAAATTAAAACAATACCGAGATCTCCTCTTACTCTAGAAGGAAGGGCCATTGTCAAGAAATCAAACAATAGCAAATGCTGACACGGGGGCAGGGAGAAAGGAATTCCTCTACAATGCTGGCGGTAATATAAGCCAGTGCAACCATTAAAAACACTAAACATGGAAATTTTATTCTGCCCAGCTATTCCCCTTCAAGATAACTTCTCAAAAGTGTTAAAGACATCATATTACACTGATATATGTATGCTCATCTTTGTAACAGCATAATTCATAGTAGCTAAATGTTGGAGGAGGCTCATATGACTATCAATAGATGAATGGATCAGGAAAATGAGATATATGCATATTAGAGTGCTACTCTGCATGAAGGAGGATAACTTTGTGTCATCTTCAGAGAATTAGATATTCCTTGATATTATAATATTAAGTAAAATAGTCACACAACAAGCTTAAATATTGCATAGTTCCTGTCATATGAGAAACCCAAAATATAAATTAAAGGCAAAATAAAAGAGAGATGACCGAAAAGAGGAGATAGATCTTTTCCAAAAGACAAGAGAATCAAGAGGTGGAGGGAAGAGAGAGGGTAGGGAAGGAAAAGGGGATGAATCAAAGAAATAAGGTGTGTTATTATGTGTACCAAATCTCCAGGATGAATTCAATCCATTATGTTCGTGTAGTAATGTAAACATGTACTAATGAAAACATAAATCTAAAAATAACCTTCCAAATAGACACATTATGTGTCAATATTGAAGCGAAACATTACTGAGACAATTATTTGTCTTCATAGAAATGCCCAAGCACAGTTGGATAGCCTTTGCTAAGGAGGACCTAAGGCAAGACTTAAGAAGAGGATACTATTACATTTGCTGTTGGAATTAAAAATACTTAGAGCCCATCCATGCCAAACCATTTGGTTACAGACAAGAGAAACTGCAAGATACTTCAGAAATCATAAAGGAAATGTTAAAGAATGTGAGAAGGCTGTGATCAATGAATGCATTCCCCAGGGCTACTAATAAAGCAATGTGTCACAGCCGAAACTGTCGAAGCAGTGCACAGAAATTGGTGCACCTTACAGTCAATGAAGTCTTATACAATGAAATACTGGATTTGCTTCCCAGTGTCTTATTATCCTTGGTGATTTGTGTGAATTCAATTTTTCCAAAAATGGTCAAATGCATATTGAATTGCTATTACCTACAAGAAAGTGCTTGTATCTCTTTCAGTGAAATCTCTGGGTTTCTGGAAACAATAAGGCAAAGCCTTGATTGATTTTATTCTAGGTGGAGAGGCTTAAGGGATTCTGGCTTGCAAGCTGTGATGGAAAATACCATGTTCTTTATTCACTAAGAGTAGCGGAGATTGGCCCTGGAACTCTTGAGTGTGTGTGTGTGTGTGTGTGTGTGTGTGTGTACAACAAAAAGAAAAATTATTGTAAAACACCATCAAAATAAAAGTTATTCTCTATCCAGTAGCATAAAAAGGTTTATCTATATCCTAAATATAATAACTAGGAAACACATTACAATGTATGCCATCTTAAAATGCAGTGTTATTTGGGAACTGTGTAAATGAATGAAAAAATAGGAAGAGCTGTAAGAATTGATCAAGTTTCACACTGTTTCTTCTAAGTAAATCTGACATACAGAATACTGCCTTTCTTAGTCAGTGTATTTACAAATAGTGGCCTAATACATACAAGAAAAGGATTTTGAAAATCCCTTCTTACTTTATTAAAATGATAAGCTTTTCATTAATAAAAATATGTAATAAGAAAAATTTCAATCTTTTCTGTCAGTATAACTACGAGCAAAAAACTAATTTTGTAATTTAAGCTATTTTCAGTCGTCATGAGCAAGTTTAAAACATGTTTCATTTGCATATGGGCCTGTCAACTCCTCAGGTAAGTGGGTTAGATAGGCAGCTCATCAAAAGAATTAAAACAAGTGTGGTTAATTTGACCTCTACTAGATATATCACAGATTAAGACAGCCACTGAACTCTTCCAAGCTTAGATCTACACAAACTTACAAGGGCTTGTGAGTATCATTCAAGCCTGAGGTTATTCACCCAAAATTCTAATTATTCTAATCTCATCATTCTAAAAGACACAAAGGGCAACAGAACTACAACTGTGGCATAATAAGTAAGTTTGGACTGAATATTATAAAAGATACATTACTGATTTTAATATTAAATATTAAATATAGATATGCTTTCCTTAGGGCTCTTTGGCAAACCTAGTGTTGATATTTACAATGGACCAAGGAAATATCGCTCTGCAATCCTATTTGAAATTAATATGCTCAAAATTCCAGCAATCCTAAGACGGACAACAGAAATTGGATGAGATGGAATGATGTTCCTTAGCTTCCCTAGGGTGAGTTAGACCATCCTGCATTTTGGAGTTCCAGCATCCAGATTTTTGAAGGAATGTATTTCTATTATTTTAAGTCAAGAAGTTTGTAGCAGGCTGGGGAAGTTCATTTCACCATGGGGATGTATAGTAGGAGAATGTGGAAGGTAACTTGGACAAAAAGGTACTTCATCTGGCCCAGTGGAGAATGTGGAATTTAAATTAGTCATGGATTGATTGGGACTTCGAGCTACACCTCTTAGAAAAGAGTCACTAGTTTAAAGTCTCTAAAGACTTAAAGGGAGATTCAATGAGTAGAAAAGTAAACTGTGGCATAGAAAAGTGTTTATTAACTATTTTTTCTTGTGTTCTGTATTTTATCTGCCCTTGAAAGTGGGGCTCCAGGGGCCAGGGATTAGCTCAGTGGTTATGCCTCCAAGAGCAAGGATTCAAGTTCAATCCCCCGCAAAAAAAGTGGGGCTCCAGTAATAATTGTGCCAAGGGAATTTTAAAGTCCTGTGTGCTGATCCCATATCTACATAGAGGAAGTGTGCCTCATCCTTCACTGCTTTCTTTCCTTGGCTAAGAGACCACAACTCTACCGCAAAACAGAAGCACGTGATAAAGATGACTCATCTACAAGAGGAGGTGGGCTCCCTGATGGGAATTTGCCTGACTAAACACCTTAACTGTCTTAAAACACTGAACTTATAGATTTTGCTCGTACCTACAGATAACCTAAGCAGAAAAGCAGCTCAGTATCTTTAGTGGGAAAATGAGTTACACAAATGTCTGTAACAAAAGGTGAAATAAAATAAGTTCCAAGAGAGATGTAAATAGATGTATGGTAGGAGTATAGAGAAAAGAGCTATTTGCTTATTACTTTTTGCTTTTATATGTACAGTCAAGGTAGTATTTAAACAGCATTTATGGAGGGGCTAGAAAGTATGTAATTGGAGATGCTAAGAAAGAACATTTCTGAAAAATGGCAATGATATAAGCATACATGTCAAAGTTTGTGCTATGTGGGGTGAAGTTAAAGAAAACTAACACCATGATAATGTAATTATAACTACTATTTGTCGAACACCTTCGTTGGATTGTGTACTATTCTAAGTACTTCCCTAGTATTAGGTTATTTAAACTTCATAATGACTCAAAAATTTACATAGTTTACTATGCCAATTTTCAGAATTAAAAAAAAAAAAAACTTAGAGAGCTAAATTGCTTGCCCAAGGCAGAATATCTTATAAAGGGTGCATACAAAAATGTAAACTCAAGCATTTGCACTTTTTGTGTAACACTGTAATATAAAACAAGTTTCTAATAGTCTACTTTCATTTCATGTATAAGAAAATTCAGTTGGCTTAATAAATGCACAGTATTCTCTTACATAAATTTACAGGTAGAGTATCTATACCCAAAATAGGTATTTCATTGGCTTACCATTTCCAGTATTTGTGATTTTTGAGATTATTTTCCACCTCTCAGCACATCAGGATGTCCTCAGACAAGCTCTGTATGAGTCAGCTTTTCCATCTTGGCCACGATGCCAAACGCCCACTCTCTTAAAGGAAGAGAGTTGTAATATGACCCTCCCCTCAGCCCGTGGTCAGCTGCCACAGGGACAGAAACGTCACGGTGGCAGGCCGTGCCAGAACAGAGATACTCAGTTCAAAAAAGCAGAACTGGAGACTTTCACAGGCGCAAGCGTAAGGGAACAGACACCAGCCCGAAAGCCATGCCTCCATGACCCGCCCAAAGATTTCTAGAAGTCTGTTCTACCCATCCTGGGGCAGATTGCAAAGCCAGTCTGGTTGAAAATGTACCCTAACCACCACCAGCCCTGCCCCTGTCTAATTTTAAGATGAGTGCACATATTAGAGGGCCTAATTAGTTAGGACAGTATTCAGCAGGCCTGAGATTCTTTGCATGTTTTTCTGTGTGGCTTTTCTAGTAGTAAAATCCCTCGTCTCTAACGTTAACAGGCTTTCTCCGAATGTTAACACTTGTTCACAAGCAAATCACTGGTAAGAAGAGAGGCTTGCTGGTTTGAAGCAACCAGGACTTTCTAATGTCTTTGGGGGATAGAACTGAAACAGGGAGCTCTATCACCTGGAAAGAATGGAGGAACGATGACGCTAGGCAAAACGAATATTCAATAATATTTAGGAAACTTTGGAAGAGATTTTAGAGCAACCTGAATTCCAGCAGAAAGAAACTTAATTGACATGGGATACTCCTATATGTAGTATTTAGAATGTAGATGATTTTAATAAGATTGTTCCTTAAAATTTAATCTTATGCTTCTGCATAATATATATATTTCAGATTAGCAAGTTTGCATAGAGGCTATTGCAATAGTCCAAGGATAGTCTAAGGATAATTAAGCTCATATGTTAAGCATGGGAGTATGAGAGAAAGTACAGGGAAAAATGTTATTGAAAAGATCAATTCAGCATGATGATACGTTTGAAAGAAGTAACTAGGCAAGGTAGATCTCAACCTTTCCACTCTAGTAAATCTGGTGGAACGATCAACACAACTAATGACAATCCAATTGAAGTGTTAAACTTTAAAAGTTGAAACAACCTGTCATTGGAAATGCTCAGTGGGGAGTTTTGGAAAATCTCCCAAAGTTTAAGAACTTGTGAGGAATTGTTGTTTACCGGTCATTTATAAACAAATTTTATAAATTATAAACAATATTTTTAACTTGGAATATCAAAATTAAAAGAATGCTTTAGATGACTAGGGAACCCACAGAATAAAATAGATAAAAATTTAAAGGATGGCAATTTGATAACAAATAAAAGGGCTAAAGGACAGTTTAGAAATAAGAGGAAAAATCAAAAGCACTGAACAGACTGAAGGAGTTTCCTAAAATAGTTAAGGACATGGAAACTTGTTTGAAGAAATGTGTAAGTCTTTGAATAAATGTGTTACAAAAAAAAAATGAAAACAATAAGTCCACTGAGTGTTTGAAAACAACCAAATTCCTTTGAAAATTATATAGCTTTCATTGGTAAACAATTAAAGGCATCATTTCTTTAATTTCTGTAAGAATTAGAAAGAGTACTACTATGATTTATATCTAGATGTCCCCTAAAGACTCATGCAATCTTAGATGGGGCTTCGGGGAGGTGACTGGATCATGGGGGCCTGGTATTTTTCAGGTAATTAGTCCACTGCGGAGTTTATAACGGAATATGATTTGGGAGGAGAAGCCTGATTGGAGGAGGTGGTCACCGGGGCGTGGCCTACATGTGTCCATCTCCCCCCTACACGTGGTGATCCTTCTGTTTCCCTTTTACTGTGTGGATCTGCCCCTCTTCTGTAAGGCCAGGTCCTTCTGCCACTCCTCCCTGCCTTGAAACCAGCAAACTATGGACTGAAGCCTCTACAAACTGAGCCAAAACGAACTTCTCCACCTTTAAATTGTGGCCGTTGGGTATTGTGTCCATCAGTAGCAAAGTAATTAAGACAAGTACTATACCTAGTCAGAATGGGTGCAAGAGAAAAGTGAAGGGGGTTAAGTAGTGGATAAAGAAGTAAAAGCTAAACGTTGTTCTCACACAAAGCACACGTTTTTAAAACTGAACAAAAAAGTTACATTTTCAAAAGCATCGAAGGGCTAGGCTAGATCAGTGACACCGCGCCTGCCTGGAAAGCGCAAGGCCCTGAGTTTGATTCCCAGTACAGAAGGGGCAGGCGGGGTGGGGGATTTGATATCATTATAATTCAGTCGTCTTAAATTAGCTTGGGATCCTTTGTTTTCCTTTTCTCTCAGATATCTAAGAAAAATAAATTGCACTTTTGACTTTAATAAACATCCCCTTCACTAGATGACTGAAGTTCTTACAATGCACGATTCACTTCAAAGGCAGCATATTTACATATCTTTTAGCTGCTGACCACTCAAAGGAGCTAGAAAGGAGATGTAATGTTGAGAAGATGAATTACAACTTAAAGCTCCTTTGGAAATTTTACCACCAAAAATTAGATTTTAAAGATAGTTTTATTAATAATTTCTTCCTCCTTTGTCTAGACACTGTTAAAATAATTTGCTTTTTTATATAATGTCCCTGACACTCCTGAGAGATTTCATTTTTCTTGTTCTCAAGAAAGCTTCAGAACTGTTAAAGTTTTATTTTCTTATTTTTTTCCTTTGACTTTTCAAATTTGTTGCCTTTGACAAGTGAGAGGCTTATAAATGGAATTTATAGATTTTTGAAAGGAGAAATAGGGCCAAGATACTGAACTAGAGCAATAGATGAGACCTTCCACCTCACTGCCAGTCTTACTTCATAAATACAGACTCCCACAGATATATTTCAATTTCCAAATATTTTTTTGGTCATGTAATCTTCAACTTAGTGTTTACAAATGAGAAGGAATTAGAAAAAACCTTAGGAATTTAAAATAGGTTAGTTGGCTCTTTACTAGATAAAACCAAACTACTAGCTAGAAGGTTTCCTTGGGAAATTGCAAAGCTTTTTGCTCTTGCCTTACCTTCTCCCACAAAGCCTGAGGATCTGCCCGCCAGCTCAGCAGCATTCAGACTCTGAAGGACACCGAGAAGCCTGCGTTCACTACGTTGGTAGTATTGGACCTGCCTCGTGTCCAGCTTTTCTTAAGGAAGAAGCATGCTTGGAGGGCTGCTCTTGACAGAAACAGACCTCTTCATGGGTGTCTAATGATGCTCAGGCACATCTGGCTTAAGGATATCAGAGCCTAAAGAGGATTTCTGCTCCATTGTTCCTGTCTGACAAACTGACCTCTGAAAAGGCATTAGGGAGGCAGGGAGGACAGATCTTCCCATCAGCGTAACGATGCAGTCATTTAATAGCTTTGCCTTCTGTTACTCGTGCATACTAACAATCCATGCCTGCATGTTTTAAAATTCTTATTTTATTTTGAAATTCATTATTTGAACTCTACAGACTTTTGGGATACAGTTTGACAGATGATTTGGTAAATGTATATAATGATCATATCAGGGTAGATAATAATTCTATCTCCTTAAACATTTTTAAAATGTTGATTTATACATAAGCATACATATTTATGGGATGTAGTGTGGCATTTCAGGACAGCTATGAAATATTCCGTATTACTTATCAAATGAGGGTAATTAATGTTTCCACCTCCTTAACTTTGGAACTCTTGAACTTGCCTCTTCTAATTGCTCATAAAATATGTAATCGGTTATTGTGAACTATAGTCCCCCGGTGCAATGGAACTCTGGAGTTTGACTGCTAGTTCTGTGTTTGCTTATCTGTTACCCCACCTCTACTTCCTGTCTCTTCCATCCTACCTGGTCTCTAGTAATCATTATGAAACATTCTGATACAGGTTTTGCAAACATCTTCTTGTGAGACAATTGTGTGGTGTTTTCCTTCTTGCTCGAATGACTTATTTTATTTAGCATAATGCCTTCCAGCTCAAGGTCCAGTTTGCTGCAAATGGCAGGATATCGTCCTTCTTTATACAGCTGCATAACACTCCCTGTCAGAATTTCTTTGTTTGTTCCCTGGTGGCATCTAGTTTGATTCTGTTAGATAGTGTAAATACTACAGCAATAAACACACACTCACAGGTGTGTTTTTATATACAGTACTGGTAATATTTTCTTGAGATATAGTCGGAAGTGGTACAGTTTGATTAGATGAAAGTTCACTTTTTCAAGTTTTGAAAAACCTCCATACTGTTTTCTATAGTGGTTATAACAACTTACATTCATGCTAGCAGTGTATGAGAGTCACCTCTTCAAGATAGCCTGCTAACATTTCTAGTGTTTTGAATAATAGCCATTACCAAAAATAGTTTGGGTTTGTATTTCCATAACAGTTAAGGAAATGGAGTAAATTTTTTATTGTTGTGTTGACCATTTGAATTTTCTTCTCTCGAGGAATAGCTACTGATGTCTTTTGCTAATTTTTATTGGATTAAATTAAGGTTTTCTTTCTGTTTTAAATTCCCCATATATTAATCCTTTTCAGAATAGTTTACAGATATTTTCTCCCATTCTGTAGATTTTCTATTCACTCTGTTTATTGTTTTCTTTGCTGCCCAAAAGCTTCCTAGTTTAATGCAAAGGTTAATACAATCCCTTTAGCTTTTGTTTCAGAATCTTTATCTTTATCGATATCTCAAAGTATTGTCTCTATGTTTTCTCCTAGAAGTTTCATAGTTTCAGGAATCACATTTAGGGGTTTGATCAATTATAGATTCATTTTTTAATAGAGTGAGAGATAGAGACCATGTATGCCTTTTTAGTAATTTAGCTGTGATGCATCTGTATGTGGTTTTCTTTGAATGAAACTTTTCTTGTCCTTACGCACTAAGCTTATTCAGTCTGTAAACTTTTCTTCTTCATCAAATTTGGAAAATTTTGAACATTATGTATTTAAAGAGTTTTATGCTTCAACCTTGTTCTCATCTATTTCTAAAATTTAATTTCATGTATATTGAGTCATTTGATATTTTCCCACAGGTCTCTGAGGCTCTATTTTAATTTAATCATTTTTGTATATTGGTCTGATTGAATCATACACATTCAAATTCATCGCCTGTCAATTCTAATTAAACTATTTGAGCCATCCAGTGAATTTTCACATACAGAAAAGCAAAAATATAATCTCTAAAAGTTCTTCATTTATCCTTAAGCATAAATGTTTTTAAAATATCCTTAGAAGGAAATGAGGATCGATTCAGTTCTGGATCAGTACAAATGAACAGAGCATCTACACTGATTCACTATTTGTCCAGTTGGCGGAACAGATATTCAGCGAAACGTTATTCTGCATGAGTCCCTGAGGATCCTTGATGGGATTAAGACCTGCAGCAGTAAAGTGAGGTAGCAGACTGCCTTCCCCGAGGTGAAGGGCCCTCACCCAGTCTCGAGAGGTTGCATAGAACAAAATGTGAAAATGGAAAAAGTTTTCCACCTACCCTTCATTTTTGCCTCATTTCCTGAACTAGGGCACTTCATCTCAGCTTATCGTTTCTTAAGTATCCAACTGGTTTCCACTTCTTAAATCTATTTAAAATGTAGTTGAATAGTTAAACTATTGTCGGTCTGAAACACGAGTAAGAGTAAACTGTGAAAACAGTGCAATGACTGGAGGGGAGCATGGAAGTATCCTTTTCTTAAGGTTGTAAAACAATATTTGGAGTAGTATCACATTGCGTGAAGGAATTTAAGTTAATTGTTATTCTGTACGTCCAAAGGCGAAGATGAAAGAAACTAGTAAGATTTATAGCTAGCAATCCATCAGTAGAGATAAAAACAATTATAAAATATACACAATTGATCAAAATTAGAACAACGAGAGAGAAGAGATAGCAAGAACAAATGGATGCACCTTGAGAGCCTAATTTCCAGTGAAAGAAATCAGACACACAAGCTTGCATATTGCATGGTTTCTCTTATATGAGAAGCCCAGGGTATAAATAAAGGGCAAAATGAAAGATAGGTAATACGAAGGAGTGAGCTAGCTCTTTCTCAGCTAGGAAGGGGTGTGAGAGATGGAGGGAGAAGAAAAGAGGGAGGGAAAGGAGGTGAAAAGAGGAGTTAGGACGCGTCATGTATGTGCGCAACACCACACAAGGAACATAAGCATTATGTACTGCAAACAGGCAGTAATTTTTAAAAAATGAATGTATCTCATTCATATATTTATATGCCCATGTCAATACTCGTATTTGACAGAAATGATTGAAACACTCTGAATAAGAAGCAAACATTGTCATTTGGGGTATAAACAAAGACTCAAATATAAGCTTCTTTTAAAATAAGATTGTTCTAGGGCCGGGGATTTAGATCAGTGGTTCGGTGGCCTGCCTTGCAAGCGCAAGGACACAAGTTCAATCCCAGGTACTAAAAAAATAAAAAATAAAATGAAATAAAATAAGATTGTTCTCAAGTTGGAAGGAAACCAAGAGACACGTGGATGGAGGAGAGGTGAAGAGGAAGTAAGAAGAATTGTTATGTAATATATCAACCTTCACAATGGATACAATCATTACATAAGGCAAACAAGCTAATAGAAGTTTAAGAAATCTTCAGATAAATAAATGAGGTTGAGACTGTCACAATAAAGCCTCCTTATCCATTTCTAATGAAATCGTTATACTAAAATAATCTGTACAGCAATTTAAAAATACTTTAAATAAAAACAAGTATTCAAAACATAAAATGAGAAAAGATATGCCATGATACATTAATATACCATCTTATATGCATTATGATGTGCATTATATACTATCACTGATACAAAACGACATCAGATCAACAAGCATCGATAAAGATACACAGTATGCTGTGTAATAACATGCATGTAATGACAGAGTGTGTACACATAATGGAAAGACAGTGAATTTATCAGGAGTACACAACAGTACTAAACCATTAAGAATACAACAAGTGAATCTCAAACTATTTGAAGCAAAATCTGGTAATACCTCGAGGAGACATACAATATTTCTATAACTATAGAAATTGACAGTTTCTATAATTACAAGTCTATAATTATAATCAGAGATATCAAATCTATCTTACAATTATAGATACAAAATTTAGGCAGAAAATCAGTAACGGTATAGGAGAACACGTAAAGCTTTTAAAAAATGACAGTCATAATACATTTAATGATAACCAAATATATTAGGTAGCTTTCTCATCATTGGACACAGCGCAAAATACCTGCCATGTAAAAAAAGTCAACCTGGCTTGTGATTCCCATCCACGCTCAGGTGTCTCCAGTGCAGAAGCCTGTGGAAGAAAGGTGTTAGGAGGCAAAGCTGCTTAGACCATGGCAGTGAGGCAGCAGGGCAGGCGAGCAGTGTCGGAAAAACTGGCTAGTATGTGGCAACCACAAATACTGTTCAAGGTCGCACATCCGTGACCCGCAGGGAGGCACCAAGGACTACGGTTTATGACCCGCTAGTTGCTTCCTAACCAGTGAAGTGACATTATATGTCTACAATCCTCCTCCTGTCACACAACTCCTTAAACTATTTTTACCCTCTGAACAAAGACCACAGCAAGTCTATTATTCCATCTAACACCGTGCACTATCCCACACAAAGTGGAGAATTCAATAATCCCTTCTCCAGAGTCTCCACAGTTCCAGCATTTTTTAGAAGTACAATAATGCTTTGGCTCATGTACACTAGTGTTTTCAAGCAATTAGGTTAGTGAATGAAAGCATCCTGTAACGTTTGGCTTCTGGCCAGGACCTCCACGTTGGGGATGAGCATGACTTTGGCTGTCTTCCCCCCACCAACACAAGAGCTGCCACCTTCCCCAGAATCATGGAACGAATTATGTTCTTGAACCAAGGTACCACAAAATAAGTCCAAGTCGCTTCTGGAATCCAAGGCAAATTTACTCTAAAATTCAAACAAAAGTTATAAAATCCCAAGGTTCAATAACACAGAGTAAGCATTGCTGTTCCACAAGGGAGGGACAAGGGGGAAAGGAAAGAATTAAACCAAAGCAAGATCAAAACCTATCAGTACAAATACTAAGTCCCGTAGCTCCATGTCTGCAAGCGGAGTCCACAAGAATATAAAGTCTCAAAGGGTTGTACCCTGCTTTACTCATCTACAAGGTGTTTTTCATCCAGTGATGTTGCTGTGTTCATTGCAGTCTTATTCACAATAGACAAATTGTAAAATCAACCTAATTTTCTACCAGTGGATAGATAGGTCATGAAAATGATATATGTGTACATATTTATTCACATATGTAATGTGTAGATGTGATGTGTAATGGAATACTATTTAGCTTTATAAAGAAGGAAGTTTGGTTACAACATAAATGAAGCTGAAATACATTAAAATGAGTGTTGTTAGGGCTGGGGATTTAGCTCCAGGGTTCTGCTGCCTGCCTCCCAAGCACAAGGTCCCAAGTTCGATCCCCACTACCAAAAAATAAATAAATAATAATAATAATGATGTTAATGACATTGCTGGTCAACAATGTCTTTGTGAATCAGTTGTAAAAGGAAAAACATCACAAATGCCACATATGGAATCTAAATCATTGGAATTCGTGAATGCATAAAGTAGAACAGTTGTTCCTTGAATCTAGTGTATGCAGAAATGGGGAAAAATGACCAGTGGGTAAAGTTTCACTTACACGGAAGGAATTAAGTCTTTTGAGATTCATTATATAGTGTGGTGACTATAGTTAATAATGTAATACACAAATAAAAGCCATTAAAAATAAGTTTTAAATGTTACTACCACAATACTACTCAGCCATAAACAATGAGAAATTAGATTCATTCATAGGAAAATGGATACAGTTTGAGGATATACTCCTAAGTGAAATAAATAAATCACACATGTGTAAATACCAAATAATTTCTCTTGTGTGGAAAATTATAATAGTACATAAGATCCTAATGGTATAATTGGCAATGTGAAATAGGAAGAAAAGGGCTAAAGGTGTAGGGAAAATGGGAAGGGTAGGGGAAAGGGAATAAGGGAAAAGAAAAAAAATATGACAAAATGAAAAAATGAAAATAAAGTGTTTGTAAATGGGGAGGGGAGGAGGGCGTGAAGGGAGGGCACGGGCAAGCGGAAAAAATGAGAACCAAGACCTGTCATGTAAAGGTACAAGATCCCAGTGATGAATGTAACTGTACTGTATACCTAAACTGTACCAATAAACTCAACAAAAAATAAATTTAAAAAAGATTTTTAAGTATAAAAAAATGGTACTACCACAAAAATTTTTAGGTGAAAAATATGATAATTAACTGGATTTAATTATGTATATATAATAATATCATTTTTATCACACAAAGTGCAGATTAACTTTTAGTCATTAAGTAAATTTAAAGGAAACATAAATGAATAGCCAATTTGCTGACTGTGGAAAAGTCCACTTGAGCTAATAGTCATAAACAGAACTGATTTAATGCATTTATGCTAGTCAACTGTATAAACATTTACAAAACTACTGAAGAGCAGTTAATTTTGTCTGAATGAGGGTGTGTGAAAAAATAGTACAGAATCACCCAGGTGATGGTTTTCCACTTGTATCTTGAAGAGACTAGAATTTTGTGGGGGTTTTTGTTGTTGTGTTTGGTTTTGGTTTTTTGAGACAGGTTCTCACTGTGTAGTTCAGACTGCTCTGGAACTCACTGTATATCCCAGGCTGGTCTTGAAGTCTCAGCGATCCTCCTGCCTCAGCCTCCCGAGTGCTGGGATTACAGGCATGCGCCACCACTCCCGGCTGAAGACTAGAATTTTGAAAGGCAGTGAACTACACTAACAGAGGAGCTGAATTGGTGCTAACTCACATGAAAATGGTACTTATTCAACATTGCCTTTCCAGATCTATCTTTTCTAATCAGATGACCAAAGATCAATTTCACATTCTTTGCACATTTACAGATAATATTTATAGTATCCAACTTACTCATTTTTTGTATTGTTGGGAAACTTTTTCTAAACTAAATGCTTGTTCCTGTGCTTTTACTTTACTCTTTTTATCTCAGATGATTGGAATTAAAGTGACACCTTACATATTTTTTCAGCTATTATTTGTCTTATTTCTATATATAGTGCCAATGCCTTTGTTTCGTTGTCAAAGGGTCTTTGTGTTTACGAAACTATCAAAGTTAAAGTTATCTGAATGATCAATCACAAAATATTTTCTCAAATACTTCATAATTGCTTATTAACTATACAATCGCTTGTGAAAGAAGAAAAAGAGTTATGAGTTAAGTACAAAGATTAAAACATTTACTTGAGATATTCATTGCTATGGTTTTTCTTCTGAAAAAATCTTGCCTCCAAATTATATAAAGTGTTCCATGCATATTATCACATATAGAACCAGTAAATCTTTTGATTGTTTTGAGAAGACATCAAGTATGACTTGACAAATTTCATCTGTTCTTTAAAATCATCACTATAGCCAGGTGTGGTGGCGCACACCTGTAATCCCAGCACTGGGGAGGCTGAATTAGGAGGATCGCTGTTGAGTTCTAGACTAGCCTGGACTACATAGTAAGTTCCAGGTCAGAAAAAAAAAATCATCACTATAAAATATATCTTCATATGTTCTAAGGAATTACAATTCTACGAATATGTATTACTCTATATTTGAAGTCTGAAGGAAAGGTTGAAAGCTATTACAACATCAAGGAAAATACATTTATTGAATTATAAATCAGCTAAACAAACAACATAATTTATAGCTCTAAATGTAAAATAGCTAATTATCTGTGTATTGTATAGTTCAACTAGAATTATCATTTTGAGAATAGAGAAAATGTAGGTTTAATTGGAATTGTTATTTTCTATAGTCGACAGATGGTAGAAAGTCTTAATTGCAAATCTATAATTATTAATGTATAAAAACATTTTGAAATGAGATTGAAATAATGTAAGAGACAAACTACTACTAGAATAATTTTACGTAGGAGGAATATCAAATGCCCCATTCTGGAGTGAACTATTAATGGGAAATATTCAACTGAATAATTGTTATACTATATATTTTGTTTTAAATAGTTTTATATATTTTTATATTTGACTAATTTTTTCCATACTGAACAGTATTTTTCTTTCATTCAGCATATTCCTTTTTCCTTCTATAATAAAAATTTCATTTTTCCACTAAGTATATTGGTACATTTAAATTAAACAACACAGTTACATTTATTATCAGAATCTTGTACCTGTACATGATATGTCTTGGTTCTTGTTTTTCCCCCACACCCTTGCCCTCCTTTCATCCACTTCAACCTTCCCTATTGAAAAGATTTTATTTCCATTTTTTCACATTTTTTCTTTCCCTTATTTCCTTTCCCCTTCCCTTCCCACTTGGCCTTTAGCCATT
Source organism: Fukomys damarensis (assembly GCF_012274545.1). NCBI lineage: Eukaryota > Metazoa > Chordata > Mammalia > Rodentia > Bathyergidae > Fukomys > Fukomys damarensis. The sequence continues at coordinate 11,941,357 of NW_022900917.1, read as the reverse complement.
TTCTTCCCATTTCACATCATCAATTATACCATTTGAATCTTATTTACACTTTTAGTTTTTCATACCAGAGAAACTATTTGGATTTTACTAAAGTGTGTCCTACTTATTTCACTTGAGTATAGCCTCAATGTGCATGCATTTAGCTATACATGTCTCTAGTTTCTCTTTCCTTATGGCTGAGTAGTACTCCATTAAACAGACAGACACAGACACAGACACACACACACACACACATCTTCTTTATCCAGTCTCCAGTTGATGGGCATTTGGGTTGTTTCCAAGTTTTAGCTACTATGAACTGTGGCACTATAAACATGGGTGCACATATATCACTGTGGTGTGATTTTTTAAATTCTTTGGAAAGATAACCAGCAGGGGGATAGCTGGGTCAAAGAGAACCTCTAGTCCTAGCTCTTTGAGGTATCTCCATATGGATTTCAACAGTTGTTGCACCAGTCTGCACTCCCACCAACAGTGGAGAAGGGTTCCTTTCTCCCCCACAAACCCTCCAACATTTGTTATTGTGTGATTTCTTGATAGCAGTCATTCTTTGTGGGGTGAGGTGGAATCTCAGTGTTGTTTTCATCTGCATCTCTCGAATGAACAGTGATGCTGAACATTTTTTCATATATTTATTTGCTGCTTTTACTTCTTTGAGAAATGTCTGTTTACTGAAAATGTGTGTGTGTGTGTGTGTGTGTGTGTGTGTATTTTAATAAAATGGAGCACTGGGCTGGGGCATTAGCTCAGTGGTTCCGCTGCCTGCCTCGCAAGCACAAGGACCTGGATTCGATCCCCGGTGCAAAAAATAAATAAATAAATAAAATGGAGCGCCACTCAGCCATAAAGAAGGAGAAAGTAGGGACATTTATAGCTAAATGGATGCACATTGAGGACATACTCTTAAGTGAAATAAATAGGACACACACACACACACACACACACACACACACACACACACCACACCCCTTTCCGGGGTTCCAATGGACAGAGACTATATATATATATACACATGCCAAATAGTTTCTCTAGTGTGAGAAACTGAAAGTGTAAACAAGGGAATTCGAGATAAGAAGAGAAGGTGCAAAGTGGAAGGGGCAGGAGAAAAGAGAGATGGGAATGGAATTAACACGAGAAAAAGGAAAAAATGAAACAAAAATCCTTGTAACTTTGTAACTAGAAAGGGGTGGAGGAGTTGAAGGGTGCGCAGGGTAACTGGGAAAAAATAAGAACCAAGATGTACCATGCAAAGGTGCAAATTTCCAGTGGTGAATGTCACTACATTGTATACCTTAAATGTACCAATACAAGTCATTAAAATAATAATAATTTAAAAAATAAAGGTCAAATGTTTAAAAGAATGCCAAGGGGGCTTGAAAATAAAGGTGGCAGCTACCTTGATAACTGCTGGAGGAGCAGTTCCTGGACCCTGCTGGGGGGGCCAGAGGCCAGCACCCCACACCGGGAAAACCTAGAAGCCTCCAGAGGGAGGTTGATTATGGCTGTGCTGTTTGACGGGTGGTGGTCCTAGGGGCGCACTCCGGAACATCCAGCTGACTCCCATTCCTGACTGCAGTTTCTGCTGCTGCTCAGATTCAGCAGCTGATACCCAGGCAGGAGCAGACGCTGCCACTTATCAGCTTGGTTTCTACAGCATTGAGTTGAACAAGCCTCCTCTGGTACTCACCGCAGCCAGCCTATTTAGGAAGATGTGTTGAGGATCCTGGGAAGATCTGATGGCAGGATCATTGCTGCAGGCCGGACCCTTCAAAAAGGAGGACAGGTCTACTCAGTCCCTATGTGAGGTATGACGGTGAGGCAGTCCTTTGTCATATCTGTGGCTATGTTCATGCAACCTGTTGGAAAGGCACGACCAAGGAAGCGTGTTTACAATTCACTGTCAATGCTCTTGCTTTGGCCATGGAGCAGGCTGGTTCCAGTGGAGGGGTGATCCTCCTGGCAGCCACTGAAGAATCAGAAGTTGAGTGGCAGATACTTTTGGTTGACCAGATACCCAAATTCACTATTGCCACTTTCCCACTCCCTGAATTCTGAGAGTCTAGGCTTCTGTAAGAGATAACAAAACCCATAATGATTTTAAAATTTAGGGCCAGAGATGTAGCTCATTGGCACAGCACCTGCCTGGCATGCCCTGAGTTTGAATCCTGGTACCCCTCACCCATATTTAAAAATATGTTAACATTTAATAAACAATTTGTCAAATAGAAAAAATGCCAAGGGAAAATTAAAGAATAATAGTATAAAACATTCCATGCTGCTTGCTCCTGAAGCGCAGTTATCTCTAATGTCTTGCCTGTCTAACCATCTTCTTTGAATATCCTATCTGCAATTTTTATAGATAACCCCACCCCACACAAAGCTTCTGTAATCCCGTATCATCTCTGAATCGAAATTTTTTTCCCAGTTCCCATGCGCTAGTGTAAACTATATTCTAGCTACATGTTGGAGGTAAGAAGGAATTCACACATCTCAGTATAGTATATTTTAAACTAGGTTTAAAACCCTTTTTTCTATGTTAATCAAATTAGGCAGTTTTTCTCCTGTACTTTATTTTGGCCAGTGTTATCATTCTCCAACCATATTTTCCAAACCAAAGAAGTGGGGAATCCATTCAGTTTTCTTCAACCCATCATAATTCCCCATCTCTGTGTACACTGACCCTGTACCACATTATTCCGAGCCCTCTTCTCCATAGCTCCTAAATACAAACTCCTTCTTCAGGACAACAGAAATGTTTTACATCAAGGTATTTATAGTCCTTATTAAAACACAGTAATATCTCTTGAGCTGGAGCTTTTACCTCTGAATTAATTTCCCTTAATAGTGTATTTCTCTGCTACTAGAATGATTACCTCTTCCTAAACAAAAATTAAATATTATTTCCATTCCTTTCAAATATTTGTTATCTGCTAATATAATATAAGGAAAAGGGAAACTTCTATAACATAACACAAGGATTTCCTTAATTGGTACTTTACATTTTTCCAGTCTGGGGTGTGTGTGTGTGTGTGTGTGTGTGTGTGTGTGTGTGTGTGTGTGTGTGTGTGTGTTTCCTACAAATGCAACTGAGATTCAGGACTGCAATACCTATGTTTTTTCTAGCCTACCTGTCTCTACAGTATGTGCACATGCTGCTTTTCAGCCTCAAATATTCCCTTTACTACCCATCTCCATCATGTATATTATTCATCCTTCAAGAATCAACTAAAACTATTTTACTTTAGACTCAGCCTTCCTCCATAAGATTGTGACATCCTCTTCTGCTTCACTAGAAACAGACATTATTAGATTACTTTTACTTTTAAGACATGGGATTTGAAATTAGTTGCTGGTTAATATATAAAGAACAGGTAGGAAAGGTTGGAGTAGATATGGAGAGTACACTAAGTAGTCCAAGAGAAAGGCAATGGTACTTCACACTTAAGTGTTGGTGTTGGCCATTGATGTGGCTTGTATCTATGTGTTTCCCCAAAGCTTCATGCAGTCATAGGTGGAGCACTTCAGAGTTGGCTAGATCCAGGGTGTGTGATACGGGGATTAAGGGTATGTGGTACCAAATTTGTTCACTTATTGCAATTAGTGTAATTATTAGTGTGGATAATTGGAAGGCCCACCCTAATGTGGGTGACACCACCTAAAAGGCCTGTAGCCTGGATGGATAGAAGGGAAAGGGAGGCTTGCTTCACTGCTTCTTGTTGGCTGCTTGCTGCCTCTTGCCTGCCATACCATGGACTGTTTCTTCTCTGTAATGCCCCTCTGCCATGTTACCCTGCCTTGGAACTTGCCAAGCTTAGACTGAAACTTCTATAAAATGAGCTGAAACAAATCTTTCTTCTTTTAATTTATGAATGTCAGGTGTTTTGTCACAGCAATACAAAAAGTATCTAAAGCAGCAATAGACAAGGGTGAATGGATCTAAGAAATCTATGATGTTATAATGCACTCTCTAGTGGAAATAAAGGTGAGGAATTGTTAGGGATGCCACCTACTTTCCTGGCATGATGTGTGCATCATTGAGTTAAATGGCAAGAAAATTTGAAAGTTGTATAATCTGATAATCACATAAGCAAAAGTCACTTACTTTAATTACTCACTGTTATGTAGACATTTCAACTGCTATCACATTTGCTTACCACTGCTTTTTAAATGGGCATCTGCTCCTCATACTTTCAATTTCTCTACATGTACTATTTAAATCATTCCTAAATGTTTTAGATATATATTCCTAATCTACCAAAATAAATTATACAGAAATTTAGCTATCAAAGTGGTATAGGTAATAAATCTCTATCACAAAAAATAGATTTAACAAATTTAAGACGGTATTTCAGTTGCTAACATTTCTGAAAAATCCTGCCACTAATTTAGTACTTTTCTCTAATTAAAGTAAAGGAAGCAAAACATTTTTTTAACGGCTAAATTTTAGTGCAGCTCCCTGTTGTCATTTAGTTCAAAGTGGAGGACATCTGGAGAAGAGGACAGCAGCTTCTGTCTTCCAGGAGCTGTCCAATGCTGCCACCGAGGATGTGGTGTTGCAATCAGTTCTCCTGGCCCCATAGCTGGGCCCTGATGTTCCAGGATGGAATTGTCCAGAAGGGCACAGATGGGCTCTTCATTTGTCTTGACATTGCCGTCTGATTTCAAAATATGTGTCATCATTCATGTACGCCTGATGAAGAGTAGATCTTCTACTGTACTATCACAACTTGAGATGGGTAGAAATCTGTACTTATCTCAAAAAACTTTGTAGAGAACCAAAAAATTGTTTCTATGTTTGAGAAATGTAAAAGTTTATTTTTAAAATTCCAAATTTAAAAAAATAAATAATCGGAGTTATTGGGAATTTATATTGAAAATGTTAACATTATACATCCATGCATGTACTGAGATCTTACATGGTGGTGCCTCAAAAATATGTATAATATTGTGTCAATTAAAACACAGTAATTATTAAAAATACAAGCATAAATGTAATTTCCACCTCAGTCTATTACTTCCCACTACACACTTTCAAGAGTGATCACTAAACATCTTTCTTGAGTATTCTGTAGTCTTTCAGTTTTAATATATGTGCTACCGAAGCAAGCCCGATAATTTATAGTCTTAACGAAAATACAGCAAAATGACCTTGTGGAGTCAGTTCTTGAGTCAGCGCAGAATGCAGGTTTGACATTACAAAAAGCTCACTTACTTTGCTAACAGTTTTTTATTCTCATTGAGTTTATTGGTACATTTTAGGTATACAGTACAGTTGCATTCATTATTGGGATCTTGTACCTTTACATAATGGGTCTTTGTTCTCATTTTTTCCCTTATCCCTGCCCTCCCTTCACCCCCCTCCTCCCCTCCCCCTTTACAAACACTTCATTTCCATTTTTTCATTTTCTCATATTTTTTTTCTTTTCCCTTATTAGCTTTCCCCTACCCTTCACACTCTCCCTACACTTTCAGCCCCTTTCTTCCTATTTCACATGGTCCATTATATCATTAGGATCTTATGGACTATTATAGTCTATTCACACCACAGAAACTATTTGGTATTTATACATGTGTGACTTATTTATTTCACTTAGGAGTGTATCCTCAATATGTATCCATTTTCCTATGAATGAATCTAATTTCTCATTCTTTATGGCTGAGTAATATTCCATTTTATAGAAAAACCACATCTTCTTTATCCAGTTTCTAACTGATGGGCAAATGGGCTATTTCCAAGTTTTAGCTATGACAAACTATGCCACTATAAACATAGGTGCACTTATTTCTCTGTGATGTGATTCTTTTAATTGTTTTCAGAAAGATACCCAGCAGAGGGATGGCTGGGTCAAATGGAACCTCTAGTCCCAGCTCTTTGAGGTATTTCCACATTAATTTCCACAGTGGTTGCACCAGTCTGCACTCCCACCAGCAATGGAGAAGGGTTCCTTTCTCCCCACAACACTGCCAACATTTGTTATTGTGTGATTTCTTGATAGCAGCCATTCTTGGTGGGGTGAGCTGGAATCTCAGTGTTGTTTGTTTTCATCTGCATCTCTCGAATGACCAGTGATGAGGAACATTTTTTCATATATTTACTTGCTGTTTTTACTTCTTTGTCTGAGAAATGTCTGTTCATTTCAGATGCCCATTTTTGAATCGGGTCTTTATATTTTGGAGGTTGATTGTTTTGAGCTGTTTATATATTCTAGATAGTAGGCCTTTGTCTGAGGAGCAGCTGGTAGAAATTTTTCCCCACATTGTAGATTGTCTCTTAGTTCCGTTGATGGTTTCTTTTGCAGTGTAGATTTGCTAGGTGTTTTATTTGAAACGTGCACCTTCCTAAATAGTTGATATACAGATCTTTCTTCCTACTTGAGTCAAAGCCACCCTGGCTGGAGTGAGAACGATCAGTAAGATCCTCCTTGGAAATGCAATCTCAGTTTAGAGGAAGGTCCTTCTCCTCCCTGAGCACATACATTAACGTATCAAGCAGAGTTAGTGAAGGTGTGGGGAGGAGCAGGCTGGCCTTGCTCAGGTGGGGAATAGAATAAAGAGAAACCAACGTTGAAGGCAATGTATTTTTACATAATTTCTTTATACATGATTCTTTGTCAATATGGTACATCTAAAGCAAAAAGTATTATTTATGGCTGCTCTCTGAAAGATTAGCTAGTTGTTTATTGACACTTTTGCCTACTTGATATTTACTTATAGTGTGAAAATGCTAATTATTTCTCCTGGCTGGGCCATTCTGGGCAACTACAATAATTAAGGTGGCAAAGTTATTTTTTGTTTTTTTGTTATTTTTTTAATGTGATTAATGCTCACAGCCCAAAATATTTATATGTGCAAAGAAATGCTTTTTTTGAAAGTGTGTGAAAAACTAAAACACATGCTTTTTGATTTACAATCTCTTGTTCCCTATCTTACAGCTACATGTTTAAAACAAGATATATAAATCAAAATAAATAATTTGATTAGAACTTTGTTTACTTTGTGAAAAGTAACATCTACACAAACAAGAACTGAAATTAGTTATATTCTTTTTTTTTTTTTTGTCTTTCCAGTGTGCCAGATATAAGACAGACCATTTTCCATTTTCTTAACTACATTACAAAAAATGCTGGCGATTCATGTGATCTTAACAGGTATTCTACAGTTCAGTATTGTAGGAAATATTTCATTTTTATTCTTATCTTTTTGGGTTCCATATTCCCATTTATTTGGTAGAGTCTGAGTATTTCTGGAGGAAAATTGTTTTTAGGTTTTCAGAATAATTGTAGCAAAAAGATTTTATGTTTCAAAGAAACATTTGTTGAGTATTTTGAGACTGGTATCTTGCAGAACCCAAAATGAAAATTGTGGCATATACAATGACAAATACAGTAGATTTACCCTCTTGAAATAGGAAAGGAGTGCTATTTACTTAATTTTTGTATTGAAAAGTGTTTTTGAAAAATGTAACATCAAATGCTATGGAAAAACAACAAGTATCATTCGTTATTGGTGGGAAGTCAAAATGTAGCAAACTTATCTTATAGGGAGTTTTTGCAGTGCTATTGAAAATCTAAAATGTATTATACCCACTGACCATTTACCACTGACACAGTAACTCCAGCTCTAGAATTTAGTCCATAGGTATACTGACACACATAGAAAACAACAAAAGTACAAATAAATATTGCAATATTGGGTGTAATAACTTCAGTCTGAAATGTCAATGTCAATGTTTACTGATAGGGTACTGTTGTATAAACTATGGCACGCTGGGCAGTATATAAACACCCTAAAGTGAAAAAACTTGAGGCATTTTGAGAAGCTCTTTGGGATATACCGAAGGAAGCAAAAAGGCTACAGAAAGATATGTACAGTACTATAACATTGGCAGAAATAGAGGAATGATTGTTCTGTGTGCAAAATCTTAACTTTGCAGAGATTAATAACAAATTAGTAAGATTGAAACTCATGAGAATTATGAATATGAGGATGCAGAGGAAAACTTTGCTCTATTAACCTTTTATTCTTTCTAATAGTTGAAGTGTGGAAACATTGAAATGAAAAAAAGGATTTCTGCTCCAAGGAGGCATTTGTGTCATTCAAATTCAAACGAATCATAGAATTAAGAAACCACAGATTTTATAAGAAAATATAAGGGCGTAACCTTCAAATATTGTGTTAACAGCATATGAGAAAATGAGATCTAATGACAAAAATCGCACTGTTTTGTACGTGATATATGGCTACAAAGTGCATGAAGGCTATGATAAACGTGGCACTTGATCGTGGAGAAGATTTGCAAGTGCGCTTTTGGAAGTACCTGTGTGGGGACAGTGGTGGTGTGTGGTTTCTTGTGTGGATCTGAAATTGGATGCAACGTCGCCCCCATAGACGCTGAGGCTGTGCCGTCATCGTGCGCCGAGGTACCCGGTAAGATGTGTGCTTGTGTGTATTTCTGTGGATTCCTCGGCAATGAGGTTTCCAGTGTGCAACCGCGTTCACAGCTGTTTGTTGCTAGGAGTGTCCTGCTCAAACAAGCACCATTTTCCACTACTTTCAGCTCCTTTCCTGACACATCATTCGCACTGGAACAAACTCAAGTGTGCAAAATAAGAGTCGTGGCAGAACGGTTAAATTAGCCATTCTTCGTTATTCTCATATTACACATTTTCGAGAATAATTTAGTTTGTTGATTTTAGTTTCGTTTTGTTTTGTTTTCTGGTACTAGGGATGGAACTCGAGACCTAGAACTTGCCAAGGCAGGCGCGGCGCCACTGAGCTAAATCCCCAGCCCTACTTCGTTGATTTTAAAGTTTGTTGAAGCTAACGTCAATTTTTCACACATATGCGGATTCCACAAAGTTTTGTATGTATCACTGTATTTGTCCCATGTCAGTTATACCAAGAAAGTTGGAAATGATACTGCATTTTTTAAAAATTGTCTTTGATATGACCATATGTGGGTTTGATTACAGAAACTAATAAAGTATTCTCTAAATAATGAAAAAAAGAGACTAAGATAAGACTATAAGAGCAAGAAGCAATTGAAATATGTTCAGGGACCATTTTCATCTCCAGAATTAAGGATTATTTTAATGTTTCATCATTGTCTTTTCTCTTTTACTTTCCTTTTTAGTTTTATTTTAGGATTCACTATTTTTAATGTTTATACAGAGATTCCTTTAACTGAAACACCGAATAGTTTCTTTGGTGTGAAAAACTATAATAGTACACAGGATCCTAATGAGATAATTAATAATGTGAAATAGAAAGTAAAGGGCTAAAGGTGTAGGGAAAGTGGGAAGGGTGAGGGAAAGGTAATAAGGGAGAGGAAAAAAAATATGAGAAACTGAAAACTGGAAATAAAGTGTTTGTAAATGGGGAGGAGAGGAGGGGGTGAAGGGAGGGCAGGGACAAGGGGAAAAAATGAGAATCAAGACCTATTATGTAAAGGTACAGAATCCCAATGATGAATGTAACTGTACTGTATAACTAGATTGTACCAATAAACTCAATAAAAAGAAAAAAAATTGTCTTTGAGACGGGGTCTCACTATGTAATTCAGGCTGGTCTTGAATCCACAGTCATTCGAATGCCTCAGCCTCCTAAATGCTGGACTTAAAGGCATGTACCACCACACCGGGCCAGAGGCAGTGTTTTTAAACAATAAGACATCGCTCCAGTCTCTTAGCAAAACAGAGCATTAAAATGTGTATACATTGAAAATTGAGGGCTGTTTTCTGAAAATAATTGCTGCTAGAATTGCCATTAACTGCACCATATAGTATGAGAGTTTCAGGGACATATGAGTAACTAAAATATTATTAAATGAAGAAATTACTTATTAAAATACTGGGTGGGTAATATAGCGTCTATTTCCATACAGTGCTAAGGAAAGCTCCAAAATGCCATTCAATAACGATGCCTTGTGATAAATTACATGCCATCATTCAAGGTAAAAATACTTGACAAACATCTTAGTAACAGAAATGCAATATAAAAAATTATATTGGGTAGGATAGTTGCTTGGGGGGAAAGAGATGCATTAACTTCAGACTCAAAATATAGCAACAGAAAAGCCAACTTCTAATCAAGTATCTATAAGCTATTTTCAAAATATTTTATAAAGTAAAACATCTAATGTACTTACTTGGAGAAATATTTATTTTCTAAATATTTTTCTAAACTATGTAGAATAAACATAAAAATGTTGGTTCAAATTTTCTTACTTTACAGATATTCTAGGACAATTTTCCTTTTCAAATAAAATTACCACATTGCTTAATATTCTTATTCTGAGCAAGTTTAATGCAGTGCCAGTACCTAAGGTGAAAATATTTAAATATCTTACAAAAATAATTGACATTCAATGATTTCATCAGGTTTTCTGAATTCTATGAATTAGACAGGTAAGTGTGTATATGCATATATATTAATCTCTCAATCTTATGGTTTTAGAGTTAAAAATACAAAAGCATTTTAAATATTTTTTATATTTTTAACTGATCTAAGTATCTTTTTTTTTTTTTTTTTTTTTTTTTTTTTTTTTTTTAGCACTGGGGATTGAACT
>NW_022900917.1:11877898-11930768 GCF_012274545.1 Fukomys damarensis | reverse complement strand
TTTAATTTTTTTTTTTTTTTTTTTTTTTTTTTTTTGGTACTGGGGATTGAACTCAGGTCCTTGATCTTGCGAGGCAGGCCACCAAACTGCTGAGCTAAATCCCCCGCATAACTGATCTATATAAACACAAATCATGTCATGTTTCCTAATTCAACTGTCACTTCTAGTGAGTCTGAATATTCTTTCACACAAAAGTATCACTGAAGAAAAATGTGCTTTTAAAATTTCACTCTAATTTTGATGGCAGCACATAGATTGTATAATGAAATTAACCTATGTGCCCTCTGGGGGAAAAAAAATCACACTCTGGAAATCATAGCTAGCTACTATTTTTACTTCATTCTCTGCTTCAAGACATCTGTACTTCTATAAGTACATATTTGGGAAAAAATGAAAATTTGGGAGGGGAGAAGGAGGAAAGAGGGAGAGAGATTTTTGTTTTGAATGCTGAAGCTTTCTCCACATCATTTAACTTTGTGTATGCTTTAAAATAATTACTTGTACATTTATGGATATTTCCAATACAGTGACACATTAGTGAGTATTTATGTTGCTCACCCACTGGTAATAGGGGATTTATTTTGCACCATATATAAACAGTGAATGGCTTAAAACTCCATGTTAACTCTGCAATGATTTTCTTTGAATATCAGACTGAGGGCACAATTATGAAACCAAAAGGAATACTGATTCCTCATTCAATAAATGTCATTCAATATAAATTTCATGTTTGTCTATTTCAATTTCTGCTGAAATTATGGGTGACATTTTTTCAGAGACTACAAATGATGTTCATCATCAACTAATAAAGATTTATAAGGGAACAGACACAAATGAAATAAAAATACAAGGTACATTTTCCACTGAAGTTGTGAACAGCCCATTATCATTTTGTCTAGAAATGTCTAAGTTTTCTGCCATATTTAATAGTGCTAAAATACAGTTTTCATAGTAATTAACTTTACTACCTTCTGAATAATCTCAAAATATGTGTTTATGTCATATAGCCCAAATGATTGTTATTTCTCTTAATTATTACAGTAGGAAAAGAGGAAAATACTTCACTTGATACTTCACTACGTTTTCATTTCTCTCATAGAAGCCACAATCAAATAATGTAAAAAAATGTATAGGAGTCATACCTAGAGTTACTTAGTGGTATCTCCTCAATATGCTAAAGGATTTTTTTTTTTACAAGTTTGACAGGACAATAAGTTGTTTCAGGTTAAGAGCTATGTGCTTATTTTTTTTTCCCAATACCTGTCATACAGGATAACACTATGCATACATTTTTAGTGCTAGAAAACAATCGCTACTTTAGAGATTGATTTATCAATGACCTTTTCCTATTTATACCCACCTTTTCCATTAGAGATTTGTTCTTAGAGTTCATAGACCCTGTGCTGGTTTTTGGTGACTAAGGTCCGCGTCACACGTCATCTTGATTTCCAGAACAGTGCAGACAATGTCCCCTTCCCTCACTCATCACAATGCATTTATGGGAAATTCAACCCCATGACACAGAGTTCCTGACTTGGTTTGCAGATAGAAGTTCAAGAGTTTGTAAACTTGAGCAAAGAAAAAAAAAGCCATTATCTTCTAATTAATTTGCAGAGTACTGCATTCATCAAGATGGGCAAAAATGGAAATGCTTGCTTTTGTTACCCATAAAAATCACATGTATTTTCATGCCATGTTGCATGTTGTGTGATTTCAAAATATTGTTTATGATTACTACGCTTCAGAGTTACAGAAATTATTAGGAACAGTGCTTACTAAAACTGCCAGTAATGTGTATTACAATATATAAGTGTATATATAAATATGTACACTTGAATATTTTAAAGAACTTTAAACTATATTATGGCTTCTTTTTCATTTCATTTTGTACATTGAAACATAATTCCAAAAAGGAGGATATAGACTTCAAAGTCTCATTCTACTAACTTTGTCTTTAATTTTTACAATGAAATTCTCCTCTCCCTTTTAAAAGTTTTATTTTTTAATACTACATTTATCTTGGTGCCCTCAAATGTTATTCTCCAGATAACATGCCTCATTCTAAGCAATTTCCTCTGGAGATTCAAAATCTGAACTCAAGGGTGTGAGAAAAACACTTGCTTAGGTGGAAGGCATTTGGGTGCCTTTAGTTCACACACCATAGGTCCTTCTGCACTTCTGTCTCCATTTCTATATCCACTGATCCTGCCAAAACCCACAAGTTCACCCCTATTTCCACAGACATGCTAATAGCTACCTGAAAGTTTGGATCTCATTAAAATTTAAGCACAGATCACTTGTTTCATATTTTGCAATATAATTTATTGTTATGAACTTGAATGCAGGGAATATTCTTTTTGAAGGCTAATAAATTTTTTACGTATAGGGACTTGTTAAACTTGGAAAAGCCTGTGACAGTGTTCAGAAATTCCACTGCTTTGTACACTGAAGTATGAAATCTAACATCTAGTTGCTATTCTAGTCCCCAGTAACTTCTAAATCTAATTTTAAATTACTTTAGAACACCGAAATCATGAAAGAGAAGACAGAAAAATTTATCTCAGAATTTGCCACATATATATCTTCTCAGATCAAATTTTTCTTTACCTCCAGTCATCCGAAAAAACTAAAAGAAGCAATCAATAATTCAGTAATAACTCAAACTACCCATTTTAAATTATTTCTTAACCTTATTTCTATAATTTTTAAGCATTTATTTTGGCTTACTTCAACTTTGTCTATTTTAACTTTGTAGATATTCACAGATTTGTATTTGAACAGGCTCCATATACCCATTTTGTTTTAAAGAGAGTAGCATACTTCTTTTATTCAGTTTTAAACCCAAATTACATTCTTTTCTTCTTCTTCTTGTGAGTGAACAAGCAAATAAATCCTAGCCTTTAGTTCTTTAGTCCACAACTACTCATCAAACTCCAGTATCAAGAGATTCTGGACAGAAGTACATCCCGGGTATGCTTAAGTACATGAGTGGGGCAAAGAGGCTTTTAAAGCACTTTAATCTTTCACTAACATGACTAACTTTTGAAAAGGCTAAGGATAGAGTGAAGAAAAATAACACAAAGATGTATTTTAAAAAAGAAAAGGCAGAAGAAATGTAAAACAATGAGTTCATCTTAAGAAATGCATCGAAAAAGGGGAAACACTGGAAAAATAAATGTACAAAGAACAAGTAAAAATATTACTTGAGTGAAAGGTAGAGAATTACCAAAGAGACTATAATTCCATTGAGGCCTTTATTTCTAAAATGAAAGGGTAAAAATAGTATAAAGGCTGGAGTGTGAAGTTCTGAAATATATACACACTTTTTATGAAAAAAATGTTCTCTAATAAAATTGAACTGCATTAAATTTTGATTAGAATGTTTAGAAACAGTAGCTTTAAGTACAATGTTTATCTGTTGCATTAATGGAAATCCTACATCATGGTAAAAGTCAATTTGTCTTTTGAATATTTGCTTATCCTTCTTATGGCAATGTAGTACTCCATTGTGTATAAATATCACATTTACACCAAATTTATTCCATATCACCCCAAGATAATTTGAGTTCAATGTATCTATTATTAAGTTTTATCTGCAAAGCATGCTAACCATATTTTACAAAATTATATTACAGAAATATTAGAAATTATTGGTGTATTTAAATCTGCATCATATTATTGAAAGTTACATTTAAGGAAACTTCTAATATGAAATACTTCTGGTACTGGTACTGGCTAGGAACAAGCAATGGATTAACGAAACAGCAAAGCTCTTCCAGGCTGTTTGGAAGGGAACACTGCTAGAACCTTCTGGAAACCACCCCATACTGGCTACCGTGAATTGAACATGAGCAGGAGAAGGGCACCTACTTTACCCAGGACCTTCTGACAGTAGGCCCTCAAAATGCCTCAAGAAGAATGAGATAACTTACCTCACTTTGGGAAAGGAGACCATGACCTAGAAGATACATGGTAACCATCTTCAGCATCACAAAAGAATACAAAAACCTACTCTTAATGCCACCAAGTAAGCAACGTCTCCCTCTATCTGGCCCCCCAAATTCCTTCACTACCCATGGGGAGACGGATCTGAACATGTAGCTGTCTCCTTGTTGTTAGCCCTCAAAGAGGCTCCTTATCTTACAAAAGACAGAGGCCATCATGTTGGTATCTACACATCACCAGCAGTGAGCCCTTGCTCAGTAGAAGTACTAAGACCTTCAAAAGAGTATCCTAGATGAGGAAGTATGGAATACGAAAGAGAAAAACACCAGTATCTTATTACTATGTTACTAGCCAAGTATACAGTTGTGGAAGTTAACAAACTACAAATAAATATGGGCTACTCATTCATTTTACTAAGCAGAACAGCTACAGATAATGTTGAAAAGAATACACAGTTTACAAAAGCAATTATCCATTTTTATTTTGTTTACATTGCACTGAAAATTTACATCATACTTTTACAAAGTCTTTTTTCATAAAAATATACTTCTTTACAAAAGTGTATGCATTAATATAAGAGGAGTAGCCAGTCGCAGAAGAAACATTGTTTAAACAAGATCTTAAATGTATTAACCTTAACATTAGTGAATGAATCATTGTTATTGCAGTCATTTGAATAAACAAGAATAAATAACTGATGGCTGAAGATTTAAAACCGCATCCTGTCAATAGAGTACAATGTTGAAAGAACAATGGATTTCCAAAGCAATGTATCTCAAAGTGGTTTACAAGAAATTCACGAAATGCAGAGACAAATCCAAGCAGTGCCCCAGGTGAAGAGGTTTCTCTCGGTCACTCTGTGTCTCATGGTACAAAAGGTAGAACCATTGACAGAGTAATCAATCCATGCTCCAAAGGGACAACAAAGAGTTTACACCAGATACGTTTTTCACTCAATGAAGTGAAAAATGCAAAACAAACAAACAAACAAAAAAATGAAAAAAAAAAAAAGGGAAACAAAACACAATGACCTAGTAACTGAAAATGCGGGCACTATTGCGTGACATAGCTGGAACGTACAAACACATAATCTGATCCTCGAAGAAACCTGTGGTATCTGAAAACTGCTTTTTATGAATAAGGGGTTTAGAAATTTCAAAACATGAAAATTGATAAAGTCACGATTTCAGGTAATCAATTTATATTGGTAACTTTAAAGAAGGCCTTTTTTGGTTTTAGTCACTGTGTTAAGGGGCTATGCAAAACACATTTCTAATTTACTGTGGGAAGAATACTGGAAATTGCCAATAGTGTTAAACTTGAAGGCTCAATTGGAAGGATATGCAGAGATATCATAAATTAAATGTCTTATAGACTTCACAGATTTTATTTGATCACTGCAAAATACCATCTTTCTTAGATAATCTTTTCCAGTCAACATGATTTGTCGATGACAAGACATTGCAGCAAGGAATTAAACAATGCCTCATAACTCACTGAACACTGGTTACTCTGTAGAGGGGAAAATGGACGAAGATGTAGCCTTCTGCATAAAGTATAACAAGCAGTTTGAAAGAATGAGACAGCGTGACCCTGAAGAACCAGAACAAGAAAGCCAAACCGGGATGGGCAGCCTTAACTCTTCAGTTGCTTAAATGAGCTCATAAACAGGTAAAGGCAAGGCTCAATCCTAAATTCCCCGGGAAATAAGAAAAACAACGCTGTGACTGACAAGAATGAGCCGCAGGTACGTGATATAAGACACAGACTTACGGTGCGATGTGACAGTTAAAGAGCGGTCGGTGATTTATTGACTCTTGTAAGTGTAGCTCTTATTTTCTACCCTATATCTTTTTTAACCCGGTCCCTCTAATATAGTTGATAAAGCACGGAAATACTCATAGTGGATGCTCCTCCAATATATGCAAATACATTTATGTTTTAGAATAATCTCCTTTTTTAAAAAAGCAAATAAACTGTGAGTAAGCACTCCCAGAGTGCAGCCGAATTTCTGTAAAACTCTCCACGGTAAACAGGAAGAAGAGTTACGATCCGGTTTATGAAGAAAACACTCTTCTCTCTCATTCCGCAGGAAAAGGTGACCCAGCAAGTCCTGAAAAGTGTGCTTTGTTTAGCAGTGAACTAAATGTGCACTGTGTTGTGTGTCGATATCCAACGCTCCGAAGAAGGCAGAACCTGGCCGCGTTATACCATGGTGCAGACCGTGTTCAGGTTGGGGTCGAACCGCACCGCCTTCCCTTCCACCGACTTGGCGTTGGTGTCGTACATGGGGTTCTCAAAAGCTGCCTGGCCGTTGTTGTTTTCGTGAACTGAACATCCTGTGTACTGTGTTTTGGGGGCAGTCCTGTTAAGGAGCACACGGATTAGCTATGGGTTCGTGGTCAGAGGAACAGCCGAATAGGACTCAAACAGCGCATTTAGTTGCCATCATTTGTGGATATTGTCAATTCAAAGTAATTGAAAAATCATAAGCTCAGCAAATCAAAATTGAGCAACTTGTCCTTTTCAATCCTAAATTTCTTACTATTCATATAATAATATTTAAGTGCAGTGCCAATAGGAATGAAATATTAATAAAGCTATGAAATACATATAATAAATAATTATTGTGAAATATATAATATCCTCAAATTATGAAAATTAAGAATTTGAATTAATTACCACTTACATATTTACTTATCGAACATTTACTAAACATCTGTTCTCTGTCATACATCACTGTACGCATTTGTACATTTGGTATATATTTTGGAAGCCTATAAAGTCATTGATATCATAGGTGGATAAAAGGAGACAGGAGGATGGATCTCTTGCAAATGGAAGCAGTCCAGGTAAAGGTGCAAGATCCCAGTGATGAAGGGAACTGTACTGCATACCTGAAATGTACCAACGAAGAGAAAAACAAAACAGAACAAAAACGGAGGCAGTGCAAGGGACCAAGGGCAAGGAGTGTGGGCAGGGCGAAGGGGGTCTAGGTAGAATCAAGACAAGTCATGGACAGGAAGCCGATGACTCCGTAAATGTGAACACTGCCTGCCATCGCGTGCGGTAAGATTACTCACATCAATAAGAGTTAAAATTGGGAAGGGGAATTAAAAGAGGACCGTGGCAGTGGGAAGGAAGCAGAAGGAGTTTACAGAAAGAAACACGTTGTGCCATGGACACTGTAGTGTCTCCCTCAAAGGACTGTAAACCACATGTGCTGCACACACGCACTGGTAAAAAAGAAATGCATGCGGATTAGGCAATGGGAACTGTTACAAGACCAAGGAGAATGCTCAGTATCAGAAACTCCTGGGGCCATTTGGTCAGAGGTAATAAAGGAAAGCATTTGGGGAAGTAACATTTAACCTGAGGTCAGAGGGTAAGAAGGAGCTGATTCTGCACCATTAAAGAAGAGGAAACTCGACAGGAACCGACAAGGAATGCCGAGGGGTGACTTCCAGCATCCGAGAAACACAAATAATCAATTTGACTTTTAAAATATCAGACCTTGGGGAACATAAATTCAAACTCCCAAATTACCATCTGGATATGCATGCTGTTAAAATATTTTCCAAAGAGTCACTGTCAACTGAACATGAGCCTTTAATTAACAAATGGGTTGGAGTCTAGACTGGCTGCTGTAGGTTGCTGGTATGAAATTCCTTCTTCATTTATTTCACTCAAGTCTGACCGATGCATATGCCTAGTTTCTCTTTCCTGCACTCATTGTGTAATTTCCTGGCTTTTCTCGTGAAACAAAAGCAGACTTATTCCTACCCATTTCTGAAGTCTAATTCCTAAAAATGATGTGTTTTGAAAATGTTTACACTTGACACTATAGATCAGACATTCATTTTATGAATTTTTCTATAATTTGAAATTTAGATAGTATCTATGACAATAATTACTTTTAAAAAGCTATCATGTTAACTTGAAGAAAACTTACAACTTGAACTTTTATTCATCATAACTATCATATTATGTTTGTCAACCTTTTTCTCCCAAATTCACAATAAAATTAGATGTCTCATCACCTTTTAATTAGGAAAAATCAGGGAGATGAAAATAATGTTAACAGCTTTAAGGAAAATAATATCAAGATTTACAAAGAAAAATTTCATGTCATGAAATGAAAATTAATTAAAAATGAGTGAAAATACTAAATATAAGTGCTAAATGTGTAAAAGTCTTAGGAAGAGATGTAGAAAATCTTCATGACCTCGGATTTGGCAGTGGTTTCTCAGATTTTCATTACATGAAAAGCACAATTTAGAAAAGGAAAAATCAGCCTTTATCAAAACAAAAGGTATCTGAACATCAGAAGATACTATAACAAGAGAGTGAATATACAACCCACAGAAAGGGAAAAATATTTGCAAACCATAAATGTTAAGGGTTTAATGTCCATATGTATCTGAAAGTATCTGCAAACCCTCTGTATCTAACAAAGTTTTGTGTCCAGATTACAAAAAGAATTACCACATCATATCTTTTCATTGCAATAAAAGAAAAAATGTTGATGTAGTGGTAATTATTCTTTATTTGCAAATAAGGTAAAATATTGACCATATCAAATATCTGCTAATACATAATTATTACAACTTCATGTATATTTGATGTACATATATTAATGTGCATATTAAGTAAATCAGTCATGGATATTACATACATAATAAAAATATCAGTTTGGGAGAAAATGCATTTAGGTAATATTGATTGAATTATATTGTTACCTATACATTTTTTTCTTGATAAAAGATGTTCCAAGTAGTAGAGAACTGAACACTAACACCCCTCACCAAGACGCTACACTGGAGAAGAAAGCCAAAGTACCGACATTATATGCAGAAACATACTCTATCTATAATAAATGTAACATGCTAAATGCATGCTCTTGACAAGTGACAGAAGGTAAATGACAGGATTTAAGGCTTTTACCCTATGTCTGTCCGGGTAAAATCTGTCACTACTGTCACGTCAGCTAAAAGGTCTGCAACACAAGCTTCTTTGTAGTTCTCTCAAATCTGCAGATATCACCTCCTGAATTTAAACCTTAACCTAAATTTTGTATCTCTAAAGTCTCATTATGGATAATGTAAAAATAACTCATGTAATTAGTTCTCTGCCTGGAAAGTCATTGGCAAAATGAGGAAGGGTGAGGTTGAATGCTTGTGCAATTTAACAGGGCAATTTTTGTAATGTGAAAATGATACTGCAAGTATTGGTGGAGGAAATAAGATTTCCAACCAAGGCAGCAATAGTTGGAGTACAGATTTCAATGACACAGAAAAAATGGAAGTTAGGATCTGAACAAAAGCAGTAGAAATAACAGGGAAAGTAGACTTGTGAAATATTTTATAATTAAAAGTCAACTTACCTTTGTTTATAAAGATAAAATCCAAATCCTGCAAATATAAGTGCAAAAAAAGGCACAAGAATAGCAATGGCCACAGAACTACTATTTGTACCATGAGGCTGATTCGAAGAATTTGAACCTTCTGACATATTCAGTCCTACAAGATGAAAAATACATGATAAATACAAAATCAACTCTATTTTATCATGATTGACAACCAACTAATTTCTACCATTTTCCAGGATATCTATGTGGAAATACAGTTAACAAATGTATATTTCATGAAATACTAACACACTTGCACACTTTTTTGAACTATGTGTAAGATATTTGTCCAGGAAAGAATACAGAACAAAAAATAAATACAGTCCAGAAACAACTAAATGTGGGCATCGAGTGTGAATCAGTGCTCAATGTGCTTTAGAAAGGGAAAGAGCGATTCCACGCGGCGTATGAAAGAAGAATGTTCGCTGGAGGGTACACAGCATAAGCCCAGCCTTTCAGAATCAGAACGACGAATACAGAAGGAAGCAACCACGTCACAAGCCTCGGAATGAGAAGATGAGGCACATACTTAGGAGACGCAACAAGCCCTGACTTAGAGTAAAGGGAAGAAAACTGTGAGTCAGCGATAGCTAAATTCCGACAGGGAACCAAAAACTGTAAAGCGCTCAAATGTACCACCTAAGTGACAACTGCAGGCACTTAGAAATAAAACACCCGGTAATACAGTGAGATTTAGGAGGCTCACAATGCCAGGAGGGGTGTGAGGAAGCACAGACTCGAAGCTGGAACAACTTTGAGAAAATGGAAAGTAAAAGCTGCCCTGGCATATTAGAATGAGCATGAAAAGTTGGATTTGGAGAGCATTTCGCAGTTAAATGCAGCAGAACTTGTTTGCATGGATGAAAGAAATATGAAGGTCTAGTTGACTGGTGATGCTGTCAGTCGAGTTAGGAAGAGA
This sequence comes from Fukomys damarensis, assembly GCF_012274545.1. Classification (NCBI taxonomy): domain Eukaryota; kingdom Metazoa; phylum Chordata; class Mammalia; order Rodentia; family Bathyergidae; genus Fukomys; species Fukomys damarensis. Next base: position 11,920,497 of record NW_022900917.1, on the reverse strand, counting down.
GAAAAGCTAGGTCTGTCGGTATATTGGCACAGAGGTGAGGGAAAGTGAAATATCTGACAGTGTTTTCTCAGAAAGAAATGCCTCCTTTTCATAGATTCCATTTTGTACCACTGTTTGAGAAACTTCACGAAATACATGAAATCTTGCATTCAAATGACACAACTGTGTTAATGTGTCATAGTAATATATGTTTGATCCTATTTTCAAAAACTAACATAATTTTAGGCAAGGCCTTATGTGAAAATAACATATTAATATTCATTTAGAGAAAGCCAAATTCCTATTTTGATAAATGTTATGTTCAAATAAAAGACAAGTTTAAATAATATATTTTTCGATACCTTATTTTTCCAGTAACAGTGTATTTATATAAAACTTCAATGCAATGTTTTTTTAAAGATAAATTTAAATTAATAGCCATTATTCTTTATTCTTTAGAATAAAGAGCCTGAATTTATTCTTTATCAGTTTTGCTATGGTGAAATAATAACAGTCGGTATACCTCAGGAAAATTATGGTCAGGGAATATGTTTATGGATATACACTAAAAAGATATGCCCTACAATATGCTCTAAGAAGACATACCCTAACATATGCCCTAAGAAGGCTGTTAAATATTTAAGTACTGTCAGAAGAGTTGGAAACACAAAAACTCCAAAGAAAATTTACTATTTAAAGAGCACCGAGTCCCCGAATAGGACCCATTGCTCTAAGTTATTTTTCCTTTCTATACCTAAGGAGTTTCTTAACGTGGCACTTTTTCAGAAAACTAAGAAAACTACAACAGTATTCAAACTGAAAAGAAGTAGCATAGATTTCTTGAGATAAGATTAAATAATCTATGGTTCAATATTTTCTCTTTTATCCATATCACTTTGTCTTCTTTCTACTTGCTTAAGGGCAAGATAATCTGTCACACTTTTAGAAATATGATAAAAAATTAAATATACAGTGTTGTTAAATAGAGAGCCAATATTTTGAGAAATGTTATTATTTTTTAAAACTACAGATATTAAGTGTATCTATGTATAGCCCTTGACGGTACAGAATTCAAAATGTAATAAATGTGCCTCCTCTACATTTATTTTTCTTATGATGTCTGAAGTAATAAAAGAACTACATGAAAATCAAATGCACACAATACCCAGTCTTTGTAGTCCAAATTGACCGTAATCTTTGCCTTGAATAAATCCTTGAAATACATAAGTAGCTCCATCAGGCTCAGCAGACACCTAAAATTATTTGAAAAGTTGATTAAGTGTGAACACTGGACACAGCTATTTTTTTCCTAGCCTTAAAAGTTACACAACTTTATTATGAAATAAATGTGATCCAATGTTCCCTTCATTTGTAACCTTCTCCTAAACAAAAAAAGTGCATTGTCAAATTTTGTATCATGAAAGCAAAAGTACATTTTTCAATTTTCAATAATTATGATATGGGAAAACATTGGTTATTAATATTGACCAAGATATATAGATCTCTTATAGTCTAAAGAACATATTGTTCAAAAGTTTCAATAACATGAAACCGTGCAGCTGATGGTCAATGCAGACCTGAAGTTTATGATAACGCTATTCTTGGTAGATTAGGTGACTGTTCTCGGTGCCTGCATTCTGTCTCCCTCTGGCTTCCACCCTTCACGGGAAGGCGTACTGCACTTGCTGTCTCCTGGGGCTGGGCTCCCGTCCTGAGACTCTGTAGCCCTTAGCATCAGAGTGGAATCCACATCCACCTGGCAAGAGGACTGTGAGAGGCACATTTCTCCTCATCTCAGTGGACAAAGCCAGCCACAAAAGACCACATATTACATGATCCTATAAATATGAACGCCAGCTCAGGGTCATTTATACAGGTAGAAAATGGATTCGTATTTTTAGGCCTAGGGTGGAGATGGGGTCAGGGCAGGGGTGAAAGCTAAAGGCTGTGGAGTGGACCTTCCCTTCCTGTTTTCTCTCTCTCCCTCTCTCTCTCTCTCTCTCTCTCTCTCTCTCTCTCTCTCTCCTGCCCTCCATCCTGTTTTCTATCTCTCTCTCTTTCACTCTGAGACTTGAACCCAGGGTCTCAAACATGCTAAGCAAATGCTCTAAAACTGAAGTATACCCCTGTCCTGGAATTTCTTTCTGAAGTCGTGAAATTATTCTAAAATCAGCTGGTGATTACACATGTCGGTGTATATTGCTAAAACCACTGAGTTGTATATGTAGAATGGGTGAATTTTAGGATATGTGCATTGTAGTTAAACTAAGATGCTTTTTTGAAAAAAGCAGCACGTGTCAAGGTATTCTAAGTAGCATATTTCAGAACCTAATGTCCCTCTTAGAGCTCCTGGTTTCTTCTAAGAGAAAGACATTTTCAGTGGCTGCTGCCCCTCCAGCCTCAGTTCAAGATCGAGGCACCAGCAGATGTAAACTTGATATCATAGCCTCAAGTATCACTCCCTCCCTCCACTAACACCAGGGATGTGAGAAAGAAAGAAATACTTTTTGTTGTGTAACCTTATGATTTCTAAGCTGTGTCTGATGCTGACTACTACATGTGTCTCGCATGTATACAGTCCTATATTTCTAACAAACCTCACGTGGATAATGCTATTTGGTCATCTACATAAAATAGGAATTGATACAGTTTAGTGATCCTGATAACCCACTGGGAATGTGAATTTATCCTGACATTTGTACGAATTCATGTCAATGGGCTACCTGAGTCGTGACTGTACCCTAGAGCCTGTAAAAACTGAACCCTCACCTAAAACGATCAAGGCATGTCCAACCATTCACAAAGTATGACTTTTCACAGGTGACTTACTGCTTATTATTAGGAAGTACAGGCTGACTGTGCCCATTTTAAAAAATGAAATAAAGAAAATAGCTCAAATGAATATTTATATATTTACAATTTAAATCCTTTGTCTGTTTTTTTAATAAAATAATACAGTTAAAAGTATCTGAGTATCCGGAAACTTTACTTTCCCGCTACCCAACCTAGTGCACAACCCAAAACTGGGATGAACATCTTTTTCCTAATGAACCATATTTACTAAGTGCCACCGCTGGCTTCTCTCTCCATTAAGTTTTCCTTTTAAGAGCAGGGTTGAGGGAGCAGTGTGAGGTCTCACGCTCGTCCTGCAGCAAAGATACGTGTCCAATATGTCAGTGTGACACTTGTTACTCATGACCCTCGGTTCAGAATCCTCACACATCTAAGCTCACAGGGAGGTCACAGTGATGCTGCAGTCACTATGTGCCCTCGGGAAGCAGTTTGCATAAATCCCTCCTTATAGACGAATTAATAAATAATTTTAACTTGAGCTTCAATGTAATGAGCACGCTTCATTTTCTGATGTGCTTTATAAGTATGTTGAGTACATCTTACATATTGGTTCCAGACAAACACTGATTTATATTTTATCCATAATTTACAGGTGCTTACTGCAGATGGAATATATTTGATGAAATGCATGAAAGGCACTGTACAGTCCTACACGCACACAAATACACACATACACACACATTAAAAAGGTATGTGAATCATATCTGAGTCCAATGTTCCTAGCATTGAAACTTGAGAATATTTATATATATGGAGAGAGAGAGGAGAGTTCATAATCAGCTCATCATTTTCCCCTTTCTGGAGAAATTACAAATTGTCAGGAAACTCAGCAGTATATTTCTATAGCCTAATACTTACAAAGCCATCCATGGCCCAATTTTCCTCCTTCATTTTCTTCATAGAAGCATGAGCTGGTACTTTAATATGATATATGTGCAACATTAGGCGAGCTTCCTGGCTTTTATAGACCCCTGAAAAACGCAAGGATATTTTAGTCTACTTAATTTTGTAAACAGTCATGCTTCATTTGATTATCAGTAATTCCTTAAATATATCACAGAGGATACATGATAGGAGAAGACACACATCAAGGCCCTCGTCAAAGGCGGCTTCATTCAAAATATGTTTCCTAAATTCTACAACACACATTGGATTCTCTTCCAGCTAAAGTCTCAATTTAAGTCTCATCTGTGGTGTTTTAATCACATCTATTATAAAATTAAATACTACTATGTATACCAGCATCACTCCATGACACTGCATGCTAAATGATTTCTTCATCCAGATTTGAAAATGTAAGGACATAAACCGGAGTTCAAATGCCTCATATTCTCCTTGATAAAAAACTAAGAGCTCACTGTGCGGGAGTATTGTGGGTGCTGCCGGGTCCCCTCCCTCCTCCCCTCTCCTCTTCCAAGCTGCAGGTAGAATTTAGGGTCCTGTGCACACTAAGCAGCACTCTGCTACTGAGCTAATCTTCAGCCTGTGTTTCTATTTCTTATGAGTTAGATATAAGGTACACAACAGGTATACAGCTAAGTAAAATCCATGACAGAATATGATAAATAAATGGCCAAAGAGAAGATCATGTTACACTGGATCCACTGAAAAAAATATTTACTAAGAAAAAGGACATCCGAGCTAGGTCATGAAAATCAAGTAGGATTTTACTCTAAGAAGGTAAAAGAAAGAAATAGCATAAGTGAGAGCGCAACAATATATACTATATTTTTGATTGCGAACATTCCACAAGTAGGAATAAATTTAGCATCAACATGTTGGGAAGAGTACAAAATAAACTTTAAAATAAAAATCTCACAACTGTTGCTTAGATTTTGATTCCAGCATTCATTGATTCACCTACTGTGAACCTACCAAAAGGCATCAGAAGAGTATGCTGAGAAGACAAAGAAAATGAAAGGCTGATCTCGATCTATTGTAGCTCACCATGATTAATAGGAGGACATAAACTATTCAAAAATAATATCGCTGGGAAATTGTTGGATATGGAGACATTAAGTGAAATCTAATTAATCTGACTTTTTCATACTTGGTTTTCTATATTTACAGGGATATATTCTGAAGCGTTCCTTCATTAAACACACATATATACATATTTGTCTAACTTTTACATAAAATGAAGGAAAACTCATTTCCATTTTAAAGCCAAGTAAACTATTAATCGCAATGTAAATTATTTTCTTGCATCCATATCAATCTACTTTCAATATATTTCAGTTGTGTATATTTTTAAAAGGTTAAACATATGAAACTGTCCTATTTTTACCTCAGTAAGCTTAATGCAAGTTCATTCAGTAATATAAAATGAGACTCGGTATTTATTCTACAATCAATATCAATAATCATAATTTTTCATTTTTTGATATCACAAATTATTACATTATTAATAAATATGGAAGAATTACAGACCCAGGAAAAATATGGCGAATTTTTTTAAAAATGTAGTACAGAAGAATACATTGCCATTAATCCCTTTCAAAAATGTGTTCTTGCTTTGAGCACATTTATTCCAGGGTTCTTCCCACTTTCTGAAGCGATTCTGGAAGCCCTCTTTCATGAGCATCTTTCGTTTCACTGTTGTGGCTGGCTTGATGTCCTAAATTGTTTCGAAACATTTTCCTTTTATGGTCAGTATGACTTCAGAGAAGAGCTAGAAGTTGCCTGTGCCAGCTCCAGTGAATAGGGCAGAGGAGGACAATACCCCGACACAGCTTAATATATTTACCAGCCTTTCCTTTCGATGGCCCTCAGCAGCAGCGCTCACCATATTTTTAATCAGACTTTATAAAGACTTCAAAGCCCAGAAAGTCTTGTTATATGTGAATTATGAGAGTCATTAAACACAAACACAGCAAATATTTTGCTGCACAAAAATCAATGAAAATAATAAAATTATTATAAAAATGAAAGCACGTGGCTACCAGTTTTTGTTGCTGCTTTTTAATGCGATACCTGAAAGGAGCAGTTCCATGTTGCTGTTGCTTAGGGTCGCATTGACTCTCCCAGTGGAAGCATTGAAACTAGTGACTGTCAAAGTCATAGGTTGTTTCCTTCCCTTGAAATTGTAAGAGCCTTTCCATATATAATTCTGGGCAAACACATCATCGGGAACTGTGAAGAGATTGCATAAACCTCACATGTTAATTGGCCAGGGTCTCTATATAAGCATTAAATAGGAGATTAAAGATATTAGTTTATTGAACAATGATATTTTACTAAATACACAATCATGTTAAATGCGTATAGCAACCTAAATTCTTCATGTAAATTTTTTTTTTAGAATAGATCAAAATTATGTGTAAGAACCTAGACTTCTTCGTAGGTCATCAATAAAAGACGCAAGCCTTGTTTTCAAAACTCAGTCTGCTACAATATTATTTTTCTTTCCAAAGAAAAATAAAATGACTTTACTGAGCCAAGTGCATCTACACATGAGTCCCAGGAAGACTGTCCTTCTGACATGGGGGCAGATTCATAGACAAAGAGCACAGAATGAAACCATTCCCTTTGGAGTGTAGGACCAGAACACTACTGGGAGAAAACACTTCTTTGTCCTCCTTACAGAATTCTGGGTTCAGTTATTCCAGGACTAGCACTCCTGAAGAAGGACAGGGTTGCACCACCTGACAACTCTGAAGTTTACAGGTAGGTACTTTTAGAAATAAAAGGATTGTCACTGGAGTTGCCCGGTTCACTTGGAAGAGAGATGAGCTGTGGTGGAACGCGGTTAGCCACTGGAGTTATGCTGCTTATATTTAACTTTCTCTTCTATATTTTATAAATATGTCATTTTGTATACATTACTTAATTTTAAAAACCTCAATTTCCATGAGATTAGTATGGGATTATCACAGTTTTTAGAGAGATTAAGTGAGATAAAGAAAGTGAAGTGTTCAGTTAATGTTGAGCTGTTACCATGACTATTATGCAGATAAAATAGGGAAAATGCAGCTCTTCTAGCTCACAAAATGACAGCTCCATAAAGTATATATTTAGCAGCCGTGTAGTTATTATCACAAACAACCCATAGCCTTGGATCTGTAACCTTTGCCAATTCCTTCTCCTAGTGGCACTGTTCTATCCACACCCACATCACATCACTCTATGCTTTTTACTCTCAGGGGAACTTTACATAAAAGTTTGACATTGCCTATGAACAAAAGCCCTTGATGGAGAAGCATTTTACATGGCTTGTGGCCAACAAAAGTATGTCAGGAGAAAGGAGGGTGTGTACAAACTAAACTGCCCTACAGTTTAAAGGTTCGGGATCCAGCTGGTAAGACAATGCTGGTCGTGATCCTTTCTCTCAAAACATGTTTGAATTTAACACCTAGCCTCAGAAGCTTCACGCTGTTGTTAAATGCAAAATCAGGCTCCTGAGTTTGATCAAACTGCTAACTTTTAATCTTGTCACTTTTCTCTAATCACTGTGTCTCATTCAATATTTTAAATGGAATTCAGCTTAGTGTTTCCTCTTTCTAAAGATGGCAGTTGCTCTAGTTTTATTAGATACTCTTCCTCGGGTGAAAGAAACCCTCTCTGATATATCAAGAAATTTAAAAATAATAACTTGGTGTTGAATTCTACCATACATTTTTCTTTGCAAATAGTTCAGTGATTATAATTTTCACTGTAACACTTTAATATATTACTTTTAAGGATTATTGAATATGAAAATGTCCTTTCATGTCAATGATTTATCCAGTTTGATTCTGATTGTTATCTTTACTACAGTGTTGTAGATATCTGCTAAGATCTTACATAGGATTTTTTCAAATGTGTATGAAATTTTCTGCTTTTACAATATCTTTCTCATTTAACTGGTATGTGGGGTCCATGCAGTAAGCAGTATTGTCTGAAGGAGTTGCTAAGAAACTTGGATGCTCTGTTTCCTTTTGTTAAAATTTGGTAGAACTCCTTAGAAATATAACAGCCTGGTCCTTTTTCCTTGAAATTATTTTAGCCATTCCATTCCTAAAGGTTTAGTAAAGTTTTTTATTAGTTCTCTCGAGATAGACCTTTCTCACAATTTTAAAACATTTTTTAGAAAATACAGATTGTTATTGATCGTTTTGATATATCTGTAATTTATTTAGTCTTCTATGTGTTTATGCTAACATTTCCTTTGTTTTGTATGATTCTGCCAAAAATGTTTCTACTTTGCTCATTTTTTTCATATAATCTTCTCTTAAATTCTTCCATTTTGTTTTCATGCTTGGAACATGTTTCATGTATTAATATACTGATTAATACATTCATTTCTAGTTATGTTATAATCTGTATATACTTTTATTGGAGACATTTATTTATTTTGAGGCTTTCTTCTTTGGTAATGTAAGCACTTAAGGATATAAGTTTCACTGTTTACGAAGGTAGAACAATCAGAGTTCATTATACACATATATGAAAATGTTATAAAACATTAATTTGTTCAATTAATATAGGCTAATAATTATAAAAATAATAGAAAATTTACTAACAACTGCTTTTGGTAGTCTTTATTTTTTTGATTTTGAAATTTTTTTCAAAATAAGCAATTTTTAGTAGTATATTTCCCAATGTATTATCTTCTTCAATTTATGGGTGAATCATTAATATTAATTTTGCTTTTAATTTCTAAGCACATGGTAATTTTATTTATTTTCTCATTGACTCTTAATTTCAGTCAAATGTCAGATCTAATTACTTACTTTGCTTTAAGTTTGCTAAGATTTGCTTATTATCTAATATATGATCAATTGTTACACCTGTCTGATGTGCCTTTGAGGAACACATACATTTTGTAATTGAGGCAGAAATCTTATTCTATGCATATTGTGTAAAATTTATGAACTTGTTGCTTACTTTCCCCATTTTTAAATTTTTTTTCTGCCAGATATCTGTTGTGTGGCTGTTGGACATATTTTTCCTGGGACAGTCTAGGTCCACATGATGTGCTGGAACTGTCATTCAGAGTTCATCTTTCTCTAAATAAAGCAACTTTCTCAAAAAAGTTTGGCTAAATCTGTTATAGTTTTTAGACCACTTCGAGCTGTAGCTGACATTTATAAATTCCTTTATTGCCTGAATGGCATTTAGTATGTTTCCACTGAATATTGAATAACTTAAGTTTCAGAAGTTTGTGAGTTTTCCTATTTACAGCATGAACTGGAAGGATATCTAAACCCAACCTAAATGAGATCCTAACAGTGTCCTCGACCCCAATACAATGGACCATGTATGTCTTGAAGGTAAAGGTCTGATGCGAAGTCCTTAGTTTCATTTCTGGCCTTCAATTCATATTATATAAATATAGTCCTAATAATAAAAAATGGTATATATACTGAGAATGTGCTATGAGCTAAACATTAGATACACTGGTACATGTGCTTGTGAAATTAATTCTTTCCATGATTTTGGTCTCAAACCAAAGTGGATGAGAACCGCATGAAATTCAGTGCTTAGGTTTAATGTCAGGTTGTAATTCATTCTGATGAAGCTCATTGTGTAATTATCATTTATTACAATATCTACCATAGCTATATAATAATTGCCTAAATCCAATATAATTATCTGACTTTTCTAAATTACTGTCTCTGATTATTATTATTTCTAATAACTTTTCCTCTTACAGATAAAGAAATGGAAGCTCAGATATTTAAAATAATGTTTCGATGTCAGAGGAGTGCATAAAACCGGAATTTTACCCAGTTGTAGGACTTGAAAGCCCATGCTTTCAAGGACTAGTGTTGGTATTTAAATTTGCTCTTCAAATCAAATAATTAGAAACAAACCGGACAAGTTCTAGAAGTTGCTGACCTTCTATGCTCATACCAAGTGCATTTGATTCTTTTAAAAACTTATTTACTTACATTTCTAGATGACATTTTCATTTTATTATTTTAAACTAATTTTGCCATTATGTTGTGGTCATTAAAAGTACTTCTCAAGGGAAAAATTATAGAAAAATCCGTAAGTAATATTTTAAAATTTTAATGCATATACTTTAATAAAAGATACTCCTTACTCCTTTGAAAATAACACAGAATTTCATCTCACATTTTTCTAGATGACATTTTCATTTTATTATTTTAAACTAATTTTGCCATTATGTTGTGGTCATTAAAAGTACTTCTCAAGGGAAAAATTATAGAAAAATCCGTAAGTAATATTTTAAAATTTTAATGCATATACTTTAATAAAAGATACTCCTTACTCCTTTGAAAATAACACAGAATTTCAAAACAAAATAATTAGAGAAAAACAATAATGACATTTTCATTTTATTATTTTAAACTAATTTTGCCATTATGTTGTGGTCATTAAAAGTACTTCTCAAGGGAAAAATTATAGAAAAATCCGTAAGTAATATTTTAAAATTTTAATGCATATACTTTAATAAAAGATACTCCTTACTCCTTTGAAAATAACACAGAATTTCAAAACAAAATAATTAGAGAAAAACAATAGTTATTATACTGTGCCATGATCTTAAAAGAATGGCCAAAAAGTTATTCAGACTGCCACTCAGACAAAATGACTCACTCCTGCAAAGAAGAAACAAATAATGGGACAAAACTTTCTTTGAATGAACAAGGAAAACATAACTGTAGACATAATTTTTCATGAGAGAGTTATAGATAATAATCTTTGGAATATTAACATACCACAATATAACATTGTTTTAAATTCAAAATCCTAAAATATAAATTGTCAAATTCAATATAGTTAAATGCATAGCTTTTCCATATTAAAATGTTATCTTCCAAGTAAATGCTCTAGAATATAATAGATCAATTTTAAAAACCATGACTTGTAGAAAAACAAAGTAAGTATTCAGTAAAATTATTCAAATAGTTTCTCTGGTGTGAATAAACTGTAATAGTACATAAGATCCGAATGAGATAACTGACATTGTGAAATGGGAAGAAAAGGGCTAAAGGTGTAGGGAAAGTGGGAAGGGTAGGGGAAAGGTAATAAGGGAAAAAATATGAGAAAATGAAAAAATGGAAATAAAGTGTTTGTAAATGGGGATGGGAGGAGGGGGTGAAGGGAGGGCAGAGACAAGGGGAAAAACTGAGAATGAAGACCTGTCACGTAAAGGTGCAAGATCCCAATGATGAATGTAACTGTACTGTATACCTAAAATGTACCAATAAACTCAATAAAAAGAAAAACAAAGTAAATTGCTGACCACTTAGCTTTGGACTGGGTGTCCCGAGTGCAGGTCTAGGATCTTTCACCAATATTTTGGAACCAGCTATGGAAAGAAAGCGTGTTTACTAAAGTTGACAGAATTAGTAACACCCATAGAAACATAGAATACAATAAGCTATCAATTTTATTCTTTGAGATTATAACATTTTTCTTCAAAATGTCCCATTCAAAACATTTCAATCTCTCTCAATACTCTTACTATACAGGCAACATCTTCCATAATTACTCTTATCATATCCAGTTCGACAAGTAACAGATTATTCCTGGCTTTTCATCTTGGGATGCTGCTTCTCAGCTGGGAAGCATATACGTAACACAAGTAGCTGCTTCCAACAGAAAGCTGGCGACTGATCATATGTTTTTGCTGAGAAAATGCAAGAACTACTTTTTGGTAGGGTTCATGTTTAAGAATAAAAATTTGTTAAAATAAACTGTTAGTGTGCCCGAAATAGCCTCAAAGGTTTAATCTTTTATGCTAAACCCATGTGGGATGTGGAATGGGGGATGGAAAATTGTAGGCGATTACGACACACACTGTTTTGTAGAGCGTGTACCTTAAATCCCCTGCAATGTCTTCCTGATAAGCGTTGGCAAAGACTACTATGGAAACTTGGACAGAGGCTATGAACACAGAGATACTTGTAGCAATCTTTCCTAGTGTTTATTTTCTACAAATATACTTTCCAAATTCCTGTCCACATGCAGCATCAGACTATGACCTCAGCAGGAAATAAATCTTTGTAGATAGAATTAATTGCAGATTTCCAGGGGAAATAAGCCTACATATAGCGTCTGACCTAAATAAAATCATCAATTTTCTCACAAGGACAGTGCAATGCGTAGGATAGTAGGTCAGTGGTGCTGGAGGACAAACTAAAGATGTGAACCAAAGATTGTCAGGATCTAGGAAGAGGTAAGGAAAGACTTCCCCAGTGCTTATAGAGGGCACAAAATCTGGCTGTCATGTTTATTCTGAGCTTCTGGACATCAGTCTTGTGAAAGAACAAAATTCTGTCATATTGAAGTCACTCAACTCTTGGAATTTTGCTATACATTTATCTGGCAGGCTAAACTTGAAGATGGATTAAGCATAACCAAAAAAATGAGCATAGAAAAGATGCTATACAGTGACATGAATGGTATTTTTGATGCAGAAATATGTACATAAATCACACCCCTGGAACTGGCCTACAAATTTCCCTTATATTCAGTTAATTTCAATTCAGTTTTCATCACTTGCGTCCCAGGAATGCCTAGACAGTTCACTCATTTGTGTCAAAAGATTCACTAAGGGAAACCTACCTTCACAAACAGGAACTTTCCCAGTCCAGGTGTTATCAGACCTACACACTCTGTGTTCTGTCCCACCTGCTAAGAAGAAGCCGGGCTGGCAGGTGTAGATGAGGGTGTACCCATGAGAAGGGAGGTCCATTCCCACTACGTTTGCATGAGCAGGGGTTTCTGGCTGCTTACAGCTGTGGGCTGCATTAAGAAAGGAAATAATGCTAAATTTTCTACATACACCTTATGCTTTTAACATACTGCAATGTCATTATTTAAATATGCCTTTAAATAATTATTTTAATGAACCAAGGAAAATGTTTCAATGTGAATATGCCTTTTGACTTCATTCTCTAGCAACAGCATCTCTGAAAAACTGGTAGGTATTAATTAGGCAGATAAAATGAGAAAGAAAAGACTTACTTTGACTGATCAAGCTAAAAAGGTACATTATATGATAATATTAGAGAATTGTGATGAATAATAGAATTTAAACATCCCACAATAACCTGCCTTTTATGATTGCTAGGTTCAAAACCCCTCTAAGAGTTTAAAAATAATATTTTTAATTTTTTTATTTTTATTTTAATTATAGAAACATTTTCTAAGGTTAAATGCAAACATAGGTTATCATAGTGCTCTGACATTAATACTTACCTGCGTAGAAAGAATATTTTGATGTTTTTACATGTGGTATATTTATATCTGAGTCCATATGTTAGAAATACCCTTTCAATCACCTAACTTTCTGTCTTATTTCACCATTTTTCTTTCTACTCTGAATTCTCAGCCTTGTTTGTCTTCACCACACATGGCGCCTTGTTTTCCTTTGTTTTTCTTATAAAGACTATTAGAAGGGTGAAGCGGGTGGAGAGAGGGCAGGGGAATGGGGAAAAAAATAAGAACCAAGATACATCATGTAAAGGTACAAGATCCCACTGATGAAGGTGACTGCGTTGTACACCTAAAAAGTACCAATAAACTCAATGACAAAAAAAAGACTACTCTTTCCTCAACCAGAAATATGTGTTGCAAGGAATTTTCTTTCTAAAATAAAAAAAAATGTTTCAAATCTTTTTCAGGATATATCAGTAAAGGTAAGCTCTGAAAAAAATCAATGGGCAACTTTATTTTCAAAAACATCATTTTTTACTTCTATTCCAATGGAGGTTAATAAAGCCATGAACAATAATAACTAATGCCATTTGCCAAACATCATGTTAAAGTGTATATATTTAATGTAATTCACTTGGTGAAATTAGCTTATCATTCAGTTAGTGTAAACCTCAGGGAGTACTTATCAATAAGAACAAACTCCAAGAGTCTGCTCCACGGTGCTCTGAAAGCTCACATTATTCCCATGTTAGAAACTGTACGATGCCCAGCAGTAACCAAAGTTGTTAAATTTTGTTTCATTCATCGTATTCCAAATGTAGGTCATCGAAGAAGCTTGATTTACTAAGAGGTCCTAGTTACAGCCCACAGAACTGTTCTAAAGTACAGATTCCCAGGTATTCTTTAGTAAGGAAATTTGGTATAATCAAATGAAAGCCAACCAGGGTGGTGGCAGGAAGTGGAGTTTTCTGTTGCTCTACAGTAAGCTGCCAGTCCATCAGGGCACCCAGGATCACTTGGGTTATCCTGAACACAGACAGTAAACGCACAGTGCTGTTTGGGCTAAAGCAAACCCTGAAAGCGCGACTCCTTCCTGATGAGTGCTTCAATTGTAGTAAACTCTTCTTTTTAGCACAAGGGACTTCAAATTTAAAAATATGGGGAAGATATTTAAAGGAATTAGACAGAAATAAAACACAAGTAACTGGCCAAGTGAAATTTATCGTTGATCGTATATTAGAAGATACCACTTAATAATTTGGGGCTTTATTATGTAATCTCTTGAGACCAGTGAACATTTAGAGGCTGCAGGAAATAGTAACATGGGTTTCAGATTTTTCAAGATGTCCACAAATAGCTTTTTAAAAATAGATTCCCACTTAGTTTTATCTCAGATTTTCAGAGAATCTTTTCACATACTTAAAAAAAAAAAATCAAGAGTCACTAGGTTGGAACCTTCTCAGATTATTTCAGATTGAAAGGTGCAGATCTATGAAACTAAAAACTAATCATCACCTAAAATTAACAAGCGTCCAAACCAAACACATTTATCAGGGCTTTACAAAAAGAATAACTTGTTCCTCATACCTTTGACTTCTTTAAAAAGACTCAGTACTTCTAAGTGGGCTTGGAGTTTGGATGTAGTAATACAATTACGTGAAATGTTTTATCATAATCTAAAATCCATCTTGTGCATCTGTGGTGTAGATATGCTTTCCCCATGGAAGAAATAATACATATAAGTTCCTACCCCTGCTAACTATCATTAAGAAACTATACATCCATTTCTTCACTACATTCGCTATACTTACGTATACATTCCGGCTGAACTCCGCTCCATGTAAGGTCAGGAAGGCAAGTACGGGTTGTAGAACCTTGCAGCAGGTGACCTTTTTTGCAATGGAACTGTACAACACTTCCTACCTGTAACAAATCAGTAAGGAAACATATTTCAGTGCAACTTCAAATAGAACAAGTAGAAAGATTTGTGTGTAAGAAAAGGCTTCCCAATGACATTCTGTATAACAGAGTTGAAAAAAAAACTGAAATGTGATTTAAAAGAAAAGTGGGGAAATTTTATGTAAAAAATCTGTTTACATTCATGATAAAAACCCTGCAAAAAATTGTAATAGATGGTCTATGTCTCAACTTAATAAAGGCTATCTATGAAAAACTAACAGCCAACATCATATTAAATGGCCAAAAACTGAAAACCTTCACATTAAAATCAGGAACAAGACAAGAATGCCCACTATCACCACTCCTCTTCTATATAGTTCTGGAAACATTAGCCACAGCAATTAGACAAGAGAAAGAAATTAAAGCAACAAAGATAGGAAATGAAGAAGTTAAACTGTCATTATTTGTTGATGATATGAACTCTACATTGAAGACCCAAAAAACTCCACCAAAAGACTCCTAGATTTAATTGACACATTTAGCAGAGTAGCTGGATACAAGGTCAACACTCAAAAATTAATAGCCTTCTTGTACACAGATAACAGACTCACTGAGAGAGAAATTAGGGAAACAATTCCCTTCACAATAGCATCCAAAAAATGAAGTATCTAGGAATCAATCTAACGAAAGAAGCAAAAGACCTCTACACTGAAAACTACAGCACTCTGAAAAAAGAGATGGAAGAGGATATAAGAAAATGGAAATGGGCTTGGTGGCACACGCCTGTAATCACACAACTCAAGAAGCTGAGGCAGGAGGATCACTGAGTTCGAGACCAGCCTGAGCTACATAGTGAGTACCATGTCAATCTAAACTATATACTGAGACCCTGTCTCAAAAAACCAAAAATAAATAAGTAAATAAATAAATAAATAAAATGGAAAGATATCCCCTGCTCCTGGGTTGGAAGAATAAACATAGTGAAAATGGCCATACTACCAAAACTGCTACACAGACTCAATGCAAAGCCAATTGAAATTCCAACACTACATTTCACAGAACTAGAAAAAATAATCCAAAAATGCATTTAGAACCATAAGAGACCTAGAACAGCAAAAGCCATCCTAGCCAACAGAGACAGGGCAGAGGGTATAAAATTCCCAATTTGAAACTATATTACAAAGCCACTGTGATAAAAACAGCATAGTACTGGCAAAGAAACAGATCTGAGGATCAGGGGAACAGACTGGAAGATACAAAAACAACTCCAGATGTACTCAGCCACCTCATCTTTGACAAAGGAGCTGACCATCTGCACTGGAAACAAGATAGTTTCTTTAACAAATCATGTTGGAAAAACTGGATTTCAACCTGCCAAAGATGAAAACTAGACCCTTATCTTTCACCATGCACTAAACTAAAATCCAAGTGGATTAAAGATCTAAATATTAAAACAGAAAAACTAAACTTGCTGGAAGATAAGTTAGGTAGAACTCTTGAAGACAATGACATAGGAAAAGACTTTATGAACAAACCCTCAGTAGCATGGGAACTAGCAGAAAGAGTCAACAACTGGTATCTCATCTTATTAAAAGGATTCTGCGCTGCAAAAGAAACCATCAACAGAACTAAAAGACAGCCTACAATGTGGGAAAAAATTTTTACCAGCTGCTCCTCAGACAAAGGGCTCTTATCTAGAATATCTAAAGAACTCAAAACAATCAGTCCCCCAAATAAAAATGGGCATCCGAAATGAACAGACATTTCTTAGACAAAGAAGTAAAAGCAGCAAGTTAATATATGAAAAAAAGTTCCACATTGCTGGTCATTTGGGAGATGCAGATGAAAACAACACTGAGATTCCACCTCACTCCACAAAGAATGGCTGCTATCAAGAAATCACTCAATAGCAAATGTTGGCGGGCTTGTGGGGAGAAAGGAACCCTTCTCCATTATTGGTGGGAGTGCAGACTGGTGCAACCACTATGGAAATCAGTATGGAGATACCTCAAAGAGCTGGGACTAGAGGTTCCATTTGACCCAGCCATCCCTCTGCTGGGTATCTTTCCAAAAGAACTAAAAGAATCATATCACACTGATGCATGCTCACCCATGTTTATAGCAGCACAGTTTGTAATAGCTAATACTTGGAAACAGCCCATTTGCCCATCATTTGGAGACTGGATAAAGAAGATGTGGTTTTTCTATAAAATGGAATACTACTCAGCCATACAGAGTGATAAATTAGATTCATTCATAGGAAAATGGATACATAATGAGGATATACTCCTAAGTGAAATATATGAGTCACACATGTGTAAATACCAAATAGATTCTCTGGTGTGAAAAACTATAATGTTAATAAGATCCTAATAATATAATTGACAATGTGAAATAGGAAGAAAAGGGCTAAAGGTGTCTGGGAAATGGAAAGGGTAGGGGAAAGCTAATAAGGAAAAAGAAAAAATATGAGAAAATGAAAAAATGGAAATAAAGTGTTTGTAAATGGGGAGGGGAGGAGGGGGTGAAGGTAGGGCAGGGACAAGGGGAAAAAATGAGAACCAAGACCTGTCATGTAAAGGTACAAGATCCCAACGATGAATGTAACTGTACTGCATCCCTAAAATGTACCAATAAACTCAATGAGAGGAAAAAAATTGTTTATAATCTCTCATGCTCTATGTATTGACCATATATTACATGACCAAATATCTCAATATGCAACATATACATGGGTGTAAATATTTTGACCATGGGCATTTAAAGATAATATGTGATACTAAGAGTAAACGAGCTATATATGGAGATAAAATAGGAAGATAGATAAATAAAGAAAAGTAAGAATTAATGAAAAAATAAATATGGAAATAAAAGGAGCCAATGCTCTCTCAAAATGGTAAAGGAAAGATGAAATTAGAGACACAGGTGGCTAGTAAAGGTTATGTTTCTAATGATACACAAGGAAAATCAAGCAAGTTATATTTGTAAGAATGTATAATTAAGATAAGTATATAGAAAATAGCTTCCAAAATGTGGTCTCTGGGTCCTTAACATTCACATCAGCTGGAAACTTGTTGGGAAAGCAAATTCTGGGATGGATTCTAAGATCCACTGAATCAGACTCTCTTTACATGGAGAACAGCAATATGATTTAACAGTTCTTTAATGTGATTTTAATGACCGTGGAAATTTGAGAATAACTGATAACAGGATGAGAAAATATATAAAGATTGAGCTATAGACCATCTGGTTTAGGAGCAATAGAGCTGATTCGTTAGCAGGAACAGTTCACTAAGTGATCAGGGAAGATGCAGGCGTAAGGCAGGAAGCAGCAAGGTATCCCCGAGGGGAAGGGATGCTTGGCTTTGGTTCTGGATCTAGCCTTATGTGAATGAGTTACATTGTGTCTTGGAGACTTCTTAGCTATAAGTAATGATTCTACTATTATTTGCCTTAAGATCTGTTTATGGATTAGGTGAAGTAGGATGTACAATTCATTCCACCCTGATGGAACATACATTTAAAATCAATCCTAGCGAGAATGATGAAGCTGGAGACCTGAGCAAGAATCCGATCTGGAAGACCTCGCAGGGCAGGCCAGAGCATGGGAAAGAATGCAGCAGAGTCACTAACATTTCAAGGCTAGCACTACTGCCTTGTGTTTGTGAGAATAAAAGCTGGACTCACTGGCAGCAAACATGGGAAGGAAGTCTTTAACTCAAAATATATTACAAGGAAAAATCAAGGAGGCTTATAAATGGTTGAAGTCAGAGGACAAAATAAATGACTTTTAGGGCCCGGGACTCCCGCCTTCCATAGTAGCTGAGGTGTGGGGCTGCTCAGCACCTCTCCTAACATTTACCATGCAAAGCCACTTGCTCTTCTGTTTCCAGGGACTGTGTCAGCCTTAGCCCTGAGCTCCTTGGTTTAAGGAAAGCTGAATTTCTATGCATTTACATAAAAGACACTGTTATCTTAATTATAAAAGATGGATACTCATGCCTTTATTGTCTTATAATTCCATAACCATATTCATTACTTAGTGTAATAAACATGCTGTAACATATTTAACCCATGCGAGGCACTTAGATACTAATTTCAATTAGTAGCATCACGTGCAATCACAAACTGGACATCACCATGGTTATCGTGGTAGCATTAAATATTCTGGGATTAAATATCTAAAGAGTTGGATTTAAGACATTCCATAGCCTTAATAACTTCATGAAACAAGCTCTAGATCCAAACAGTGTATCTTCCATTGCCAAGAGCTTAATTTACAGAGTGATACAGCAGTTCATGAAATATACACGCTTGGCACTTGCACCACAATTAATCTAGATGGTGCATCGATCACTGTGACAGCTATTCCTTCCCAGGCTCTCTGCCATGACTGTTCAATACTAACCTATTTTTCCTCAAAATTATTCCAATTTACAATATTTTGAATAAAAAGAAACTGAGTACTTTTTCAACAAGTTTTTTCATCATCTCTAGCAACAGGGGATATATTTTTATCTGTTAATAATTATTTCTGTATCCTAAAATATACCATATAAGTTGATACAGACTGAAATTTAAGAAATTGAGTATTAAGAAAATGTTCTGAGTACCTCTGGTTCTGAACCTTCTCTTGCCCCTCTGAGGAGTGGGCTCCTCAAGCTACGATTTTACTTCCTAACTCACTACTGGCCATCTCAGCAAACTAGGGTGAATGAACACAAAACCTAGGACATCCTGACTGTCTCTACAGTCTGGAGCTGCAATCAAAACAAGCACTGTGTGCGGCTGAGATGTAAAGGGAATGATGCACCCTTTGGCCATATGGCCAACTGTCAGAGATGAACGATGAGGCAGACGGACGGGGAGCAGTGGACAAGACGAATGTTGACTCGCCAGAATCTGGCTGTGATATCCCTGGCTCCCGCTGCTGGGTAGGCAGACAGACTCACATCTGCAATACCCTCCGTTTTAAGCTAGCTCCAAACAATTTCTGTCACTTACAAGCAAGGGTCTTCTCAACTCTTACACTTTCTACTTATGAGACAGCATCTTCTGGAATCCATCAAGAAATTGTCAGTTAGGATTATGAAGCTTTCATAATTATATTGGCACTATACAGATTTGGTTAATATATTCAGTATGAACATACAGATATACATTTATGCACACCAGCCATATTCATGTAAGAAAACTCAAGTGCCTAATTTAATCTGTAAACTTTAAATTTTAATTAATGGTCATATAATTATAAAATAATTAGAATGACAAGATTTGTAATCTAGTGTGTTCATATTTCTTTGGATAGAATATAGTGATCCAGTGCATGTTTATTAGTTCTAATAGTATGGATCCATGGTTAGCTTAACTTTCCAAAGGTTATGATACTAATTTTCAATGCAACATTAATGATTTTGTTCATTTTGTTAGATGGTTCTTCTACGTGCTCTCGTTTCCATTTCCATTACCTCAAGGACTGTTGAAGAGAAACATTCCCACGTTTCAGAAAATCAGCCTAGCTTAGTGGTGGATAGACGCTGACATCAAGACTGTTTATGTAGGATATTATCACCAATTGCTCTGTGCTCCAAACAGGGGCATGCTGTTTCAGTTTCTTTGTCTATATGGTGAGTACTAGTGCGCTGTAGCTAGCTTACCCATTTTTCAGGTTTTAGATCAACTGATAAAAACATTTATGGAGATACAAATCTGAAGTTCTCCAAGAATGCTGATCTAACAGAGACAGAGACAAGGTTTTACACTGTGTAAAACCTAGGTTTGTTTTATCAGGACCCAACTATGGCAAACCATGAGAGATGGAAACACTATCAAATCAATATTCACGCTGTGCCTGAATTGTAGATAAATGGAAATTATTTTAGCAACAAAAATATGGTTCCTTAAATGAGCTCTTCCTTTAGAGATGGATGTTCTTCTGGTTCACAATGAATTTCACTCAGAATAGCACCATTTAGAAAACACAAAGCAATTGAGTGACGTGTAAATTGACTGTTTCCTTTTGGGATCAGAATGCACTTTGGCTCCTCTCACATCCATGTAACAGAAAACTTGCTGCATCTTTACATAAAATCTGAATTGGAAAATGAAGGAACAAGGCAGTCAGCCTCACATGACTGGGCATGCTGAACAACTGTAATATAACAATTCAACTATGGCACCTCTAAGAGCAAGTGATGGTTAAATTACTTTTCAGAAATTTCCCAAATCAATGTCAATATCTAAAAGGTATTTTAGGCTTATATACAATAATTTCCTTATTAAATATTCACAGTTTTATTTGCAGTTTGTCTTGTAAGTCTCTCCCTCAATTTCTTTCATTTTTATTTTCTCTAATTGGCCCCCACATTCTCCATAGAGTTTACTCATTTACTTCCTCACTGACTTTTAATCACTGTCTTTTCTACTCTCCTGTTTATGGATTTTTGTGTTGCTCACTTTTGGCTCTATTTTCTCTTTATTTTATGCTCATATTCAGTTAGCCTATTTTCTTAAAGCATCTTTTTCCTAATTACTTGTTGTCACTCTTTTGTTACATGATAAATTGTCTTCATGTGTCCCAAAGTGCAGATATAAACATAATATTTTTTTCTGTTGTATCAACAAGATTATAAACACATGAACCAAAGAAGTGATTCCACCTAGCTGTATACTACATGGAAATACCCACTTGAAATCCGAATGTATTGTTCTGAGATCCATGCCGGGGTACACCTGGATTTTTACACGAGGTACGGGTGGGTTCTAAAGTGAAGAATTGAAAAGAGTCAAGAAACAAAAGCATAGAGAAAACAAAGAAACTCATCAAAATTTATAATACATATATTTCTTTCAAACCAAACATTCTGAAGAGATCCGGGATTTACTGCAAGACCCTGGGTAATAACAAGAACTGTAATCTAAGAGCACCTTTCCTTGGACAGAAGCTTGTTATTCTTGAAGTAAGAAATTTAAGTGGACCACACTGAATGTACGTTCTTCAAATTCTTGAATTTTGAACGGTTCCAACGTAAAAGGTACTTGACATCTGACTAACTCTCTAAATAGCAAGTTAAGAAAAATATACAATCTGTAAGAGAGGTACACATGCATACAACATCTGCTTAAGAACATTCCTAAATTTCAGGTAGGGAAATATTTCCCTGAAGAATTAGAAGTCATTTCCAGAAACAGGATTTGTGACTTTGCAGTTCACTGAAAGTTGCAGAATATTCAGACATAAGAACCATAGCCCTGGTATTTTCTGGGTTGCTTTCTTTGTACACAGGGTATTTGGTTAGCTTACCAAGTATGGCATTAAGTGAAGATCACAGAAATGCATTTATAAACATATCTTTTGGATAGCATTGCATCAACTTTCATATGAATATGTTCGGTTAGCTATAAACAGCAAATAAACGACAGCATTCAATAATAATGCCATTATTCTGGAAGCTTTTAGTGTTTAAAATACAAAAAAAAAAAAAACAAAACCCAGCACATGCGCTACCAATATTCATTTTAGTGCTTGCTAATCACTTCCATAACTTTGGGTTTTTCAGGATTTTTTTTAAAATGTTGCCACTACCTATTAATTCCTGAATTACAGGGCATAATCAGGCTTTAGTTTACCTATGCAGTGAGGTGCTGAGCCACTCCAAGTGCCATCTGCTTGACATATTCTGGTGCTTGATCCCACTAATATGAAGGGAGAACTGCAGCTGAATGAAACTTCTGACTGGTATATGAAGCTCTTGCCTTCGCGTTTTCCTTGGGAGGGGACCCCAGGGTCACCGCAAAACTTGGCTGGAAGAGAAAACAAAGAAACTTATCAAAAAGATTAGAATTCAACAGAGCAAACAGCTTTTAAGAAGGAGGTAACTCACTTAAACATTACACTGAAGTCTCCTATTACTCGGGATAACCCATCCCAGAGAAAAATTTCACTTTTTTCTAGCTTTTATCTATATAAATCAATACTGAATAACTCAGTAGAATATGCTGATTACAGGTCTGACTCAGATATCATGTTTCTACATATGTTCTTATTAAATACAGAAAGTTTTCTATTTTTGCCATGTTATATTTCCCATGATAAATCTATGTATCTGTAGTTATATTTTGCAAAGTTGAAATACGTCCCTGAAAAGCCATAGGTGCCAAAATTAATTAACCCATTATGTGCCAGGTTTTTCTCCACAGATCACACTGCTGTTTTACACTCACACACACACACACACACACACACACTCTTACACTCACAGACAGAGGCACAAACATTCATAGTTTAGTTATTTGTTGCTTTAACTCTGAACTCCTAGAGCACACATTCCAATATGTTATTGCCTCCTATTCACAATGTATTTCAATTTTTAAGAGGAAAAAGAGACCATCAGAGTCCCAATTTATATAAAACTAACAAATGTCAATGTTCTACAAACATGGAAGGATTAAATTGATAGGACTGCTGAAGAAATTGATTACATTCAAAATATATTTATTATCTACTAAAGACAAACATATTTTCCTCAGTAAACATAGCATATGTCTTTTTTTTTGCTTTTCACTATTTTTATTTATTTTGCATAAAACATTTTAATTATTAAAGTATCTGACACTTGGTATTATTTTGAACAATTTCTTCCTATTTTACAATATTTATTAAACAATTTGGTCCTTATTTATATTTTCAGTTTCTCACATCTGAGAGAAAATGAGATATTTATATGAGACTGATTTATTTCTTTTCTGTTTTTTTTTTTGTTGTTGTTGTTGTTGTTGTTGTTACTGGGGAATGAACTCAGGTCCTTGGGTTTGCAAGGCAGGCGGTGGAACCACTGAGCTAAATCCCCAGCCCTTGACTTATTTCTTTTAAGAGTACAGTCTCAAGGTACATCCATTTACCTAGAAATGTCTCAAGTTTATCCTTTTTGTGGATGAGTAGTGCTCTGATATATTTTAAAAAATCACATCATTTTTATTCATTCATTGTTTAATGGGCATATGGATTGTTTTGTTCTTTTTCTTCTTCTTTTTTTTTTTTTCTTTTTTGGTACTGATGATTGAACTCTGGCTCTTGCCCTTTGGAGGCAGGAGGGTGAACCACTGAGCCAAATTCCCCACCCTGGATTCTTTTCAGGATTAACTATTACAAACTGTGTTGCTATAAACATGAATGTGCATGTATCACTGTAGTATGATGATTTAATTCTTTGGGGGAAGATACCCCGAAGCGAAATTGCTTGGTCAAATAGAACCTCTAACCCTAATTTTTTGAGGAATCTACATGCTGATTTAGAGTGTGAGTCTTGTCCTTATGGAATTTACGTACTTGTGAGAGAGGCAAAATTGTATACATACATACATACATACACATATACACACATGAGATAACCAAGAAACAAAGTACTGAGAAAGCAACACATTATTGGGGAAAATATTTCAAGGGGAGGACACGAAGACTGCGTGTGTGTGCAAGGTGCTGGGTCAATGTGGAGCCAGAGTTTATGTAAAGTGGCAAAGGCAGACTTGCTAGAGAGAGATGCGGAGGGGAGAAAGGTGGTTATCCATGCTGATCTGCCAAGCGAGCACCTTCCACAGAGAGGGAACAACATGGCCAGAGGCATAGGCTCGGGCATATCCAGCTCACAGGAGAAAGAATTATGAGTCCAGTGGGGCTGGAGCAGATTGAGCGTGCAGAAACTCTAGGAATTCGATCAGATGGATTCAGATCCGACAGATAACTAGGGTGGAGACAAAAGTTGCATCATTGCCGTGTCATTCTGGGGATTCATGTGTAAATCCATTTATTAATAGCAGATTTGGAGCCTTAAGACATAGATCTTAGAAAAAGCTGGCATTTACCGGGACAAACATTTTAAGGGAAAATGACATATTTTAAAATGAGTTAAAGAGAAAAGACTTTTCATTAGGAAGCCCCCAAAATGAATTATCTTGGCTATTTAATTAATTTGTATGTATCTGTAACTGCTGTATGTGTGTATATATGTTAAATTGTTTTATTTTTATCACTAAAAACAATGCTGATATTAATATTCCTGCACACATCTCCTTATTCATATGTACAAAATTTTCTGTAGGGTATATAACTAGTAATATAATTTGGGGGCAAGAGACCACACATCTTTAAAGTTGGTAGATCACAGCAATTAGTTTGTAAATGTTTGTATCAATTTGCACACCCACCATCAGTGAATAAATGTTTACACTGTTCATCTGCACCAACATTTGTCACTAATTTTGTTTTTTTCAATCTTATGGTTAGTAAAGAGCTCTTTAACCCATTTTTATTTTATTCTCATCTTTGTTTGAGAACGACTTCATATATAATAGATATTATCATAAGTTTTTATACATATCAAGATATTGCTCAAGGTATAATTGGTCTTTGATGAGAAATTTTATTTCTAATTTTGAATTTGCTGATTGTTTCCAAAATTTTTATCAGTTTCACCTCATAAAATATATATTATCTAGGAAATCTTTTCTTATCCTCTCAGAATTAAGACAGAGTATTACTATTAGAACTTTCATATAAAAGCTTTTAATGAGTCTGGCAATGATTTATGATTTGGAGGGAGACAGATTGCATGTGTGTGTGTGTGTGTGTGTGTGTGTGCATGTGTGTGTGTGTACCACTGCTTTTCAGAACTCAGATGTTCATGCTGTACCCAATGACTTGTTTTATACCAAGCATCTATGAATAGTTCCATTCTCTGTACTCTGTAACACTGATATACCTTCCATCCCTGCACAAATTCCATACCATCTTAATAACGAAATTGATGTAAATTTTGATACCTGTCAAGGACTGCGTTATACAGCAGAGTTACAGCAGGAACAAACCAACATTTTTGCCTCTGGGGAATATCAATTTGAGTAGAGGACATAGACAAATAAGCAAATAAAACTGAGAGTGGTTTAATGACAAGACGAAGCCACTACTAAATTAAGGAGAATAAATGCCACCTTGGAGGGCTAAGTTCAACACAGGAAATTTTAAACAAGGTTTAAAATGATACCAAGAAAAGAGATTTTTAGAAAAAAGCTGAAAGAATAACAGGCAAAGTGAAGAATAATTACAAAAGCTTTGATGCCAACTACAGTTGGGAGTTCAAGGGGAAAAGTAAAGAGATCTGTGCACACTGAGAAGAAAGGATGAGGAAGCGAGTCCTGAACTGCGGTGAAATCACAGGGAGAGGAGGAGCAAGTATAGTGACCTGAAGGGGATTTGGCTTCCATTGTGTGTAAGTTGAGAAGACCCCAGAGAGTTCTACAAGGCTCAGACTCTGCCCATCTTCAAGGCCATAGGAACAGGCAGAGTTCTCTACTTCGTGCTCAGATGGAAAAAAAGGACCACGAATGAGACAGCAGGAAATATCCCGGGGCTAAATACTTATCACATCAGATGCTACAGTAATATGCATGTGTTTATGTCATATATACATATATTATATGCAAATATATTATATAGATAGATAGGTAGCAATAATATATTTACAGAGTAAATGAAAAATAAGTATACACAATTCAGGAGTTCACCATACCAATAAAAGTCTGGGAAGTGAATAGCCACCACTCTGAGCTCATCTTGAAGAGGGTATTAACCTCATGATGTTTCAATAAATTTATTATTAAAATGTTTGTATGTGTTTCTTTTCCTGATGCGCCCATTTTTTTTTCTCTCTCAACATAAATGTGGTTTTATTTGGCTTTGTATTCTTATAGTATTCACTACTCTCTACAAAGTAATAGTCTTTACTTTCCATGATTCCCTTGGTAATTTTAGATGTGTAAAAAGAATCATTGTATAGCCACTGGAACAATTTGAAATGAATAAACATGTAGAAATGACATGTTTATTTTGTAAAATGATATTCGTGACTAAAAAGTAATGGATTAGAATAAACTGGACGTAAATAAGAGTAATTTTCCAGAAGTAATCTATGAAGATTTCTACGTTAAATAATTTTTATAAAATAAGAAAAGTTAATAAATAAAGAAGTGTAGCCCGATATTTGGAGTGAGACCAGAAAAAATATAATGGTTGGAGAACGTGAAAAAATAGCTACATTGGCAAGTGCTGATTTCTGTCTTTGAATTTTAATGAGGCACTGGAGGAGTCTTAACGTGTCGTATATGTTGCAGCAAACTTGAAAAATTTAAAAACTGCTATTTTAAAGCACCATTTAAAGTGTGGAAGTTAAACTTACGTAAGCATTGTGGTACCTCACCACTCCAGGTACCGTTGCCGACACAGGTCAAGACAGCAGGGAAGGAGAGTTCGTATCCCGGAGAACAGATGTAGCTAATACTAAAGCCCCAGTCGAAATTTGTTCCTTCCAGCCTTCCATTAGAGATCTGGGGAGGAGCTGAGCAGGTAACAGCTGCAATTACATTAAAAGTGATTAGAAACAGCTGTTGAAATATCCTGGCTGTAAAAAATAAATAAGTACCATTAGAAGAAGCATGTGTGCTAATTTAACCTTTCGGAGGACAATGCAGTGTGACATGTTTTATTCTCTTGGTAGTGCTCCTAAAGCATATCTCTGGAATTAGGCCCTCTAGGACGCTCCTTTTTCTTGGCAACATAATGGCTACTGGTTGTCAGAGATTCTTTTACAAAACAGCAAGCTGGCTGACAAAGGGGAAGCCAACAGAGATGGCCTGCTATCCAGGGTACTGAACTGATAAATTATTAGTTTTAGGTAAATTATTTTCCAGTAACCTTTACACAGACTTGGAAGCTGGGTGGTCTGGCTACAGACAGTATCGGCATTGTGAAAGAAGAATTTAGAAACAGTCCTACAGTATTTTGAAAACACAGATCATACTGCTGATTACAGTAACCATATCGGTTTCTGTAAGCATTGAGATTTGTGTTAAAATGAAGTCAATAAACCAAGTTTAGGTAAACATCTGGGTGAGACAAGCCAGAATACGATGGCTAGAGTACACGAAAAATAGCTACATTTGTAAATACTAATTTTTTTCTTGGAATTTAAAGTAGGCACTGGAGGGATTTTTAAGAGAGACGTTGTCTCCATATCTATTACATTAGCAGGTATACTTGGGTTTCCACAACTGACGTCTATCAGCATTGGATTTGTAAGTATATTTTTATATTCTAAAAAATGTGTTGTGCTTAAATTTATTTAAGTTGTCCTCAAGGGAAGACAGGCTCAATAAGATAGAAGAGATTAAAGAAAAAGGAGAGATAACAACTTAAAGGTCTAAAAATAAAAAGTTCTAATATGACAATCTAAATGAGTTTTTGGAGTTCTTTAATATTAAGAATTGGGAATGAATTGAACAACTTCTAAAACATAAAATGGGTGTTCATATGTTTGGAAATACTATGTGCTTATAGTGATATGCTTCTGAAACTGTATAAACCAAAAAGTAGAAATTACTTTAGATTATAAATCATCAGGGATATAGTAAACTATCAATTCACAGACATTAAAAAGACATATGGATGAGAAATCTCAGTTAATAAAAATGAAAATTGTTATAAAATAATAAAATGATATTATATGTATGATATTCTACAAGTAATCATAAAAGCAGGTAAAGGATTATGAAACTATTTCAAGTGGAATAAAACAGTTTAAAGTAGCAACTGTACTCCTACATTGACTAAGAGAAAAATACTAGAGTCTATTTTTTGAAGAAACAGGTTCTCATTTTGGTTAAGAATAACTACAGTTCTATAAATTAGGCTGATTTTTCTCAAATTAGAGAAAGCCCTTTTTCCCCATCCTTGAGTGACTCTACCTAAAGAGTTCCACACATGAGTTAGAATTCATTAAGGTTCCATTCTTTCTGAGACGTTCACCCATCAATAAAAGTAACAGTGTGATTACACTTTGTATTTTTCTTCTTTTTATTGCATTAAAGCCCATTGTAGTTACAATAAGATATAATGGTTTGTCAAAACATAATTTTAAAATCATATATATGAACATTTAAAAAAAACTGTCACTTTTCAGTACCAGAAAAAGAAGCAGAATAAAACAGTTAATTTAAATGTACTTTAAAATCACATAGAAATTAGAAAATATAAGGTGTTTGCCATGGAAAATCATTCTCTTACCTCTGCAAGATGGCATCACTCCACTCCATGTGCCGTTCGTGGTGCAAGTCCTGACTCTGGAGCCATTCAATTCCATTGTGTACCCTGGCTGGCACATGTAGGAAACATTTTGTCCAACAACATAATCATCCCCATATCTTAGTCCGTTGGCAGGTGTGCCCGGGTCTCCACAACTGATGACTATCGGTATGGGATTAGAAGAGCAGATGGTTAATGTGTCATGCACTTAATGGAGAGGAGGAGTAAGCATATGGCAGCCTCAATACATAAGTAGGGAAAATTAGTTACCAGGTCATGAACACAGGCATATTTAAACCTCATACTGCAGTTTTTGATTACGGTCAGGAGTACTCATTACGAATTCTATGCATACGGTTCAGAAACTCTCATTTCGACTCTGAAAGTCTAGGTTAATACGCCGTTATGTCACAGGAACTCTGAGGCTATAACTTTCAGTACATGACCATCAAGAAATCATCAGACAGAATCAGATTTCTAATATAATATTTGTAATATTTATTTCTGTGAGTGGCTACCGACATCTTTAATTTATGAGGTTTCTTGGATATCATGATACCTTTTAATTAAAATAATGCTAAGTCCACAAATAATATTTTATTCAATAAATAAATGAGTTCACCACATACTGGGTATTATATCTGAATTGCAGGCTCACTGATAAATGAAAACGATATGGTTGGAGGTGGACAAATCAACTTCTCATAATAACCAAGAAGAAAAACAAACGTGAAGAGACAGCAGCTTCTATTCTACAATACACCTGCTATCTAGATTGGGGATGGGTGTGAAGTCTCCACAGTGGTGTCAGCATACGTCAAGCACAGCTACAGCTTTCTTCAACCAACGCCGCAACTCCAAGAATGTAACATTTCTGACCCTCCCCACTGGCGGTCAGCTCCCACAAGGAAAGTACAACAGCAGCCCATGAGACACAATCCATCTGCTGTGTGGAAAGATCAGTGTCCCAGGGCAGGAGTGGGAATGGATCGGCGATGCAAAGCCAAGGGTATCAGGCTGAGGGGAGTAAAAGGCCTAGAACCCAACCCAAGAATTATGAGAAGCGGAATGCTCGGGTCCAGGGGCCCCAAACCCTCAGTCCCTGTCCCGATGTATCAGCAGACATCATTTGTAAAATAGGAATTCAGAGGCGATATTGTTAAGAATGTAGGGTGGCCATTTAGAGCTTTAAACGCTAAGCACAAGAGCCTTCTATGCACAGGACTCTTGGCTACACTGGTCTCTGCCCGTAAGTGTGACAGCATGCATCATAAAATTATGAAAACGACTAAAGGGGAAGTGGAAAGGGGAGGGGAAAGGAAATAAGGGAAAAGAAAAAATGGAAACAAAGTCTTTGTAAATAGGGAAGGGTGAAGTGGGTGAAGGGAGGGCAGGGGAATAGGGAAAAAATAAGAACCAAGACTTGTAAGATAGAGGTACAAGAGCCCAATGATAAGTGTAACTGTATTATTAGCTTTAAATGCA
The DNA here is from genome assembly GCF_012274545.1 of Fukomys damarensis. Lineage (NCBI taxonomy): Eukaryota > Metazoa > Chordata > Mammalia > Rodentia > Bathyergidae > Fukomys > Fukomys damarensis. Next base: position 11,890,037 of record NW_022900917.1, on the reverse strand, counting down.
CTAATAAAGTTAATGGGGAAAATTATTTATTTCCAATGCCATATAAAACCTTTCAAAATGACAAGATAGCTTTGAAAATACAAATAACAAAACAAAGTTTAAGAATAACATATAACCAAGATTATAAATAAACCACAAAAGTGTTAACTGTTTATAAGACACAGGATTTAAGCATGATTTGAGCAATAAATTGACCAAAAGTTTTCAGGCTAGTAAGAACAAAACATCCAAGCTACCCTTTTTTATTTTCCAGAGATAAAATCATGTAGTATACCTGTGTTTTAGTCTCCCGAATGCTTGTGTTTTTAGAAAGGTAAATTTTATCAGGTAAACATGGTTCGCTCCCCCTTGCTCCCAATGCTGCATATTGAATTCACTCAGAATGGATTTAGGCAGGAAAGACCTTAACAGCACTTCAAGTAGGTTATGTTTATTTTCCACCACAATTTATGAATGGCAAGTTCCTTTCATAGCATTCTAATCTGTAGAGCCCAAGAAGTTTGTTTATCTGTTTTGTTGTTGTTTTTGTTGTTGTTGTTGTTGTTATTGGTACTGGGGATCAAACTCAGGAACTTGCATTTGTGAAGCAGGCATGGTGCCACTGAACTAAATCTCCAGCCCGAGCCCAAAAAGTACTATGAGTGTGGCATTTAAATTTAAGAATATTTTTCTCTGGTGTTAATAAACTATAATAGTACATAAGATCCTAATGGGATGATTGACAATGTGAAATAGGAAGAAAAAGGCTAAAGGTATAGGGAAAGTGGGAAGGGTAGGGGAAAGGAAATAAGGGAAAAGAAAAGAAAATGGAAATAAAATGTTTGTAAATGGGGAGGGGAGGAAGGTGTGAAGGGAGGGCAGGGACAAGGGGGAAAAAATGCGAAGCAAGACCTGTCATGTAAAGGTACCAGATCCGAAAAATGAATGTAACTGCACTGTGTACCTAAAATGTACCAATAAACTCAATGAGGAAAAAAATTCAAGAATATTTTTATTCTCCACTTGAGAATTCCAGAGTCCTGGAGGAAGCTGATGAAATCAAATTTACTTGGTCTTTTTGTCTCACTTCTATTAAGAATTTTGAACATAAGAAGAGTTCTCTTTCTGTGATTATTGATGAGGAAAAGACTTGTTTAATTATACAAGTGAATTGGATAGGAAATCAAATAATTCTGTTCATTACTAAAAATGTCATTTCATTTGCAATTTCAGAATTTATAACCACATAAAAATAGTTATAAAGCTTCTTAATTTTACTTTACTTTAAGAGAGTCTTTATTTTAATCTTCATTCCTAATTAGGAAGGGGAAATTAACTAGAACATGTAGAAACTGTTACTTTCTGGACAGTGTTTTCACAGACTGAATTAGAATCTTGGCAAAGAGCAGCTGACTAGTTCAGAGGACACACGAGCTGAGATGCAGCCCCTGAAAGCGGGGACAGAGGGTTTATTTTGCACATGCACTAAGGAAGAGCCGTGCATGTTCTGGCAGCATCATGAATGAAAAGTCTGATAATAACAGCTTCAGAAAGATTTGCTGGTGACTTCCTAATGAAGGAAAGGCCGATCAAATGGCAGTTTCCCATAGCAACAGTCTTTGTAAACAGCACCTGCTCCGCAAGTCAATTCATTCACTACCAGTTTATTCTCAGCCAGCATAGGAGGCTTTGGGATTTTTAGGCAAAGCCTTAGAATGACAGCTCTTAAGGGCTTCACACTAAGATTAATGCTTGCTAAGTACATACATCACACACCCAGAGACACATGCACACGTGGTAATAGATTCCATAAAGACAAACATATATATTGTCTCCTTTTTGTGCTGTCCTATTCCTAGATCCCAGTCTACAGCATGGCTCATTGTGAAGGATTAAATATTTGTTTAAAGAATAAAGAGTGTAACGAGTACATGAAGGAGGAATTAAATTATCAGTTCAAATTCACAAAAATGCATAAGTTCTTCTAAGGTTTTGAATTTGCTTATGGAAGTTTTCTTGTTACTCTCCTTTAAAACTGATGCGTAATATTTGTGAAAAATCTAAGTATATAACCCCTGCAATAAAAATATTATCATAATCCAGCCAGTTCTACACAGTCCTTGCCACTTCAAAACTTTCTCTTTTAACTACTTATTGTTGGCATTATAAATTTGTACTTTTTTGTAAAAGGAGATCAGTCTCCCACAATTTTTATAAACAGAATTCATTGGAACAATATCTAATGGACATTTTTGCATGTTGCTACCCATAGAGCCATGTAACTTATTTTAATGACATAATAGTTCCTCATGTAGAAATATATATATTATATATATATATATATGCAATAAATATACTTTAGATAACTAAACTCTTATGAATTGATGTTTGAGTTGTAATTGAGAAATTTTGTTCTTCATAAATTACTCAATCTAAATGTTTTGTTAGGGGCCAGAGATTTATCTCAGTGGTTCCACTGCCTGCCTCGCAAATGCAAGGACCCAAGTTCAATACCTGTACCAAAAAAAAAAAAAAAAGTGTTTTGTTAATTCAGTACACACAGATGAAGACATGTAGATTTCAAAATGGGCTATCAGAGATTTAATTTAGAAATGTATTAATTTCAAATTTATATTTAGGTCCTTACATGTGGCCACTATAAAAACTATCTCCAAAAGACAAATAAGTTAAATAAAATTTTATTTAAAATATATATTTTCCTTGAATTTAATATATTTGGCATCTATGTAAAACAATTAAATTGAATGGAAAATTTAACCTGGTAAAACCTGGTAAAAATTACTACTTGGCACTGAGCTTTTCAAGGATTCAAAAAGTAGTTTTTAAATAGTTTGTTAACTCAGTTTCCTAATCTATGCAAAACATATTTAGGACACTCTTCAAAACTGTAAGACTCTTTTAAATATATCAATCATTTTTTAAAAATAACTTTTCTGCAAATTAGTGAAAAGAAACCTGAAGTAATGATTTGAATTAAATGCTATCTTCCCCATATAAATGCTATCAGTATATTAGATTTTTAAATTACAGAAATGTGGGCTGTTTTAGTTTCCACAAAACCACCTCCACTCCTTTCTGGTAGGTAGCTTTGGTTTTGCTTTGTTTTGTTTTTTATTTTCTGTGATTTTGTTTGGTTTGGCTTATGGTTTGAGTTGTCAGTAGAATGTTAAATTTCTTTTTTTCTTTTTCCTACTAAAGGCAACTGGCAGACATTCCCAGCTTGTATATAATAATAGTTCATCATCGAAAAGGTAACAGTTGAATTACATTTTTCAATACAATATTTGTCTGTAAAGAACTGACAAAGAAATGAAGTTTAGTTTTTCTATATGGTATATGAAAATACTGTGTTTTGAACTATGTAACTTTTAACTTAAATAAAAATCCCTAGGGAAAAATGAAGTCCTTTTAATTAAAAAGTCAAAGTCATTTTCAAACACGGGAAATAGGATGTTAAATTTATCTTTACAAAAGCCGGAAAACATCTTTAAATATAAGATTGAAGTATTTATTCATGAGTAAATAAAATCATTATTCATTGTGCAATGTATTATTCAAAAGGTCTTTTTATTCTCAATATACTACTTAACTCTCTGCAATAACTATAGAGTGGGCACACAGTACATACCGAAACCTATGAGCTATGTCAGCTTTAAAATTATAGGCTCTAAGGGCTGGGGATTTAGCTCAGTGTTTCAGTGGCCTGCCTTGCAAGTGCAAGGACCAGAGTTCAATCCCCAGTACCAAAAATTAAAAAAATAAAATAATAAAATAAAATCATAGGCTCTACCGGCAAGTAATTTAAAGTGGAATTAGAATAGCAAATCATGTATTCTGTTAAAAAAAAAATTATTCATATATTTCAATCAGTTAACAAGTATTTACAAAGCTGATGCAAAAAGGTGGATGACTTTTAAAGGCTCAGATGGCATAGTGTAGTAGGTAAACAGTCATTCATATCTGTTAATTGATAAATTGTTCCGAGTCCCAAAACTGAGATATTCTCCAAATTAGTAGGAAGACATTTGGTTCAGTTCAGAATGCAGAAACAAGAAACAGCTGAATTCAAAACAAGACAAAACAAAAACAAGAGGCAAAAAACAAATTTCGAAGCAGTGGCATCAGTCAATCAAGCTCAGCAATCCTTGAGTGACGGAAACAAATCACAAAAGGACAGCGCACGAAGCTGTGGGAATGAACGGAGGGTGCAGCGGGGATCCCGGGAAGCTGGAGATGGGAGGAGGGCGGAATGAACGCCAAGGAAACACGCACCGTGTATCAGAGAGCTTTGGGCCACAACCAGAAGGCCACGTGGGTTGGGCTGTTCAAGCCCTCTGACATTTTCCAACTTCATGCCCAGGAAGCAAGACGTGAAGTTGCAGGATTAATGTTTGGCCTACTAATGTTTTAGTCCTACTCTTTTTTTTTTTGTTTTCTGTTGTTCCCTTTTAGAATGGGTACATTTACCCTATACCACTGTATTTAGAATTAAATAACTTGCTTTTTTAGAGTGGTTTACAACTAATTATTCCTTGAAACTCAGAGTAGGCTCTGATTTGAAATTCTGAGCAGTTCTGGAGCGGCTAACACTCTTGCAAGTGTTGGATTAAAAAATGCATCTCATATAATCATATGAATGTGAGTCTTTGGGGGGCTGGAGGTTTAATATCATGGTTTAAATCCAAAATGTTCCCCCAAAGTCTCATGTGTTCAGAGATGGTGCTTTTGAAAGGTGACTGGTTCATGAGGAACCACATTCATCAGTGGGTGACTGGCATGGTTCGGACGTTGAACCTGACTGGAGAAGGTAGTTATGGAGGTGTGACCTGGAATGGTGTGTTCTTGTCCGCATTCCCAGCTCTTTCCCTGTCTTCTCACTTCTTTACTGTTAGGGATTGAGCAGCTTTCTCCTGCCACAACTTTTGTCAGGATGTTTCTGCTGTGGAGCCTGACGATCACAGACTGAACTCTTGGAAACCATAAGTCAAACGCACCTCTCCTTCTTTAAATTATGTGTATCTGGTATTGGGTCCCAACAATGCGAATGAGTATCACATTTAAAGAACCAAGTTAGTTACTCATTGGGGTTGAACTGGCAAACTAAAGCTGTATCCATTGCATTTTTAATCTTGACTACAGCTGATTTGTCATCATTATTCTTGAAATTCTACCGAACTATATTTAATAGCATGATTTCTCTTTGATCTCTATTTCTTCTGTCAGCCAACACAGTACCCTGGTAAGTCAAGTCATACTTAAAGTCACTAATGTACGCTTTAACTGTAATACTATCAGGTGTTAACCAGAAAGACAATAAAAATATTTAAAACAATGCATGGTATTGTTAATAACAAAAATATATATTTATATACTCAAACTTTCTGTAAACAATGCCTTTTTGAATACTGAATAAACACTTACTCGTACAGTTAGGCAGGCTTCCAGACCATGTCCCATTGGCCGTGCACTGTCTCACTGAAGGTCCAGAAAGAATGTATCCTTCCATGCAGGAATAGATGACTGAACTGGAAAACGTCATGCCATCGATTCGAAAGACTTTCCCATTGGCTGTCGTTGCTGGGTTACCACACTGTACAGCTATGACAAGATGTTTAAACATGTATAAAATGATGCAATTAGAGACCTTTTCCAAAAGACTTAATGACTATGTGATAATTTCAAATTATCCAGAAGAGAAATAAAATCTTTCAAAATAAGTGGTGAGCTCTCTTTCATGCTACCAAAATTCAAGATGAATTTATGTTGATTTTATTAGCTTAATTACTGGACTAAATTACTGGGAATAAATCATAATAACAGATTCACTTAAAACTGCCGGTAGGAGCTTCAGTAAAAACTTCACAAAGTAATTAGTTGCAGAGTACTGCCTTTGGGTACCAGAAATCTTTCAGAGAGGGATTGTAAGACTCTCTTCTTAAAAAGCAACTCACATAAATTTGGAAGCAAGGTAACAGTATTATAATGCAATAGACAATTATTGTATTTGTAGTCCCAGGGGCAAACATCTACATGCCATTTAAATATTATAGGCATGCACACATATTGGTATATAAATGTGTAACTGATTTGCATTAAAAAGTTTTATTCTAGCCAGGGATTTAGCTCAGTGGTTCGGTGGCCTGCCTTGCAAGCGCAAGGACCCGAGTTCAATCCCCAGTACAAAAAAAAAAAAAAAAAAAAAAAAAAAAAAAAGTTTTACTCTCTATTTTGGAGTCAAGGGATACAAAAAAATAAAGAAGTACAAAACCAAAGTTACTACATTCTCATAAGAACATTCATTAAGTTTCACTATATCCTAAACAGGAATCCCAAGTACAAATTTTTTAATAATTAACTATTATGTAATACAAGGACAGCTATTTGTCAACAGTGCAGTACATGTACATTTTCAAAATATCTTAAAAACATTCATAAAGAAAATATAAAATAAAATTTCCTGTAATATCAGAAAATATTTTGATACTTTACAAAATTTAAGGCTATCTTCATAAGTATGTAGCAAAATTATAAAAGGAAGTGCTAAAACATTATATAACACTATGCCCTTGTATCAAAAATGTAAATTTTGTTTGTTTTAACAGATTCTCTATCACATCATTGGCCATAATTTTTGTGGAACTTGTTAATCTGTCAATAATACTATGTTCTTTACATTTGTTTTGCTCTATCTATTGGTTATATTCAGTAACATAAATTATTTTGTTTTTATATTTAACATACTTTATGCTTAGCATTCTGTGAAAGTTTTGATATTTTATTGTAAATTAAACTAATATAACAACAACAAAGTCACTTGGATTAAAGAGATTTAATTTTCTCTACTCCATATTTCTATTATGCTACATTTAAGGATTTCTTTTTATAATTTTTCTCATAGGAATAACATTTTCCAAAGTTCTAATGGACTATAATTTTAATGTTTTACTTTACTTTATTTTATTTTGGTACTGGGGATTAAACTCTGAACCTTGTGCTTGTGAGGCAGGCGGTGGGACCACTGAGCTAAATCCCTAGCCCTTAACCTTATTTTAACTGAAATTTACATGTGGCACATTTTCTCATTTTGCTTCAGAAACTATATTTTAATGTTTTATTGATTATGCACTATTACATTGTATAAATATACAGCTGTTTATAAATTTTCCTAGTGTAAGTTTTTTCACAACTGTTAGTTACAAATAATTAAATACAAAATTTTATTCTCATGATTGTTTCTTATTAAACTTACTTTCTGTATAATTGTCTACTACCTAGAATATACAAAAAACAAAAAGATCAGGCCCCCCCAAATTTAAAAGTGCAATTCAAAAATGGGCATCTGAAAGGAACAGACACTTCTCAAAGAAGTGAAAGCAGTAAATAAACATATGAAGAAATGTTCAGCATCACTGGTCATTCGAGAGATGCAGATGAAAATAACACTGAGATTCCACCTCACCCCACAAAGAATGGCTGCTCTCAAGAAATCACGCAATTCCCTTGGGGAAAAAATAAGAACCAAGATACGCCATGTAAAAGTAAAGATCCCAATGATGAATGAAACTGTACTGTACACCTAAAATGTACCAAAAAAGAAAAAAAAACTTTATTTTGTTTAGAAAAATAATTTCTCACAAGTGGTATAATAAATTAAACAATAGATATATCCTGTGGATTTTATGTTTTTTATCAAATTAATCTTAAAATATAATACAAGTGATGTTGTGATCTAAAATTCTAGTTTTTCTGGGCACACACAGCAGAATTTCACATTACCATTTTAAGCATGTGTAAAATGATGTCTGTTAATGTTAAATCATAAATTTCTGATTAGTAGTTCTGAATTTATTTTACACACTTCTATTTTTTTGCTTTTTTTGTATTTTCTATTTATATCTTTCACTCACTCATTTATCTACTAAAACCTGTTCATTGAGTGATTGTAATGAACTCCATTGAGGAGAAAAATATTTATTGTATTTGCTACCACTGATACTACTCCTATCCATAAATCACATGTCATTAAGACGTCAATGATCATCTGCATTTTATCTCTAAAATAACCTGTAGTTCAGCTAATCAATGCGCTGACCTACAGATCAGTCGTGTATAATGCTGTATGCATAATGATGTCTATAAAATCCTTATGAGAATTTGCCTTTGTTAAACAGTCTCTCTCTTTTTTTTTTTTTTCTTTTTTTTTTTTTTTTAATTTTGTACCAGGGATTGAACTCTGGTCCTTGTGCTTGCAAGGCAGGTGGCAGATTCACTGAACCAAATCCCCGGCCCAAATAGTTTTGAGAAATAAAGTGATCAGTTTAGTCTGCTTCTCTTTGTTTTCCAACTCTTCTTCCTACATCAGCTAAGTTTCAACTCTCTGTTATGATTATTAGAATTTATCCACTTAAAAATGATAGCTATATTTCCCAGCATATGGATACTAATCCTAAACATATTTAAAATATTTTCAAAATATTAATCAGAAAATTCACAAATATTTTATTGATAAATATTTCTTATTTACAAACTGGTATGTCTGGTGTAAGATCAAATTTGCTTTTGTAGCTTTATAGGCTTATGTTTTGAAAGAAAACAATCACAAAGAAACAATTATAACTAGGAGAATAATTTGCCACAATGTTTCTTTCTTAACCAAACTCTTAAAGATTCAATCATGTTAATTCTACATCAATCAGAACAAACAAGCACTTTATTTAAGAAAAAAACAACTAAATCTGATAACTTCAAGTAACTACTAATTGTATTCTACAAACAAAAATTATACTTTTAAACATCTGTCTTTATTTCTCAGTCATACAAGGCTGGAATGTAAAATACCTACCGGAAAAAGAATTTATTTTTCCATGCTGTCTACACTAAATATAAACCTGTTAATTTTTTTAACCTTTTAACTCTAAGTGCATGCTATGCTATGAGCAATTTTTGTATATAGATAACCAATGAGAATTTCTAAATATAATTATTACCTGTCAGTTCTATAACAGTAGTGTCTCTAAAACACTGCTTTTTTTTCTGAGTAGTACTCCATTTTTTTTCCCCTCATTGAGTTTAATGGTACATTTTAGGTATACAGTACAGTTACATTCATTATTGGGATCTTGTACCTTTACATGACAGGTCTTGGTTTTCATTTTTTCCCCTTGTCCCTGCCCTCCCTTCACCCCCTCCTCCCTTCCCTATTTGAAAAACCTTTATTTCCTTTTTCTCTTTTTCTCCTATTTTTCCCCTTATTACCTTTCCCCTACCCTTCCCACTTCCCCTACACCTTTAGCCTTTTTCTTACTATTTTGCATTGTCAATTATACCATTAGGATCTTATTTGCGATTATAGTTTTGCACACCGGAGAAACTATTTGGTATCTGCACATGTGTGACTTTTTTATTTCACTAAAGAGTATATCCTCAATATGCATCCATTTTCCTATAAATGACTCTAATTCCTCATTTTTTATGGCTGAGAAGTATCCCAATTGATAGACAAACCATATCTTCTTTATCCAGTCTCCAACACTGCTTTTTTTATTTCATGGTTGAGAGCAGGAAAGGACCCAAAGTACCATTGTACTTTACATATACACTGAATCTGGATGCACATAAAATTCCAGCATTCTCAATCTATTCAGTTCCTGCATGATATTACCTTTGCATTCTGGCTGCCTTCCAGTCCAACTGCCATTGGCTAAACACGTTCTTTCTTCAGAGCCATGGATGATGTAACCCGTATCGCAAGCGAAACGTACAGTGCTTTTACTTCTGAAATCACTCTCCTGTCTGGAACCATGACCTGGAGTGCCTGGATCTCCACACATGCCGGTAGCATCACCTGCAATGCAGTAAACTTCACATTAACTCATTTTAGTAACATCGTTAAATTCGCAATTTAAGCTAAATTCAAGGAGATATTTACTTTTATGCATGCTGTGTCATTTTAACGTGAGAACTTAGGCTGAGTAAAATTATAATTCATATTTCACAAATGATTCCAGTAATAAAAAGCCTAAGTAAAAACAAAACGGTTGCAGAATATGGCGGTGTTTTCTTTTTCAATGATATCTGGAGACTTTAAAAAGGTTATAGACATTTCACTAATATTTCTAGAAGTCGGGTAATAGCAAGGAGAAAATATATACCTCACAGCCCAAGAGACTCAAAATAAAATTAAAATTAAAACTCTGTAATTTACATTTTTCCTTTTCTGAGTTTTTTTAACTACTGATAATCAGTTTCTTATGGCTGCTTTATGTTTAATTATGTTTTATCGCTGTTATCCTAGAACTGTGGTGTGGCAGGCAGATGAATATTATTATTCTTCATGTAGCCTAACATTACCCTCCAATTTTCTATACCAGTGACTACTGACCAAAGATGAATGAGACATGTATTCTCACATACGAAAACATAAAAATAAATTATAAACAACCAAAAATTAAAAACTGTGGTGTAATTTTCTAATAAAGGTTTTGTAGTTCCATTTTTTATTTTATTGTTAATAATTTACTCAGTCTTGGTGCTTTTCTCATTGCTAAATAATTCTAATCAAAGTTGCCGTCATATTAATACTTATTGAACAAAGACTGAGGAAGAGGAGAGAGAGGGTAAAGAACAAAGTAGTTGAATCCATAAGCACTGAGTAGGCTGTCTTTCTAGATGGCTTTGGCAAATGCTCTGCTATTTAGAATTCTTCCTTGTATCTCCTCGTTTTTATGTGATGTAATTTAATAACCACTCAAATTTTAAGAGAAGCATCTCATTTTTAAACATCTATACACAATTTTTTTCAATTCAGTAGCAGATTCTTAATGCACTGGTGTTTGTAGGTGTATAAGCATGTGCTATGTGTTTATATATAGTCAGTCTAAGAGGAGAGAGAGGGTAAAGAACAAAGTAGTTGAATCCATAAGCACTGAGTAGGCTGTCTTTCTAGATGGCTTTGGCAAATGCTCTGCTATTTAGAATTCTTCCTTGTATCTCCTCGTTTTTATGTGATGTAATTTAATAACCACTCAAATTTTAAGAGAAGCATCTCATTTTTAAACATCTATACACAATTTTTTTTCAATTCAGTAGCAGATTCTTAATGCATTGGTGTTTGTAGGTGTATAAGCATGTGCTATGTGTTTATATATAGTCAGTCCCCTGAGGTTAGTTTTTCTGCTTTACTCAAAGATTTTAAGTGTCATGAAAATCATTTTTAGTCATATTTTACATGATAAGTTTTTAAATTTGTTAAGTGTAAAGTCCCAGCTGCTTCTCAGAAATTAACCAACAATTAAAAAATATTTGGCACTAGGTAACTATTCTAAGCATTCTCCCTCTAAAAGGAAAACAATGCAAAACAACTACTAAGTTGTCCACATGATTTCTACAGAAGTAAAATAATTTAAGATTGACAGCATATAGATAAAAAAGAGCAGGAAGAAAAATAAGCAAAATACCTCTTTAAGAGATAAAAATAATTAGTACCAACTAGGGAGCCTTATGACATCTAAATTTTAAATTATATTTTTGAAGACAAGTAGGTTAGTCATCTTAGAAAAGATTTATGAGGTACTCTGAACAGATTATTAATTAAAATAACTTTACCATTAATTTATTCAAAGAAAACTACAGGAGTTGTAAAAAAAATCTCAAAAGTTGAATGTTGCCTTTTAGTAGTATAGAAATTTAAGACAGAATATTAGATGAATATTTTTTAACCCTTGTTAGGTTAGTTCAATTCAAAACATTTCTTTTTAACTTTTTGTTAAAATCAATTGCTTAGAAAGTTAAATAGAAAACAGAACTGGCAGAAAACCATTGTCTTGTGGGGAAAATTGCATTTCATGTGTACTAAAATACGATTGCTTCTTAACCTGAAGCAGTTTTATCATTTTTATTTTTAAGAAATGCACTTCTCTTGGGGTAGCACCCTAAAGCTGTCATTCTTTACACAGACACTACACAGTCCCAAACTTTCACCTGAACGTATCATCTGGCAGAGCAGAGCTCATTTGCCTCTGAATTCACATCTCTTAGAAGTGTTCAGATAATATGCAAGTGATGGTTCAGCTCTTTTCACAAAATGTTTACAAGAGAAACAAATGTATTAGTCTTTAGATTTTGTGTATATACTCATGAT
>NW_022900917.1:11838387-11875917 GCF_012274545.1 Fukomys damarensis | reverse complement strand
TTTTTTTAATTTTGTACCAGGGATTGAACTCTGGTCCTTGTGCTTGCAAGGCAGGTGGCAGATTCACTGAACCAAATCCCCGGCCCAAATAGTTTTGAGAAATAAAGTGATCAGTTTAGTCTGCTTCTCTTTGTTTTCCAACTCTTCTTCCTACATCAGCTAAGTTTCAACTCTCTGTTATGATTATTAGAATTTATCCACTTAAAAATGATAGCTATATTTCCCAGCATATGGATACTAATCCTAAACATATTTAAAATATTTTCAAAATATTAATCAGAAAATTCACAAATATTTTATTGATAAATATTTCTTATTTACAAACTGGTATGTCTGGTGTAAGATCAAATTTGCTTTTGTAGCTTTATAGGCTTATGTTTTGAAAGAAAACAATCACAAAGAAACAATTATAACTAGGAGAATAATTTGCCACAATGTTTCTTTCTTAACCAAACTCTTAAAGATTCAATCATGTTAATTCTACATCAATCAGAACAAACAAGCACTTTATTTAAGAAAAAAACAACTAAATCTGATAACTTCAAGTAACTACTAATTGTATTCTACAAACAAAAATTATACTTTTAAACATCTGTCTTTATTTCTCAGTCATACAAGGCTGGAATGTAAAATACCTACCGGAAAAAGAATTTATTTTTCCATGCTGTCTACACTAAATATAAACCTGTTAATTTTTTTAACCTTTTAACTCTAAGTGCATGCTATGCTATGAGCAATTTTTGTATATAGATAACCAATGAGAATTTCTAAATATAATTATTACCTGTCAGTTCTATAACAGTAGTGTCTCTAAAACACTGCTTTTTTTTCTGAGTAGTACTCCATTTTTTTTCCCCTCATTGAGTTTAATGGTACATTTTAGGTATACAGTACAGTTACATTCATTATTGGGATCTTGTACCTTTACATGACAGGTCTTGGTTTTCATTTTTTCCCCTTGTCCCTGCCCTCCCTTCACCCCCTCCTCCCTTCCCTATTTGAAAAACCTTTATTTCCTTTTTCTCTTTTTCTCCTATTTTTCCCCTTATTACCTTTCCCCTACCCTTCCCACTTCCCCTACACCTTTAGCCTTTTTCTTACTATTTTGCATTGTCAATTATACCATTAGGATCTTATTTGCGATTATAGTTTTGCACACCGGAGAAACTATTTGGTATCTGCACATGTGTGACTTTTTTATTTCACTAAAGAGTATATCCTCAATATGCATCCATTTTCCTATAAATGACTCTAATTCCTCATTTTTTATGGCTGAGAAGTATCCCAATTGATAGACAAACCATATCTTCTTTATCCAGTCTCCAACACTGCTTTTTTTATTTCATGGTTGAGAGCAGGAAAGGACCCAAAGTACCATTGTACTTTACATATACACTGAATCTGGATGCACATAAAATTCCAGCATTCTCAATCTATTCAGTTCCTGCATGATATTACCTTTGCATTCTGGCTGCCTTCCAGTCCAACTGCCATTGGCTAAACACGTTCTTGCTTCAGAGCCATGGATGATGTAACCCGTATCGCAAGCGAAACGTACAGTGCTTTTACTTCTGAAATCACTCTCCTGTCTGGAACCATGACCTGGAGTGCCTGGATCTCCACACATGCCGGTAGCATCACCTGCAATGCAGTAAACTTCACATTAACTCATTTTAGTAACATCGTTAAATTCGCAATTTAAGCTAAATTCAAGGAGATATTTACTTTTATGCATGCTGTGTCATTTTAACGTGAGAACTTAGGCTGAGTAAAATTATAATTCATATTTCACAAATGATTCCAGTAATAAAAAGCCTAAGTAAAAACAAAACGGTTGCAGAATATGGCGGTGTTTTCTTTTTCAATGATATCTGGAGACTTTAAAAAGGTTATAGACATTTCACTAATATTTCTAGAAGTCGGGTAATAGCAAGGAGAAAATATATACCTCACAGCCCAAGAGACTCAAAATAAAATTAAAATTAAAACTCTGTAATTTACATTTTTCCTTTTCTGAGTTTTTTTAACTACTGATAATCAGTTTCTTATGGCTGCTTTATGTTTAATTATGTTTTATCGCTGTTATCCTAGAACTGTGGTGTGGCAGGCAGATGAATATTATTATTCTTCATGTAGCCTAACATTACCCTCCAATTTTCTATACCAGTGACTACTGACCAAAGATGAATGAGACATGTATTCTCACATACGAAAACATAAAAATAAATTATAAACAACCAAAAATTAAAAACTGTGGTGTAATTTTCTAATAAAGGTTTTGTAGTTCCATTTTTTATTTTATTGTTAATAATTTACTCAGTCTTGGTGCTTTTCTCATTGCTAAATAATTCTAATCAAAGTTGCCGTCATATTAATACTTATTGAACAAAGACTGAGGAAGAGGAGAGAGAGGGTAAAGAACAAAGTAGTTGAATCCATAAGCACTGAGTAGGCTGTCTTTCTAGATGGCTTTGGCAAATGCTCTGCTATTTAGAATTCTTCCTTGTATCTCCTCGTTTTTATGTGATGTAATTTAATAACCACTCAAATTTTAAGAGAAGCATCTCATTTTTAAACATCTATACACAATTTTTTTTCAATTCAGTAGCAGATTCTTAATGCATTGGTGTTTGTAGGTGTATAAGCATGTGCTATGTGTTTATATATAGTCAGTTCCCTGAGGTTAGTTTTTCTGCTTTACTCAAAGATTTTAAGTGTCATGAAAATCATTTTTAGTCATATTTTACATGATAAGTTTTTAAATTTGTTAAGTGTAAAGTCCCAGCTGCTTCTCAGAAATTAACCAACAATTAAAAAATATTTGGCACTAGGTAACTATTCTAAGCATTCTCCCTCTAAAAGGAAAACAATGCAAAACAACTACTAAGTTGTCCACATGATTTCTACAGAAGTAAAATAATTTAAGATTGACAGCATATAGATAAAAAAGAGCAGGAAGAAAAATAAGCAAAATACCTCTTTAAGAGATAAAAATAATTAGTACCAACTAGGGAGCCTTATGACATCTAAATTTTAAATTATATTTTTGAAGACAAGTAGGTTAGTCATCTTAGAAAAGATTTATGAGGTACTCTGAACAGATTATTAATTAAAATAACTTTACCATTAATTTATTCAAAGAAAACTACAGGAGTTGTAAAAAAAATCTCAAAAGTTGAATGTTGCCTTTTAGTAGTATAGAAATTTAAGACAGAATATTAGATGAATATTTTTTAACCCTTGTTAGGTTAGTTCAATTCAAAACATTTCTTTTTAACTTTTTGTTAAAATCAATTGCTTAGAAAGTTAAATAGAAAACAGAACTGGCAGAAAACCATTGTCTTGTGGGGAAAATTGCATTTCATGTGTACTAAAATACGATTGCTTCTTAACCTGAAGCAGTTTTATCATTTTTATTTTTAAGAAATGCACTTCTCTTGGGGTAGCACCCTCAAGCTGTCATTCTTTACACAGACACTACACAGTCCCAAACTTTCACCTGAACGTATCATCTGGGAGAGCAGAGCTCATTTGCCTCTGAATTCACATCTCTTAGAAGTGTTCAGATAATATGCAAGTGATGGTTCAGCTTTTTTCACAAAATGTTTACAAGAGAAACAAATGTATTAGTCTTTAGATTTTGTGTATATACTCATGATAGTGCAGTTTCCAATGTGTACATACTCATGATAGTGTAGTTTCCAACACACAGAGCCTGGTTTTCCAAGCGGTACCTGAACAGTGAGGCTGGGAGCCACTCCAGTGTCCATTCAGTTGGCAGGTCCTGGAGGCCAGGCCTAGAAGGGAACGCTTTCCTGTGCAGGTGTAGTGAACAGTAGCCCCGAAAGTGTACTTCTCGCCAGACAGGACCGCATTAGGGGGAACGCCAGGGTGTCCACAGTCAATCACTACAATACATAATTATTGAATATAAAATTTTTTTATATCTCCTATCGAACAACCTGAATGAACTTGTTTAAAAAATAATTAGGAAATAAATGTTCTATTCAATATTTTAAAATTTCAGAAAACAAACATCTCTCCATGAAAGCTGGCCTTTAAGCATGTAGGAAGTTTGAAGTTCTGTGAGCTGGAGTGTTCACCTGGCCCTCCCAAGGATGAGTTCAGGGGGCAGCGATAAGTCATCACCAAATGTTAAAGGGATCATGACAAATCCGTGGTATTGTGATTGTGTGCCTGTGCATGTGTGCGCTTGGGTATGGTGTGTGTGTGTGTGTGTGTGTGTGTGTGTGTGTGTACACCAGGACAAACAAGTTAGGTACAGGCTGAGAATGGCTAAATAAGGACACAGGAAGCCAGGCAAAACCCAAAATGAGGCTGAACAGAAATTACAAAGAATTTTGAGAATAAAGGAGATGAAATGAGGATGAATGTGTGCTTCATAAGCAACACTATAGTCTAGTATCATTCCATGCCAAGCATCCTGGGCACAGAACATATTCAGTAGCTTTTCATCTAAAATGCTGCTAGGCATGATAGAATTAGAAGTCAGCCCTTCTCCACTGTTGGTGGGAGCGCAGACTGGTGCAACCACTGTGGAAATCAATACGGAGATACCTCATAGAACTAAGATGAGCAGTTCCATTTGACCCAGCTATCCCTCTGCTGGGTACCTTTCCAAAAGAATTAAAAGAATCATACCACAGTGATATATGCACAGCCATGTTTATAGCAGCACAGTTTGTCATAGCTAAAACTTGGAAACAGCCCAATTGCCCATCAGTTGGAGAATGGATAAAGAAGATGTGGTTTTTCTATAAAATGGAATACTACTCAGCCATAAATAATGAGAAACTAGAGTCATTCATAGGAAAATGGATGCATATTGAGGCCATACTCTTAAGAGAAATAAATAAAGCACACATGTGTAAATAATGAATAGTTTCTCTGGTGTGAAAAACTAAAAGTGTAAATAAGGTTCAAATTGTATAAGTGATAATGCAAAGTAGGAAGAAAAGGGCTAAAGGTGTAGGGGAGGAGGGAAAGGTAGGGGAAAGGAGAACAGGGACAAGAAAAAGTATGAGAAAAGGAAAAAATGGAAACAAAGTCTTTGTGAATAGGGGAAGGTGGAGGGGGCAAAGGGAAGGCAGGGGAATGGGGAAAAATGAGAACCAAGATCTGTCATGTAAAGGTACAGGATCCCAGTGATGAATGTAACTGTACTGTGTACTTAAAAAGTACCAATAAACTCAATAAGATAAAAAAGAAATCAGCCAATTATAGAATATTCTTTAATAGCTAGAAGGAAATAGAGTAAACAGTGGGTACCTCCTTCCTATGTGAACTTGGAAAATAACTAGTGAAATATATTCCACATTATCAAACAGCACAGAATGAGACAAATTTACTAAAGCCTTTGAATAGGCAGCACACTACCAAGGAGTGTAATAGGAAATAAAAAGACAAAAAGTATATGAGAGTTAAGAAAACATGAAGGACTTCAGAAATACATGACCTACAAAAAGATTTTTAATAGTAACGGTATCACTACATAAATCAACGTAAGTGAATCACTCATTTAGACTAGTCTACTGAAAGAAGAATAAATTTCAATTAGCAGGTAATTTGCATGAAATATAATATTTTATGAGCACAGTGCAAAAATTTTTTTTTTGTTAATCCATGAGTGTAGTCACAAACTTTCTGAAGAACTGACCTCTTGAATATGAAGGAAATACCTCTAAATAAAACATGATCATAAAATAATTTTACAATTGGGCAGTTTAGTATAACCAAAAATGACTTGATTCCTTGACAGAGAAGTCCCCATTCTGTAAAGTTATTCTCTTCCCTAAAATGTCTAAGCTTCACAAAGAGTTTCAATTTGAGATTTGTCAATAGACTAAAACCCCAGAATTAATTCACCTGTTTTCACTAATTTTGATTTATTTCTTTTACATTATTTTTCTCAGTGCACATATGAATTATATGAACTTCTGTTATAATTTACTTTGTTTATATTCTACAGCTCTTAAACAGCATATAACAGAAAATGTTCAATATTCACTGACTTGAAAGATAGGTGCATTACCAATTATCATCTTTATATGATAAATATTGAGCATCAATAAATTTGAAGTGACATCTTTCTTTAAATATCCATGTATTCCAAAGCACTGATGGCTTATGTTGACGTATTTTACCTCAAAATTTGAAATTTGATAAAAACGTTTTTATTTAAGGATATGAATAAAAATCATAGTGTACAGAACATACTTATTTTTCATATTCTATTTGCTTTCATAAATCTCAAAAATCAAAGAAGATAAAAATATTGGCCACATCAATACTAAGAAAGTTGCATTTGCTTGAATATATGGAATTATAGTTTTAAAAAATAAAGCAATTCATTATGATATGGCTGTAGCTATTTTATTTAGACCTTTAACATTCATACTGCTTCCATGAAATGTTCCCAAGGAATAATTCACATTATCTACTTACTGATACATTCTGGTAAAGGTTTGTCCCATTGTCCATTTGGTTGACAAATCAAAACTGAAGATCCAAATAAAAAATAGCCAGGATTGCAGTCGTAAAATACCACGGTGCCATAGGTGAAATTTCCATGTTCTATTTTGCTTTCTCTTTTGGAATTGGCTGGAATTCCAGGATCGGAACAGTTGACCACTAAAAAGTTCCAAATTTTAAAAGATATTTTGGAGTAATATTCAGACACTTACATAGATCTCTGTTAAAATTTTTGAATATTAATTTTGGAGGTAAAAAGTAATCAAATAAACCAAAGATTCTGAAAGTTAATTAAAATATGAACTAGATAGAGTGAAATGAGTTGACAAATTTTCTGATAATAGCAACTGCTTAATATTTATTCAGAGTACATATTTTTAAAATATTATGTAAACTATTGTTGAACCATAGAAAAAAATGTAGAAAATGATGATTTGCTTTTTTTTTATGAGAAAATATGAAGTCCACTATGTTTCATTGCAAAATGAGAAACTCAGCACAGAATGACTTCTCTAATCTATAACTGTGTAAAAACCAGAAAGTAAATCTTCTACGTAGGTCTCATGGAAATCCCGGTCCCAAAGACAGTTTCTCCAAAATACGAAGAAAATGAATGCTAAAGGTAAGTATTATTAGCTATGAAGAAAACTACATGTAAAAGTGATCCTAGGCACTTTTTCTATATGACCAGAAAGCTATTCAAGTTAAAGCTAAGCAGAAGTTGAATCCACAAGTTTGTTTTAAAAATAAGTTAACAATTTAAGAGATGGAATTGCCTGCAAGGTAACATCAGCATTAAAGCTTTTGGTTGCATTAGTTTAACACTTTCTGCTCTCCTCCCAAGCCGCTCCAGATGTGACATCTTAAGTTACATGGATACACGAATGGGTGCCCCAAACTGGCGTATGGTAAGACTTTTACCTCTGCACATGGGTGGAGGGTGGCTCCATTGCCGATTGGCCTGGCACTGTGCTTTAGTGGGCCCTTGCATGAGATACCCAGTATTGCAGGAGAATGTTACCACATCGTTAAAATTGAATCCATTTCCACTTGTCCTTCCATAAATCGGGCTACCGGGGTGACCACAGCTAACAGCTAGAACCAAAGGGTGTGAGAGAACAGAACAAAACAGATTTTGTTATCAGCTGTCATCTGAAAATTAGACTTCATGATTTCAAATCGGGTAGAAACACCACCTTAATATGTTTATGTTCACGTAAAGTATGTGTGCTAATGAAAAGGAACAAGCTAGCATGAAATAATACGAATAATGTATCAGCAAGAGACATATATTAGTAAACAAAACTAAAGTCATGAGTTTTACATAAGTAGTGCCAGATATTTAAAGCTTCATAGTACTAATTTCATTCTTTCATTTTTTGTAGATAAATACACAATTTCAAGGAAACCCGGGGGATGCCTAAAGTTCTTGCCACCAGTTAATAGCAGTGAGGAACAAAACTGAACAGGTTCTTTTTTCTAGTTTAAGAACTAATGGTAGTGAAGGCATCATTTTATGCAATTACTTTTGAAATTATTCAATATTAATATTATAAAATATTATGTACACAATCAATTTTATGAATACTATCTTGATAAGCAAAAGTGTGCTTGAAATGTAAACACCTGTGACCACACAAGGTGGATAATATAAAACAATTCATGTGCTACCCAAGAATTCTCAAAACCATGTGGAGGTATCCGTGTTGATACTCTTAAAACCAATTAATCTCACTGCTTTATTTACTTCACTATGGATATTTGATAACTGAACACAATTTTGCCTGGAAATCACATTCTCAGATGAATTATTAAGATGCTTTAACATTACAATCCTACTATAAATTTTATGTATTGCTGCCTTTCCCCAAACACTCTGTATTTCTATGAACTGTTTTATCGCATCGTCTCACTGTATTAATCCAGCAACTCTGGTAGCAGTGCTTTATAATTGGGCACAGGGAAAGATCACAGTAACTTTTAGTGCTTTCAAAATGACCCAAGAGCTATTATTTTTCAACGGTATTGTTAATGTCAGCCTACTCATTTAGAAATTTAACTACATTTAATCTTCTTTAAAATTATCAATAGAAAAATAGGTTTTACTCTAAGGGCCAGTCTCTTTTATAGTCTCAATTATTCACCCAGGGAAAAAAAAAAAAAAAACAGTGGTATTAGGCAGTTATGTCTGAATATAAATGAAAAGTAGAATACCTAGGACAAACCCAAGTAGGATATTAATGTCCTTAAATCATCAGGTAATCCAGTTATGTGTATATGTATGCGTGTCTTAGAAAAGTAATTTTGTTAATTATTTTGCAATTTTGCATTATTACCTTGTTTTCCCAACACACAAAAATATTTTTTTATGAAATTAGGATTCTAATAAATTTCAATAGGTTATATCAAAATTTCAGAATGAAGGAATATATCAATATGAGTTAAATTAGTCATATATTAAGTAAATTATGTCCTAAACACCTACATTTAAATATCATGTATTAGCTTCCAAAATCTCTATTCATTGTCGTATGATGTTATACTTATGACATATTTATAATACTTATTTTTATCTACTAAATAAGAGTTTCAATAAATCAATAATTTGGGACAGAATGTATGAGGAGAGAAAAAGGAAATACATGTGTATTCAATTTTAAGATCCAGAATAGGGTAAATTGTGATCTGAAATAATGTGTACTTCTGAAGACTGGCTGGAGTAAGAAAAAGCAATGGAGTTATCATTATGCAATTATATTTGAAGTTTTCAAGTATAAGTCTTAATGAGTGCATGATGCGCAAGAGCAAGCAGGCTCCATTTTCTCAGTAGCAGAATACGTTCCACAGGAGATTTCTTTCCTAATCAACCCACTGCAACAGGGTCTGGAAATGGACGTGTGACTTCTGGAGTCCGGATTGTAACCATAAACTCAGCTGTGAAGAGGGTAGGGAAAGTGAAAGTTCAGGCTACTCTTTTGGGGTGCACAATGAAAGTTCTCCCAACACAGAAGAGCAGTATGAAAGCTCCCTCTGCTTAGGGCAGAAGGAAAGCAAATCTCTACTCCCCAGTGGAGTTCACAACAACCAGCCTGACTCAGAGCCTCCTGTGGGCGGGGTCAGAGGAGGGGAGGGGAAGAAACAGCTGTGGCCGGAGGCAGCCAGTGGTAAAGATATTGCCTAACATGCATAAAGCCCTGGGTCTGGTTCTCCACACTGCTGCCTAGTGAAAGAGAGTGAGCTCTGTCCAGGTAAAGGACTTTGGAGGACAGATGTCCTCTTCACTGTATTGATCAACAAGTGACCACAATTCTTACCCAAGAGAGAAATTTGTTTTCAGATCAAATCTTGTTAACCTGCGTTTACCTAACTCATGGGTGGTGACAACATATGAAGGAAGCTCTTTTAGCAGCACCCATGAAGAGGCTGCCTCCCAACACCTAGATGCGACTGCACTTTGTCCTACTGTTACTAAGAACGTGCTGCTCACCACCACCTGCTTTTTCATATCCTGGTCCCTTTTCATCTGACTTTGCTGTGCCCAGAATTCTTTCCCTTTCTCTGGTGGGAAGCTCTCAGGAATCCTCAAAATAAAATAATACTAGCAAACAAACAGATAATACACATATGTTCAATGGACCAACACAAACGAAAGGCACAGAAAGAGATCGGTACAGCATGCACAGAAGAGATCCACCAAAAATGACAAAGCACAGCAGGTATATTTAAGAAGTTAAAAAGGTATCTGAAAATCCATTTTATTTTTCATGTATGAATTCATATCTAAATTAATAGATCCTTAGGTATTTGTGGAAAAGCCAAGACCTTAATTAAAATAATTTTAAAAGTAAATGTAGGTTTAAAGTTTTACATGAAGTCTTACTTAAATAATGAAGGTAGTGTTTTAACATAAACTTATAAATGATTTTAGGTACTTCAATTATTTATGACAAACATTATAACTACATTGTTTAATAACATGGTGAATTTTAAAGCTAAAAAGGGTCATAGAATGTAGACATTTATGCATTTGCCTTCTTTTTAAAGAACTATAATCCAGAGAAGGTAAATGACTTGTTATTAGCTCACGTTATCAGCGGTGGAACTGAAAAGAGCACAGTGGTTCTTAATATCCTCTCTGATGACTTTTCCTCATTAATTATACTTCATCAGGAGAAGACGTGATGTGATAACTATAGCATTCTAATTATTATAAGACATTTATCGATCACAAGTTATTTGCTACTGTAAAAAACTTTGCAGTATCATATGACAAGATGTTAATATTGTTGTACCATGAAATCATAAACCTTAAATCCTTATGATTAAAAACTTACAGAGAAGTACCTTCAAAATATATTCACTTATAAACATTACATTTTAAATATCAAGCTGAGTTTAATTTTTCACCTTCATGGAAAATATAATAAAAGAAATTCTAATATTTTTCTCTGCTTCCCATGTATGATTCCTCATGCTCCTGAACACATTCCACTTTAAAGACTGCTACAAAGCAGTCTTATAAAAAATGGATCAAGGCTGGGGTTTAGCTCAGTGGTTCCGCTGCTTGCCTCGCAAGCACAAGGACCCGAGTTTGATCCCCGGTACCAAAAAAAAAAAAAAAGGATCACAGAAATTTAGTCTATGCTCTGATGTATTTAATATATAAATAAATCTATTTATCTTACTTAGGAAAAGAATTATTCACCATACCAGAGGCCCATAATACGTTTGCCATGCTTACTTACGCACACAGGATGGGAGTTGACCAGACCAGTTGTGGTCCTGCTGACATATCCTCACTGAGGAGCCGATCAGCCGGAAGCCAGGACTGCACTGGTACACGACTGTGTCTCTGTACCCATAATTTTCTCCAATGACCTGACCATTCACAATGAGCTCAGGAATTCCACAGTGACCCGCTGAAGTGAGTTAAAATAATATTTTAGTATTATTGTTTTCTGTATATTTATATGCCTATGTAGCTTTACTAACTTTTTCTCATTTATTTAGCAGAATAATTCAAGCAACTCAAACTATTACATGACATAAAGGTAACCATAAAATGCTTTGCAAAACATTAAGTACCTGGAAATTAAAAGACACTTCACCTGACGTGGGTCTAGTAGAAATTATAAAACATTTCAATTTATAAAAAAGAAAATATGAGACAGCAACATTTGAGGAATATATACAAAACAATGCTTGTGAAATAATGTATAGAGTCCTCAAAATTCCATCTTAAAAAGAGGAAAGGCAGGAGCAAAATTAAAAGATAAAGCGTCATTAAATATACAGAAGAAAATATTTATGACAGTTACAGAAAACAAAAATTTTAAATTAAGGCAAAAGTTCTTTCTCATAAAATAGTACCAAAATTGTTAACTTCCTAATGAACCTTATCAACATACAAAAAACAAGACAAAATTACTAGCAACAGAAATAAATGAAGTGATTATCAGTGTAGTCTTTAGAGACTAAAAGGGTAAGAGAATATTGAGAGTAGCTTTATGCTGATATATTTTAAGAGCTCAGAAGAAGACAAATTCCTTTAGAATTATAATTTACCAAAATTAATATAAGATAAAACGGAAAATATGAAGTTAGTTCTTCACTTATTATTTGAATTACTGAAAAGATATTTAACATAAAACTGGTAAGTTCAAATACTTACCAAAGAAAAAGTAATACTGGCAACTTCAAAAATTTAAGGAAGGAAAAACATCAATCTTACAAAAACTCTTAGCAAATAGAAGATAGAAAAAACATAATCGTTCAATCATAAAACCAAAAATGAAACCCAAACAAGACACATGAAAAAGAACAATGTCTTTTACCATCCAAAATGCAAAATTTCCTTAAAAAATTTTAGAAAATTACTCCGGCAGCATAAAAAATGAGATTACATCACGATTATCTGAGGTTTACCCACGAATGGAAAGTTGGTTTAAGTTGGAAAATCAGGCACTGTAATTTGCCATATCAACATAGTAGAGAAGAACAAAATCTATATAAATATCTCAATAGATGCAGAAAAAAACATTTAGCAAAATTTAGTATGTATTCATGATAAAAGCTAACAGCAAATTTGAAAGAAACACAACTTTTTCAATCTAAAAAGAAAAATAAATTTACCCAATCAATATATTTATCAATATGCTACTGAATGCTTTCTTTCCTCTTGATATAAAATAAGACAAAGTTATCTACTTTTATGAGTTTTATTTCATATTATTCTTTTGGTCCTAGCCAGTGTAATACATTTCTAAAAGGTAGGAAACAACCATAATATTGGGAAACAAAAGGGTGAAATTATGCTTAAAGAACCTATGTAGAAAATTCTATTTTAATAAAAATTTAAGATAAATAAGTGAATTTAGGAATTTTAAAGGACACTAGACAAATATTTTAAATAACTATATGTCCCGTACTTGCAGCAAACACATCAAAAGTATAATTAAAGATAAACATTTTAACTTACAGTAGTGAAAGATTGTGGATAATAAATTTAGCATTAAATACACAGGATCACTGTCCTAACATTACAAAATATTGCTACCGCAAAAATTTAAAGACCTCCATAAATGGACAAATTTGCTATATTCATAGATCAGTTAATTCAATTTTATTAGATGCCAATTCTCCCCAAATTGACCTACAGATTAATTGAAATCGTGATCATAAACTCACTAGATATTCTTGTTAAGAGTTTTGAAGATTAACTCTAAAACTTATCTGAAACGTAAAGGAATCAGAGACATGATCTCAAGTCCTATTATGACATTTTTCAACAAATACTATAAACATCCTTCTAGAAAAACAAACAGAAAGCACGTATCAAATCTCAATCCGACTACATACCACAAAAATTAAAAATTTATAAATAAAAGCTAGCATTATAATACTTCAGGATAAACATGACAGAAAGTCTTTATGATTGATAATCTAGCAAAGGCTTCCTATGCAGAATATAAAAAATGAACAGAAAGAAAAACAAAGAAATAGACTTTACAAGGTTAAAAATTCCTGTTCATCAAAAGATAGTATTCAAAAAATGAATAAGCATATCAGACTGGGAGGGAATACTCATAAAACATGACGACCAAGGTCGTCCATACGGAGTTTAAAAGAATTATAAATCATACAAAAATGTAAATAAATATATGGTACTTTAAAATATCACAAAGGGAAATTTATAAATGGACAATAAGTCCAGAAAACTGGGCCAAATATCAGTAGTATTAAAAAATAAAGTGAAAATATCATTTAGGAGAGAATCAGACCTCTCCTTGGTATTCTATTTCTGAGTGCTCACGAAAAGGAGAATAAGAACAAAAGACTTTTATAGAAATGTTGAGAGCAATTTTGTTCATAATAGTCCCAAACTGGATAATGCTCTTGTGTCCACCAACAAGAGAATGACTAAGGTATGCTATATTCATGAAACGCAACTCTATTCAGAAATAAAAAGGACACTATAGATATAACATGGATGAAAGAGAATGAAATAAATATTATGAAAGCAGTGCCTGATGCAGTATTCCACTAATATAAATTCCTAGAATTTAAAATATGTAGTGAAAATATGAAATATGAACAAATATGGTGAAAAAACCAAAGTTACTGCCTAAGATTAAGGGAAAAGATAGCTGTAGACTGTGTAGCATCATGAGGAATCTGTGAAGTAATGGACAAATTCTACATCATTAGAATATCAAGTTAAATAGGAGCACATATTCATCAAGCTCATATAAAACTATATTTATGAAGTTAATAATTTACTGTAAATAAATTTTGCCACAATATAGCAGAAAATACAAAATATAAACAAATATTGAACTATAACTATGATGTTGATATTGAAATGTTCAGCATAGATTGGCATAACTACAAAATGCATTTAAAAAAGGATAGAGGCCTAGAAAGAGCTATAGATATGTGATTAGCAAACAGGACAAAATTGTGATTGCAAAAATCTAGGTGAGAGACATATGAGTGTTCACTGTTGATCATTCTTTCAATTCATGCTAAGGAGTTGCAAGTAAATGCACTACGCTTAGAAAAACAATCTTAAGCACATTTAGTGGCCTTTCTAATCCACAAGTGTCATGAGCTGTAAAGGCGCGTGGAGAACGCAGCACAAAACAGTAGGATCTGATTGACTAAAAATGCATTTTCCTCCACCAACATCCTTTGATATGTACACTAGATAGCAACACGAAGGCCTCCACAATACATAATGTTGACTTCACAAACTGAAGGGCAATTTTTGCTCATAAATGTTTGTTATGTCCAGTCTTTCCAGAGAACATAGTAAAGATTCTAAACAGGTGACTAAAAACACACATTATGCATACAACATTCAATGAAAACCATTCAGTATGATATACAATAACAGTTTATCAAAGCATAAAGCAATTAATAAAATATTTATAATTTAGTTCACTTATAAATTTTCAAACTAATTATTCAGGAATTGAAACCAATTCAAACTAGCTTAGGAACTAATAAAATATTTATTGGATTATTTAATAACAGTAACAACATGATGATTTTATTCATTTACTATTTTCTTTTTTACACTATGGCTTTATAGCATGTTCAAATAAGTTTGCTCTTATGGGAAACTACATGTGTTACTGGGTTTGCCAGTGTACCTATTAACAAATCTACCTGAGAAAGAAAGAAAAAAGAAATACTAAAGTGTATTTCAACAATTCCTTCATGTGTTTCAAATAGTGACTTTTTTTGCCAAGAACACTTTCAAACTTACTAGCAAAAAAATATGTGATTTAAGTTGCAGAGGTATAGACTTTTCTCTCATGTATCATATTCTTAACTTCTTAGTGAAAAATGTACACATTTTTCAATAAAATAATTGATATAGCTAGCAATTTTTAAATTAGTGAAGATAAGATCTAACAGACAAGTAAATAAACAGTAAAGTAAGATAATTATCTAATTCAATACTTGTCATATCTTGATACTATTTTACAAAAAATATGGCATAAAACATACTACTCTTTTAATATTAAAGAAATTTTTGAAGTCACCTAAAAAGTTATGAAGAATGACCCTTAATATTCTTTTCATAATAAAAGACAGCGATAAAAGATAAAGCTCTTGTTCAGTTCCTTTGACTGAACAAGTTTTTACAATGAATTCAAAGAACCCAAAAGGAGAACAATCCTACATGCCTAAAATTACATTCAAAAAAATTTTTAGGTTTTAATGAAAAATAGTTTGACACAAGTTGAAATCTTATAAAATAAAAGGAGAGAAGGTAATTTTAACTGTAGACACTGTTTTTCTTCTTCAGTCATTACCTTAGGAAACTTCTGAAAGGGAAACGGAGTAGGGTTTCAAATGAATAAACTGCCACAGCGATTAATCAGACTGAATTTGCAGGCATGTAATTTTCAACAATTACTTTTCACTTTTTTATTTTCACCATGGGTGCAAAAAAAAAAAAGTGTCTCCTTAATGACAAGACTCTCATACGAGTTGATTAACTGAGAGTTCTCGTTTTAATAGTTTTTTTACTGTAAGCAAATTTTAAAGTTAAGTATTTTCTGATTTTTCGCATCCCTATTAAAGGAAAGGAATGAGCGTCTCACATCGGGCAAGGAGGTTTGCCTCCAGTCCAGTGCTTCTGGACAAAGAAGGTTGGGGTGGGTGGAAGGAAATGAATTAAACATCTGTACCTAAACATCTGGTTTCAGATCCACTCCAAAGACCAGAGGAAAGGCATTCCCGGACAGCAGAGCCCACCAGCATGAATCCTGAATCACAGGTAAAAATCGCTGTTGAACTGTATGAAGTCTGTGTTCCGATCTTATTTCCATTTGGAGGCGTAGGTAGTTCTCCACAGGAAATAACTTAAAAACAATAAGTGAAAACCCTTAAAGACAGAGTCAATATGCACTTGTAACAAAACCATGCTTTTCACATCTTGAGATCCCTATGATAGGATGTAGTTACAATTGAAATTGACATTTGTAAACTATGCTTGAAAAAACCTGAAAGTGTAAAGAGATCGTACAATTCAGAATTCATCCTCTTTTAAAATGTTCCAAGTTCTGTTTTAGCTTTTGCATAAAACAAAAATTATTCTTATTAGTGGAGGGATAAATTTTCAATGAATGTAAACAATGTATAATGCTTAAATCAGTTTAAAATTTATCCCCGTTGAACTGCTATAAAACCTTCTACATGGTAGTGACAAGTGCTGAAGGTATTTTCTTTGAATTTTTGTTTAGCTAACTTGATTATAGTACAAGAACAATCATAAGATTGAAAAGAAGATAATTCATTAGTTCAAAAATTTTATCTGATTTAGTCAAATGACACTGAATCAGCCCTTTGAATTACATAATTAAACCAAAGTTTCTTCATCTCATTCAATGAAAACATAGTGAGTACATAATAAATCTTTATCTGAGACACAACAAAGAACTTTATGTATAAAATATTTGATTTTTCTAAAAATCATCATATATATCTCACATTATAGTTTTTAAAAACTGAAGATAGATTAGCTAACTTGCTAGGTCACTCAGAAGTTATCTCTTATAACTCCCTGATATTTAAAGACTACAAATGAAAAGTCATTCTAGAATAAAAGCAATAGCAGATAATATTTATTGTGTAACAGTACATTCACTTAAGTGATTTTCAGTACAAATCCTTGTGGTATATGCAATGATTTTCTAAATTACATTATTAGAATATAGGCACAGAGAAGCCAAGTATCTCAAATAAAGAGACACAGCTTATAAATAGCTAACGTGAGATTTAAAGCCAACAATCTAACTCCAGCATCCAATATTAAAGTAATAAGCCCATAATGCTGTATTCTGGCTTGAGCTATGGATTTCAACTCTATGTTTCAGGTAGCTATTAGAAAGAGAAAAATAATCCTGTTAAGTAACTATTGGTATTAGCGATGCACTTATATTAATACCATTCATATTTATATTTTTATTTCAAAGATGAGTAAATGGAGGACGAAAATAATTTGCTATTTTTTCATGGCTTCGATTCTTAGATTCAATTCTTCAATTCTTAGATTCCTTGTCTTTGACCATTGCTGACCTGAGAGCAGTAACCTAAACTTCTAAATCATTGAAACCCTGCAGAGTAGAGAACTTAGCACAATGAAAATAGAAAAAAAATAGATTTGTAAAATTTTTGCTTAAATGAGTGTATCTCTTATAAAAGATTGTCCCTAGATCTTTTGAATATCTCTTTCCCATGTGCTCTTTTAGTGAAATTATCCTGGAAAGGCAAGGAGGCCAAAGATAGAGAAATGTGAAGAAAATCTGGAAGGTAGAGAAAGATTATATAAAATATATTTTAGAAATCTGTTTTAAGATTTTTTTTCATTGACATGGCTGACTTACAACAGAACAACCCAAAAGTCCTATGCCGATACAGAGATTAAGGAATAAATTACAAATCACTGATTATCCATAAGTTAAATAATAACACACACTTGCATACTTACTACAGGGGATCATAGTTGTCTGCTATCTTGAAACTCCAAATCATCATAACCTTAGACTCTTGAGTACCTTATTAACCTAACTATAAATTAGTATTCAATGCTCTATGTGCTATACAATTATTTTGGATACAAATTAGAAGGCTGAAATTTTAGCCTCGTATATTTCCAGAACAAAGTAGACAAAAAGCACATAGTAGAAAGTTCAGTGTATTTCCAAGTACATCATCTGAATATCCTACATTGAAGTAGCCTGTGCATATTACATTTACAGTACAAGAATATGTAGAAATTATTGCTCAATTATATAATTAATTGGCCAATTGACTTAATTGTTCAGTTTGATTCAGTAGTTTTACTGAGGTCTTTGTTAATCTAGTTTGAGCTTGCATTTCAAAATGCCAGAGCATTAAATCATCACTTCATGAGATGTAAATGATTTTTAATTTTTCATAATTCATAATTTTTCAGTTTAAGAAATCTTGTATTAGATACACTGAGCATCATATAGCATTGTAATTAAAAGCCAAGTGTGGTTGCTAGATTGTGTTAAAAGCAAATACTCCATCATTTGTAGGCTCTGTGATTTGTCTAAGATAATTAAATCTTAGTTTCTATTTTTGACAAAATGAGTATAATACAAAGTAAAATGCTGAAAGTGGTGTACAACAAGTGGTAAATATACAAATATTACCCTGTAAGTGATTAAACTGGTATTCATAAATATTTACTAATAAGAACATAACTAGGACATATTAAAATATAATGAAAATAAATAGCCATATTAATAATACCATTTGACCAGAAAAGTTGGTACAATGCCTACAGCCCCAGTTACTAGGCAGGCTGAGTCAGGAGTATTGCTTGAGCCCAGGAGGTCAATGCCAACCTGGACAACATAAAGAATATTCTATCCCCACTCCCTTATCCCATTCCCCAAAATTCTCTATCACTCTAGTGTGTTTGGAAATTAAAATTATTCCAACAATTAAATCGTCAAACATAGCTTCTGAAATCAGTTTGTCAGACGACGGTATCCTTACTTTGACAGTAAGGTCTTTCATTTCTCCAACTCCAGGTACCATTTGCCAGGCATTCAATAGAAGCTGGACCTAGTCCGTGATAACCGGGGTCGCAGCTGAAGACTACTTTGGTTTTGTACTCATAATGTGATCCATTTACAATTCTCCATCTTCCATGTTCCAGGGTAAAAGAATTGATGCTTGGACATGTAACAACTGTACAGAAACCGAAAATACAAATGGTATTCAGTCAGTCGTTTCTGTTCCACCTCTTAATTTTAGCTCATCGGTATTCAAACTTCACATCCCCACTGCCTTAATTCGTTCACAATTATGCCACACAAGGTGCTTTAGCATTTGTTCTTTATTTTCCTCCACATTAATCAATTCCATTTCCCCAGCAGTATATTACTTCTGGCAGTTTCTTGAACATAACCTGCTGTTTCACAAATCA
Source organism: Fukomys damarensis (assembly GCF_012274545.1). NCBI lineage: Eukaryota > Metazoa > Chordata > Mammalia > Rodentia > Bathyergidae > Fukomys > Fukomys damarensis. Next base: position 11,856,449 of record NW_022900917.1, on the reverse strand, counting down.
GTTCGTCTTTGTGCGTATTATTTTACCTACCTAGAATCCCAGTGATAGCCTTACCTCTGCTAATTTATTTCTTTAGATGTTTGGAAAAACTATGTTTTCAGAAAAACTTTTTGATGAGAATGGCCTTTTCACAGAACGGCTGTGATATAAACCTTATCTGGTTCAAAAACTTGCTCGAAATATATAGAAGCATCAATAGGCATCTATGCTGATTGCAAATAACTTAGCCCTTATTTTAAATGAAATCACAGCAATGTTAAAATATTACCAGTAAATGGAAATAAATAATTCCAATGAGAAAAATTAAAGGCATTACTTAAACCAATCCTTTCTACTCCTTTTGCTACCAATTATTTATTGGAATTAATTCATATTATCATTTTATAATATTCATTAACCTCAAAGTGGTAACGACAGCAACAGGACACATTCAGAGTATACTGAAGACTACTGTCAAAGTCAAAGTGCTCTGGGTAGAGTATCATTTATCTTTATAAAAATCAGAGCTGAATGCGCTGAAATATAATTTTACTATTGAAAACTAAAAATTTTTCCAAGGATCTATGGACTGAAAACACATCTTCGTTGATGGCTGACTTCTTATAAAATGAATGAAACTTTGGGGTATAAAATGACGCACATAATTTTGACACAATTATTCTGTCGTGCCCAAGAACAACCCCAAATCTCCCTACTGTCTGGCAGTCCTTTAATATAGATAAATTATCATTAACTTTCTTTTTGACATGACACGTGAGTTCAGGAATTCAACCATCTATAGAATTTCAAGTTATATAAGAAGTGGAAAACCAATGGAAACGTGAGTGATCGCATTTCCGCAATGCACACACCGACACAACGCGGGGTCTTGTTATGGTTGCTCCACGTCCCGTCAGACTGGCAGGTGGCAGTAGTGAGCTCCTTGGAGGACAATCTATAGCCATCGTTACAAAAGTAAGTAACTCTAGTTCCAACCAAGTAGTCTGTTGTGAGTATCCCTCCATTCGTGGGTGCTTTAGGAATGCCACAGGAAATTGCTGAAATAAAAATGTATACAAATCACGAATGCAGAATTGCTTCACTTATTAGGTAAACCTTTCAGCTCTAAAACAAGTGAAAATCATTGCAGTTTTATCTATTCCTTTGAAAGAATTTCAGAATATATCACACACACACACAGACAAACATTTTCTGAACCATACATTTTAAATAATTCCCTTCAAGATTTTATTTTTTGTTTAAACTGGTGAGTTCCAATGCTTTGTTCCTTGGCCTGGTAACGTCTCATCCTGTGCATGGTTATCAGCACTCACACTGATTATGTGAGAATACAGATTAGGTCGGTACAGCGCATATCAACCACCTAGCAATGTTGGTTAACTCAATTTAAAAAATAATCATTAATAATTTTGAAAGGTTGGCAACCAATACTTATCAGCCACGAATAAAGTAGATCGATTTATTTTACCCTCAAGCTATTGATTAAGTATCATGAAGTGTATGTGCTTGGCATCATACTTACAGGATCATGTATTGAGCAGGTATAATAAATATACAGCCAGGCCTTCATTTTTTTTAAAACCTACTTAGGATTTTCCTGAATTTCATTCATGTAGTTGAGATGTCTTAGTTTTAATCTGTAATACATCTGATTTAGTTTTACTATGATATGATAATGACAATAATATATTTTGACAATTTATTATATGAATGCAGAAGACTACATGGAAAGCTCCTAAAAATGTTTGCTTTCCATCTTTGCCTCACAAAGCCATAATTTCATTCCCCAGAAGAAGACAAAACATAATCTTCCAAAGAACGTATTTGGCTTCAATACCACCGTGAAAGAAAGTTTGTTAGTATTCCTATAAAACAGTCCCAGAGGAAATATTTAGATATGTGTTTGCAGTCAGGTTAATGCATTTGAATATGTAGCCTCAATACAAATCAGAAGTAGTATATAATATCTGATATTTACACTGTATACTACCTTAGTAAAATCAGAAAATTTCTGAATTTGGAAATGCAATTAGTCTTATAAGTTACAAGTGAAAGATTCTGGACATATTTTTCCTCATAGTGAGAGAAATAAACAAAAATATGAATGATTATTTCAGAAAGTTCTGTTTTCTAGTCACCCATGTCAACCAAAAATTGTTTCTAACTTGTTCATACAACATTCTATTTATGTACGTAAGTTTTACTAATCTATGTAAACTGGATATAAAAAAACTAAGTGAAATTGATAATTAAATTTTAACACTGAATAGCAGAATCCCTACTACTTAATAGTTTAATATTTGTAATTTGGAAACTTGCCAATATGAACACAAAACAGTAAACCTGACAATAGAGTATATAAGCAATCTCAAATAACTGTGTTATGATCTTTGATTTCTAATTACAAAATCTCTAAAATAGGGTTGCAAAAGTAAATAGTTCCCTGATGTTTCTTAAACCGAAATTTTTATTTTCACCTAGAAGTTCTGGGGATTTCAATCTTTAATAAGCCACACCACCATCAGAAATTATGTACACAGTGATTTTTTTTTTAAGAAATCACTCTAACTTGTTGAATAATGTAAGTTGAATCTAGTTAAAGGTAAAATGAATATAGTTTAACAGCATAGATTCCATGTATGCTGAGAATTAAATTTGTTCTATTTTAGAGCTGAAAAATAAAAAGACACCACAATGCAGTGACCGCACAGCTACTGTGCCTGTGGGATGCTTACAGTTTCATTGCTCTGCTAAAAACAAAGAAAGGAAGCAAGGAAGACAAGAAAGAAAGATAGGTGAGGAGTTTCACAACAATCATCCTCAATGAACAGGTGTCAATAAGGCTTCTCTATAAAACTTGCATTAGGAAAGGAAAAAATCAGAAGTGTGGTAGGGATCAAAGTAACTTTCTGCCTTTATTTTATTTTAATTTTTTTATTAATTTAGTTTATTGGGACATTTAAGGTATACAGTACAATTAACGTCCATCATTGGGATCTTGTACCTCTACATGACAGGTCTTGGTTCTCATTTTTTCCCTCTTGTCCCTGCCCTCCCTTCACGCCCTCCTCCCTTCCCCATTTACAAACACTTTATTTCAATTTTTTCATTTTGTCAAATTTTTTTTCTTTTCCCTTATTACCTATCTCCTACCCTTTATTTTCCCTATTTTTTTATTAATTTAGTTTATTGGGACATTTAAGGTATACAGTACAATTAACGTCCATCATTGGGATCTTGTACCTCTACATGACAGGTCTTGGTTCTCATTTTTTCCCTCTTGTCCCTGCCCTCCCTTCACGCCCTCCTCCCTTCCCCATTTACAAACACTTTATTTCAATTTTTTCATTTTGTCAAATTTTTTTTCTTTTCCCTTATTACCTATCTCCTACCCTTTCCATTTTCCCTACACCTTTAGCCCTTTTCTTCCTATTTCACATGGTCAATTATATCATTAGAATCTTATGTACTATTATTACAGATTTTCACACCGGAGAAACTATTCAGTATTTACACGTGTGTCTGCCTTTAACTGTACTTATATCGTGTACCTGTGCAATCAAATAATTACATATGAGGATGCATAGAGACGGAAGAGACAAGAAGAACAAAAACAACCAACTAGCATAAAGCAAATTTGGATTTTAAAAACTTTCCATTATGGGAATGACTCCTCCCAATGACATATAAATTAACTATGTCCAAACATCCAGGTCATAAGACAAGTCATATAGCTCACAAACTTTTTTATAAAATAATCTTTCAAAATGATTGCAATGATAATAGGTGATCAACCTTTGGAAATACTGCTAAAATTAGAAATATTTTATACTTTCACTACATTAAATATCCTTTAAATGTCCACTCAAAACTTACCTATTCTGGTTACAGAAAAATATAAATCAAGAGCAATGATCAACATGTAACAATATACTTAAATCTGAATGAAATTATCAGTGCTTTTATAAATCATATTTCAAAATTTCTTAAAGTTTAATATATTTTTGTCTGAGAATGAATTACTCTCTTTAAAGCTTTCTTAAAGATATATAAATACACACATACTCTTTAAGGCACATATATGAAAGTGTGAGATCAAAGATCCCTTCCCAAAATAGTTCTGAAAAATTAATACACAGAATCTATTACTCCTGCTATTCATTGTAAATGTTTGAATAGCTTATTAAAATAAATCTGCTTTGCATGAAGTAAATACCTTTATTTTGGTGACCTGCTAAGGGAATGTTTGCCAGAAACCTACTAAATGATTTATATTTTCTGAATCAGCAAAACAAAGAAACAATAGATCTTTCATCCCATGTTTATTTACATAAGTCCATGACAACTATCATTTCATGAATTTGAAATTTCATTCTAATAAATTAAAGGAGCTGTTTCAGCTACCTAGTGATATTTATTTCTCTGCTCCTCTTAACATGCTGTTGCTTAACTTTAAATTTCAATTAATCTATTTTACATTTTGTTTATATAATTTTCTGCAAAAATGTAGATGATAGTTAAGATCCAAATTTACAAATTTAACGTGTTGTGTATTTTTTAATGCAATGGTTCAAAGTTGCTGTGTGTATGTTGTTCTGCATTCTGGTTAGAACAAATAAAATATAAAATTAATTTTTGTGTTGACAAAACAATGTGATGAATTGAACATTTGAATTTTTTCAAAGTCCAGTAACATTAATTTGTCATGCATGCTTGATGCTGAACTTGTCTTAGGACCATAACTAGCTACAGACCCAGTCAAATCCTTTTCAAAAGGAAGTCCTAATCAAAAGCGCTAAACAAGCTAGTCACTTTGCTTACTGTAGCAAGATACAATGCTTAGACAGTGCTTGATTTTTTTAACAAATACAAATGAGAATGAAAACCACATCCCTGTTGAGTTGCTAAGCCACTGGGCACGGGGATGGACAGGCAGTGGGTCACATATTTCTCCTTTAAATTTGTTCCTCTAAGAGCATAATTTCGTACACTCTGAGTGAAATTCAACCCGCACGGTAGTCTCTCATTTTCATCCCTAGTATTGATCTGCAGAGTCCTCAGTAACTCATTCTCCATCTCTATTTGGATCATTTTCTGAAAACAATGTCTCTCGAATGGTAGATGTCTATATCCAAGGGGAAAGGCAAAAAGCACAGTAATTTCCCAAGAGTGCATAAGTATTTTAAAAATACGTCTTTCCCCCTAAATTTGGTATTCTGTGTCTTTAGCGTCTCAATGTCAGTGAAGTAGCCCGTAATATGCTTCAGAATTTGAATGTCTGGGGAATCTTGAGAGATTCAAATAAAAGTTAAATGAGATTAATCTTTTATCAACGCTTTTGTGTATTTACGGCAAAACGGGACTCACCCTGACAGGCGGGAACCGGGGCGTCCCACGCGTGATACCCGTAGGAGGACTTCTTGCAGACGGCGCTGCTCTTCCCAACCAGCCGGAAGCCGCGGTCGCAGGCCCAGCGGACCACACTGTTGAGCTGCCCCCCGGTCTGGCTGATGATGTAGCCGTGCGGGGGAGACTCCGGGGTGCTACAGTAGAAAGCTTTTCAAATGAAAAGAAACCCGCTTAACTGATGAATCGGAAATTCTTCAGGATACAGAATCACAAATAACTATCCAGTGATGTTGGCACCTAAAAGGAACGGGTCTGTCCTCATCTGTGTACATTCTAGTTCACAGAAACATTATGTTGCTTTCAATCTTCTTTTGGAAAAATCTAATGCTAGGATACATACCAATCTCTGAGCTTTCTTCTAATTTTTATCGTCACCTAAGATGACTTCTATATTGGAATATACTTTCTTAACACTGGGAAGTTTCAAACTCCTTAAAATATTTTACTGAACTCTGGAAGCTGAATTTCCTGTTACGTAAGGGGACTAAATGTCGCAGTCTTGAGAGCAATATTTTAGAACATGTTGTTTACATGTCACTTTGAAGTTATCTCCGGACACCTACATATCATGGCAGCTCACGCATTTCATTTTGGGTGATGGCTAAAACAGACCCTCACATGTCACAATCATCCCAATCTATTAAAGAGTTTCCATTCTGTCAAGAGTGCTTACATATGGTGATAAAAAGTGCCAATAAAATAAAACATTTTCCTTCTCCTGAAGTCGGAAATGTCAAAAAGATAATGTCAAATAGCTTTTTCATAAATATACTTTCGAGACTATTCAGCCCGGCAGGTTCCATTTACCCTTTGAAACTTCAATGTATTCATCCAAGAAAAATGAAACTTTAGGGGTAAATAGAAAGAAGCAGATTGGACTTGAATATATATGTCATAACCTGTCATTTCTGAAGAAAAAATACATATTTAATATGCCAAGCTGTTCTTGGTAGCTAAAAGTGCTATATTCTTTATATCTATACCAAATTTTGTCATGAATAAGGACAGTTCTATAATGTAGTCCATCTAATACTTACAAATATTCAAATTATTTAGGTTGCCTTCAAAGTTATTGTAATAATTTCAAATATAACTTATTGTGCTAACTTTTACATGCTTAAAACATAATTGTAGCAGAATTGCATTTACATATTTCATACAGTAAAAACAGTCAAACACTAAATTCTTCAGGATGATTGGACATATATTTCCATTTTTAAATCATTCTTTAATTGAACAGTTATTACAGAATTAAATAGATAAACATTTTAGTAACATACCGTCAGTGATGTTACCTCTCACATGTAAAACACAAACTATTAAGTTAAAATCAAACTATCATAGACAAGATTATTTTACTTGTATATTTATTGATATTGGCAAAATTACTTAAGTGAGTAAAAAATTTAGTAGTATACCTTTTACAAATAAAATTCAAATTTTATTTGTCTGGGTTTTAGATTGTATTAGAGTCATTTATAAAAAGAAATTTTGGTTGAACTCAGTAGTAACCTGTGACACGGGAGACATGAACTGAACACTATAGAGAAAAAGACAGTGACTGGATTGCTTCTGAGGCATTCTGCTATTGAGCCCACCTCTCGGTTTCTGATGTAATTTAGGATGACACAAAGAAAAGAAGTAGGATTTTCAAAGACGCCGACAAGATAATATTAGCTCATGGCCAGTGATCTTGGAAACAGGAAAGCATATAAGAAGGGCTATGTCACCCTGATATGAAAAAGAATTTTCAGCTCATGACTTTTTAAACATTCTTCAATGAAAGACAACACTGATAATTACATTTGGCAGTTGGTTTTTAAATAAATCGAACACCATTATATTTTAAATCTCTTAGCACATAGAAAAATGGATAATATTTAAAGCAGTTATTTAACATTAGATGTTTACCTTTTGTTTAAACTTGTCATTCAAAGAATTTATTAAATAGATCAGGTAATACACAGTTGAGCAGCACTATTAACATTTTTGAGAGTTAAAGGGAAAAATCAGCTAAAATAAATAATGAAAATTTTCATTTTAATTTATAATGAACTCAGATAAGTAATAAATACCTAATATGCTTTAATCCTTAAGAAAAACCATATGTGGGATATGGAATTACATGTAATTACAATGGGGAAATTAAGGCACAAGGGGGCTATACAAAGTGTTCAAGAAACACCTTAATACATGTCACATTGGACGGTGTCTGAGCTCCTTACTCAACCAAAATGCGGATGCAGATGAGAGCTGTACTGAAATTAAAAATATTGCATACCTATGTATCTTATCCGGAAGCCTTTTTTGTTATTGCCATGATCTGCTGACCACTGAAGAAATACTTCATGACCATTGCTTGTTATATTAAATGCAGATGAATAATCCCCACTGAGAGAAACAAGCACTGGACTTTGAATATTTGGTCCTTCAGAAAGAAAATAATACAATTTAGATATAACTAAAAATTATATTGTTATTTATCTGTAGTATTTTTTCTCTTTGGGATAACATCAAATAATCATACTGCTCTAATAGAGCAATAATAAATATAATTCTCACATAATTAAACAGCTATTCTTCCTCTTCAGTAATATATGAAAGCAAAATACAAGATGTTTTAAATATTTTAATGCTATAGTCAAAGTAACTAAATTTTGAAAAATAATAATCAACCTAATCAAAATTCTCCTATGTTATGCAGTTCCTGTTAACACTGCTATAATGCCTATAAAATACAGATCACATGCGTAGTTTTTCATACTTAGGGTCTCCAAGCATAATTAGGGCATTTGGACTGAATTAATGTGTATCTAGTAAATATAACCCACGGTTACCATCATACACCTGAAGAACATCAAATTCCTTTTCTGTCTGGAAGAATTCTACAAACATGCTGATATTATAACCCTTTTCCACCGAAATGCTCCAGGCACACATCTGAAGGTTGGGGTAACTGTCAGGGTATCCGGGGCTCAATATGACTCCTGTAGAATCCAACCGTAACTCATTGGCGGGACAGAGCACTGTCAAAGAAAGGTAGCATCAAATAATGAGAATCTTTCAGAAGGTGGGTAAAAACTGTTTTAAATGCTTTTCTTTTCATCTTCCCTAACTATAAAGAAGATGATACCTTGACTTATGTGTCAGGAGACATAGTAAAATTACCATGTCAAATATGGTGTAATGAAGTAAAATGCAGCACATTAACTATTACATGGAAGATACATGAGATACATTACTTTTATGGACAATAAATACATAAGTAAAATGGAAGGCATTCGTCTCCTGTTTCTGCATATTATTTCCTAACTTTCCTTTATGTTCTTGCACCTCTACCTCTCTCATCTATGTCTTTGTCATATGCTGTCTTTCTTTACGTTTTTGCTCATTTTTTTGTTTTCATAACCTTTGCCCCTTTCAGGTGTTTGGGGCCAGAAAAGAACCTGCCTTTTTCGGCATTCATTTCAGGCAAAGTCAGGATCAAGATGGACCTCAGCTATGAGGACTTAGCACAGCTGCACGTGACTGAGTGGCTCTCAGTTCTGTGCCATCTCCGAGCCTTAAATGGAGGCTAAAGTGCAAGCTCTGCTTATTTCATATGACTCTTTTTTTTTAAATAACAGACACGTCAAGAATAAATATGCAGAAATATAGATATACAAAAATATAAATGTGTTATATATTGTCAAGATAGTATAATTATGCTCTAACAGTCTCCAATGTACAATAAACTTTAACTGTTGGCACCAGTAGCCTTTGCATATTAGAACAAAAATGCAAACATATAATTAGATTTGGATTTGGAATGGGAACATAACCAAGATGATGAGACTCTATTACACAAATGATATCATTGTTCAGTACATCTCACCTTGCACAGAAATAACAACAACAACAAAATACCAAACAAGATTCATTTCAGTAGAGGAGCAAACTTTCTATTTGTCAGAAAAGTGGAAGCGGTATAACAGAGTGTCCTCTGTATAATGCTGCTGAGTAGTTTTTAAGTTCTGAAGAACGACAGTTTCAGGACTGGTAGATATGTAAGCAACTGGATCACTGGGTGAACAAGACGCCTTTTCAGTCCATATTAATTAGACACATTAATGAGCTCCAGGAATTAACTTCCACACACGCAGATCACCTACTTGATCACCTCCTCCTCTCTCACCGTTCTCTTCACCCTGACCCCTCCACTGGGTGTTTCAGGAATGGAAACCAAATCCTACATCATTCCCTGATTGAACTACTAGATATAACGTCCCATTTCTCCGCTCTCAGACCACATTGTACCTTGAATTAGAGCATCACCTAAAGAAGAATCCCTTTCTACTACGCTAGTTCAAATAAGTAAGCTTAGAAACACCAAATATAATTGGTGAGATGTAGATAAATACATGAAGAATTTATATATTCAGATTTTCAGGGTGCAGAGACAATTTAATATTTTTGAATTATGAAGTCTCCAAGTAGAATATGAAAAATTTTGAGAAAATGAATTATGATAGTATAGGATTGCTCTTTAGTCATGCTACTAACTTTAAAGGATAATATTTGAAATAATTGAAAATAAAACTGGCTAAAACTAATTCGCAGATTATTAAAAATTGATTAATATATAGTGATTAATACTGTATAGCTGAATCTAAGAGCAACTTTCCTAATGGGCTTTACTTCAGCTGGTTTTACATCAGCTGTAGATTCTGCTTTGTAGATATTATTTTGAAATTTAATAAACAAAAAAGAATGACAGCAGGTCAGTCCCAGCCTAAAAACAGAATTCTGACTTTGCATTTCACAGATTGACATAGTGAAATAAATGCTGTTATCTAATATGCTTTATCAAAATTCACCAATCCAACACTAGCCAACAGAAAAGAACAAAAATAACAGCAAATGCTTATTGAAAATAAGTATATGTTAAGCATTAAGAACCTTTTGAGTGCATATTACCTGTCTCAACTTTTAAAAGTATGTTCATATTTTTGTAGCACTGAACGTCCATATAATAAGCAGGCATTCGATCACAGAGTACAATCCGATATGAAGTATGTGTAATTTTTGTTCCACTTGTATATATAAGAAAATGGAAGCTTACAAAGGCTAAAATGCCCAGCGTCTCACAAATGCAGTGGAGCCAGTGTTCTTAATCAGCAACTGGAATTTGTCCATCAGATTTATTTTATCTCAAACTCCTTGAGGAGGACCATATTTGAGCTTGCTTTACATACATTAAATGAAGTATAAAAAAATTAAAGATTTCAAGTTAAAAAAAATAATACCAGCACCTTTTAGAAAAAGTGGAAAAACTGAAATACTTTGAGACTAAAAACAAAGTATATTTGTCCTAGCAAATTCCAAACAAATGACTCTTTGAGCAAGCTTGTTAATTAACTCACTTTTTTAAAAGTGTTAAGTCAGCTTCTTTCATTTAATTCCTGGTCAATTCAATATAGAAAACACATAGATTCATTCTGAGGAGTGATTTATTAACTTTCAGCTAGTATCTGAAGTGCTATTAGGAGACAAAAAATGTAATTATTATTTCTGCATTCTCCATAGTGGCACACTAATAAGATTTGTAAAGCCAGGCGTGGTGGTGCATGCCTGCAATGTTGGCACTTGGGAGGCTGAGGCAGGATGATCACTGTGAGTTCGAGACCAGCCTGGGCTACAGAGTGAGTTCCAGGTCAGTCTCAACTACATAGTATGACCCTGTCTCAAAACACCAAAAAAAAAAAAGATTTATAGTTACTAATCTATAAAAAATATCTGATTTTGGAAATAAAGAGTAAGAAAGATTGAGCAAACAAGGGATGGTAAAATATCTAGGTTATCTGTATTATTTTATTTTAATTTAAAAAGTACTGAATGGTGATTCCGACATTAAAAGAAAAGTGTTTCCTTTACTGAGTTACACAATGTAGTTCATACATGGAGTAAAAAAATAAGTCCTCTATGTATGTACAGGTTCCCACCTGCCTTTATTTGCAAGTTATTTTACCTGGTAGTAAAAGAGATAGTACCCTATCTTCCCCAACTGCATATCTAAACCATCGGAAAATGAAATCAGTATTATCTGGCCAGAGAGTAGTCTTGCATGAAGGAGAAAGCTGAATTGCTGATATTCACAGATCCACAACATAGTAGACTTCACATTCCACACACATGTAAGGATTTTCTAGGGGCACTGATCTAGAGCATGGGGAATTCTATCGCTGAGATTGGTTTACACATCCAAACCTACTTTCTTTTTCTACTTTGAAATGTTCTTATCAAAAATCTTCCAATTAAGTAGAAAATCAAATGATGTCTTATTTATGGCACATTTAGAACAATAAAAACAATTTTTGTCTTAAGCTTGTCATAATAGTTAAGATACTGCACAAGAAACAGAGTCCATACCCTTAGAAATAAACCTTAAAAAAGGAAGTTATCCAAGAAAGTAAGAGCAAAGATAATCTAGTATAGTTCAATTTAACCTCAATTAAACAACAGTCACAATTAGTTGCTGTGTGGTATGCACTGCTTTGGGCTACAAGTCATCAGTGAGCAGTTGCTGAACATCATAAAATTCTCCAGGTCGTTTGAGGTCCCTCATCGTCTCACACTGGTGGTGCGAGATCCTTAAAGTCCAATGTTGCGCTCTGGCATCTGCATCAGCCACCTAGACCTCCCTCTTGCTAGGCCTGTTCTACTGGAGTAAACTTCCCTGGTCATTTGCAGTTCAAGGAGCAGTGCCTCTCTCCTCTGCCCTTCAGTTAGGTAGAGGGCATGTTCCTCTCTGTTTACTAAGCATTGCATTACTGTCTCGTGTAGGACTGCACATCTCTTATGCTTTGATGGAGTCCCAGCCAGGGCCACACAGAATGTGTGGTTTGTGTTTCATCAGCTCCTCCTACTTAAAAGGTAGCCTAAATAAAGTTTAGAGAATAGAATGCTGAGAATAAAGATAAGAGCAATTAACACTGGAGCTTTACTTAAAGTCATTTGTCTTTTTCTCCAATCCCAGAGAAAATGTAACTTCAACAAGTTGAACTTACTCTGAATTACATTAGAAAAGTTAGACTTTGGAAGAATCAAGGATGTTTAAAGCTAAATCTGAGAAATGCTGGAATGAAAAATACGAGTTACATACTTCATAACATCATCTCCAGCTAAATATTTAATAATGACATGAAACGGATTATTTTTCAGTCTTGCTGTTACTGAGTTAAACATAAATATTTAATAAATACATAGCCAGAAAAAATTGTTACCTTGACAAACTGGAGGTGCCTCATCCATCTGCAGTCGCTCTCCCAACCTGCATGTCAGGATTGCATTTCCCACCAGGGTGAATCCTGGAAGACACTGATACCTAATAATATCACCTATCAAAAAAAGAAGAGGGGAAGATTCCAATAAACAACAAAGCAATGGTAAAAAAAGAATACATATTTCAATTGTAAGAGCAGAATATATTTTTAGTTAGTCAACTTTAGTCAGTATAAAAAATTGCATTACTTATAAGCAGAGGTGGAATCCAAAATACTGTACAATCAGTGCTTAATTGGCATTGATCAATCAGAATCAAAGGCAGCAGAAAACTATTGACCCATCCATAATGGTGGATACTGACTGGATATATGCAGTCGTTGTAAAGAAATTTGGCTGGTGCAGGCATAATATTTATTTAAAATATATCAAGTAGGAGAGGGGGTGAAAGGAGGGCAGGGATAAGGTGAAAAAATGAGAACCAAGACCTGTCATGTAAAGGTACAAGATCCCAATAATGAATGTAACTGTACTGTATACCTAAAAAGTACAAATAAACTCAATAAAAAAATATATCAAGTAGTTGAAATGGTTCCAATTCATCAATTTCATTTTAAAATTAGCCTTATACTGGTCACTGATAGTTGTTTTACAGGTAACAACCCAAATCAAGATAATAAATAATAATGAAACAATTTTATTAAAATGTTTTATTGCCTTGCATCATTTTCCAAAACAGTGAAGTATTATCTGCACTGAATTTCCAAGTCAATTTAAAGGGATTTTATTATCAAATTAAATGCAATTAGCCAAGCACTTTCCAAAATATCTAAATAAAATGTCTTCTAATATATCCCATGTCATTATTCTATGGGGTTAGGCTTTACACTAAATGCACATAACATAAATAGAACTCAAATTAGGGCAAATAATTTGGGTACAACCTTCATAATTTAGTTATATGGATCAAATTCCAGCACTACTTTCTAAAATACGTACTGGAAAACCAGAGTGCATACTTCCTGTTAATATTTCCTTTCCTCCTTTTATTTTGTTTTTGAGCTTTAGAAATCACCTTCATCAATCCAGGGAAAGGGGACTAAAAAGAGGTTGATATTACTTTTTTGTGTTAATTTTTAAAAGAGTAGCTCTGCTAGCAGTATAGTTTTCTTTGAGAGTAATTTAACAGACTTTACCTATTTCAAATTCATCATCTTCTGTCAAAATTTCAGCATTGGCTACTCGTGGTGGGGGTTGGCACACTCTTAGTTGATAGGCTATAAAAATAAGAAGTATGTTTAATCTTTCTTAAGCAGCTATATTTATGAATACATCATTAAAAAGAACATTGTGCAAGGTTTTTATAAGAATGAAAACTGCTAAAATGTATTTTCAATTACTTATTTTTTAAAATATGGCACACTGAGAGAAAGCAACCCATTCTTTAGAAGACAAAATATTTTCCTAAACTTGAATCTTCCTTTTTTTAGTCTTTATTTCTTACCCTTGTTTTAGATTTTTTTTTTTTTTTTTTGGTGTTTTGAGACAGGGTCTCACTATGTAGTTGAGACTGACTTGGAACTCACTATGTAGCCCAGGCTGGTCTCAAACTCACAGCGATCCTCCAGCCTCAGCTTCCTGAGTGCTGCGATTACAGGCATGCACCACCACGCCCAGCTAGCCTTCTTCTTTTTTTTTTTTTTTTTTTGGTGTTTTGAGACAGGGTCTCACTATGTAGTTGAGACTGACTTGGAACTCACTATGTAGCCCAGGCTGGTCTCAAACTCACAGCGATCCTCCAGCCTCAGCTTCCTGAGTGCTGCGATTACAGGCATGCACCACCACGCCCAGCTAGCCTTCTTCTTTTTTTTTTTTTTTTTTTGGTGTTTTGAGACAGGGTCTCACTATGTAGTTGAGACTGACTTGGAACTCACTATGTAGCCCAGGCTGGTCTCAAACTCACAGCGATCCTCCAGCCTCAGCTTCCTGAGTGCTGCGATTACAGGCATGCACCACCACGCCCAGCTAGCCTTCTTCTTTTTTTTTTTTTTTTTTTTTGGTACCAGAGATCCAACTCAGGTCCATGTGCTTTCAAGGCAGTGGGCAGAATCTCTGAGCTAAATCCCCGGCCCACAGACTTTCCTATTATATGATTTAGAACACCTTGTTTACCTTCTTCTGGCATGTAGAGTTTGGAAATATTATTCTTGTTTGTTTACCTGTTCAATGCTTGTCTTCCCAAAAGTTCACCACAGAATCCTCTGTACTTAGCAAAATGTTAGGCAGCAGAAATAATTAAAAATGACTTCGTAGTGCTTACACTCTTCCAGCCGATATGAAAAACTGCACTTATACTAACTCAATTGATCCTCACAAAATTGTTTCATTATGTAACTTGTGCATTTCTAAATTATCCCTACTTTATAAAATTAAAAAAATGTTAAAGAGTTTCATCAAATTACACAACTACAACGTCGTACAACTAGGGCTTGAATTCATCTAGTTTGGCCTTCCTTTTCTTACCATGTTGTGTTAGTGTATTTATGGGGTGTCTGTTGCTGACAGTTGTAGTTCTAATCATCTGCCTCACTACAACGTGTCATTCTACTGAATCAGGCTGGTACAGCACACGGTACAATGATCACCAAAAACAGGTCTCTGTGTGTGTAAACATTATGTCTAATGGCTTCAAATGATTTTGAAAATCAATAATCACTTGATTGAAGCTTCGTTTTCTCTAGATTTTTTAAAATGTACAAAACATGTTTTTCATTCAAGAGATGTATTTTATATTACAACATCTGAGGCAAATGTACATATTTTACACTTAGGAGATCCTTCTTGTGTGTCAATGAAATAAAGGGATGGAGATTTAAAAGACACAGTAGTTTATACAAGATAACACAATACCCAGAACTAAAGTCTGTGTTCTCTAACTGTACAGATCATTTTCAGGCTATTGTCCTGATTACAAGAGTACTGCAGAATCAGTGAGGACCATTAACTAGACCAGTTAAGGACAACTCCTATAAAAGGAAGAGAAGGTGATAAACTTTGCGAATAAGTAAGATTTTTCCAGTTCTAAAGAGTAATGATAGGCAGACGAACATTTTAGATGCAGAAAGAAATTTGAATAAAATCAAGTTATTGACTCAGCATCACATAACAAAAAAGTTGTAAGCTGAGCAATAAACGTACAGTTTAATAAAGACAGAAAAGGGGAGAGTTTCCCAAAATATAGGAAATAGCAATGAATCAAATAAAGTTTACTTCAATTGTCTTCTTTGAATAGTTATTTGTTGCTTTAAACTTCTTCCTTTCAGTACTTTACTCTGTTTATAAAAGACCATGCTGTTCAGGAGGGCTAATTTGCGAGTAAAACACTACACAGAAGGGTTACCACTGGAGAAGAGATAACACAAGCTGGCAAGGGCTCAGATTGGAAAGAAAGAACCGAGATTATTGCAGAAAAGTTTAATAGAGAGTAAGAATTTTTGAAAACTGAATTCTCGAACTTAGATTTTAAAAGCGGTACGGCTAACTAGGTCACATGTAATTGTACGAAAATTCTGAAGAGGTCAGAGAAAAGAGAGGGAGAAAACAGCTCTACACACAAATTCCTATGAGACTATGCTTTCATAGACAGCATTTTCTCTGACTTTAATGTACAACAGGAAGCAACTCAGAAATCAAAGAAATATAAAGATGCCCATATTTGTACTATCTTGCTTTGTTTGCCTGTAAAATTATCTTAAACTTTTGTGCTGATCATAACTTGTTCTCTTAGGGAAGAAAGACATTTTTATTTATGTAGAACCCATGAACACTGGCACCAAGGGAACCTGCTGAGAATGACCTATGTAACTCAGCTGTAGAATTTAAAAGACCAAAGATTATAAATTATTATTAATGAAAACGTGAAGGTCAGAGAGAATAGACCATATGGATGCTGTGAGCTACCGTCTGCTTTATTCTGTTTTTCCCCCATCACCACGAGTTTTGTAAACTGTACCCCCGAGAGTTTTATCACTGTGGGACCATGGAGTATCTGACGTGTAATTTCCCCACTTTTCACCTGTACTCTACTTCAATAAGACCAGCTCCACTTGGATCAGTTCATAGATCTGAATTCTGATCCAGCTTTCTTGTGCATACATTTTCTACATCTCCGCCTGAGTGATTCCACTGACCCTTTAGGACTCAGTACTTTGTGTCTCAATTCCAAATGCTATCTGAGCTTCTCTGTGTCTGCTTCTCCCACTCTTCCTGACATTCTGTAATCACAGAGACGTTTTGCACCGCATGTAATGGTGGCCTGCTTTAATTTTATCACTCTCCATGCATTTGCTTAATGGTTCACTGTTTGCATCTCCATGAAGATTTGTTACCAGAGGGAGGCTCTCTATGTGCCTTTTTCAAAATTCAGTAATAATCTTCTGTCACTGTCTCATTCAACAAATGCTTGCTAAATGAGTGACAGGATATAGGTTTCCCAAAGAGAGAAAGTGTTTCTAAATCTGCTTTCAAACTGTAAGTGGAGAGGAAATGGAGACAACTTGCAGTAAAAGTGCTAGACGATACGACACAAGCAGAATCTCCCATTGATACAGGAAAACAATTTTGGTTTTAGAGTTGAACTATGTAATGTTTTTGAGACAGGGTCTCGCTAGGTAGTTCAGGGTGGCCTTGAAATTACTGCAGGCCCCAGGCTGGGATCTATTATGGGCAATCTTCTGCCTCAGCCTCCGAAGTACTAAGATTACAGGCATACACCAACATGCACAGTGAACTATATGATTTTGAATAAAAAATAAAGGAGGAGAAAAATGAACCTCTTTTCACCCAATTTGCTTTTGAATTTGAAATAAAATACTACAAATGGGCAAATTGTACAAAGTTATTAAAATTATATTTTCAGCCTTTCTCAGGTTCTCCCAGTTTGTTCCTTAGCATAATCCTAAAATTTGGCTATTCTTGCTGCCGAAAAACATATCTAGAAAGCTGCCTTTTGACACCTGTTTCACTGGGCAAATACTGCTTCTTAAGCTCATGTCATTTTTGAAATTGCAGAAATTGCTCTACTAGAAATTGCTCTACTAAAAGTAGAGCAGCTGTAGACGTAATCAGTTAAATTGACTCCATCTTGGATTAGGGTGGGTCCTTAATCAAATATGACTGTTTTCCTTCTTTAAAAAAAAAGAAGATGCAACACAAAGACACATATGCAAGATAGCCAAGAAATTAAAGTACAGAAACAATACTGATTCATCTACAAATGAAGAATGTGTTTGAATTATTTTCTGGTCAACACAGACAAAATCTAAACCACATTCTATATGCAACATTCTAAGACACATTTTTCCCATATATGTGTGTGTATATATATATATATA
>NW_022900917.1:11807951-11838181 GCF_012274545.1 Fukomys damarensis | reverse complement strand
TATATATATATGTCAGAATAGGAATATTTTCCTGCTTCCTTATTATTAATTTCCAGTAATTACAGATTGAACTACATAATCAACAGACTTGTTACAATATTAGACAGATAAACTCATCACTTTACCAGTCCTAGGTTATTTCTAGGACTATATATAAACATATGTGTACATACAAATGTACACATATTTTCCAGTTGAACTCTCTCAGGCTCTGAGTATTTGATGTATTGTTTCTCTACTTCAAATCTTCATTTTTCTCAAATTTTGTTAGCCTGGAAATTGCCTCTGTAACATTGACTATTTAGTGTTTTGGTGTCTTGAATTGTACCATCTTTATTCTTTGATGTGTTAGCTCTCAGTCCATGAACAATTTACACGGGCTGCATTTGCACATATGTGCATCTTGTTAAAATACCTAACATAGCTCATTTAGTAGTTTATTAAATACGTTATTGCTGCTCTCCCACCTTGTGCCAGGCACCTTGATCAGTGCTAGAAATGCAACAGTTAACAAGCAGACAGGATCCTGCCTATATTCATATTGACAGATGTGAGAGATACTAATCAGTTGCATTAATTAACAGAATTTAACAATTGGAAGAAAGGTCTGTGATTATCTTAGCTTTTATCCCTGGGGCTAAATATCCAGCATACACAACTCCAAGGCGGGTTTGTTTGGCTCATAGTTTCCAAGGATTTAGTCCACAGTCAGCTGGCTCCAGGCAGGAAAGGCATGAAGGTAGAACAAAGGTGCTTAGCTGATGCAGAAGGGAAGGCACAGCAGGGGGTGCTGCAGCTCCAGAGAGGAAGGGGCCAGAAACCAGATACAGCATCCAGAGTTAAGCTTCTATGCCCCAAACAGACACATATGGAATTGTGCTTTACTGATCTCTTCAGAAATTCTCAAGTCAATCAAACTGATGAACATCAAGCTTAACAGTCACACTGCGCCCTCTGTCAATTTGACATCAAAACACATCTCCTTAAACCATACTTACATTCCAAATAAGCACAAGGTCATAATTCTACCCTAACATGAAACAGTTATCCTAGATACAACTAAAGATACATCAGTGCCTTCCCCAAATTCACAACAGTTGCAGCATCGCTCAAAAGTCCAAGTCCAACAGCTGGGGATCTAGCTCAGTGGTGCAGCAGCCTGCCTCAAAAACACAAGGTCCGAGTTCAATTCCCAGTACCAAAAGAAACAACAAAAAGTCTGAGCCCAAAATTTCCTTTGAGACTCACAACAGACTCTTAATTGTGAACTTTTAAAAAAACTGTTAGTCACAAGATAAAATAGCACAGACCAGATATTCCCACTCTAAAGGGGAAAGAAGGTTGCGGGGTGGAAGAGAAGAGAACCAAAGTAAACCCAAAAAAGCTTAAATTCTGTAGATCATATCCATCACGCAGGGCATGTGAGTGTTAAATGTGAGCTCCAAGGGGCCTGGGTGGCCCCGTCCCTGCAGCCTTGCCAGTTGCAGCCCACATGGCCTCTTTCTTATGCTAGCTGCGCCATGGTCTGTGGCTTTCCTCACAGATGTTCTACATTCATGACTACTCTGACTCTCTGGAAATGCTACTGCATCTTCGTCTTCATTATCACAACTTCATTCAAATGTCTCCTTCTGCTCACAACTCTTGTACTCTGCACACTGGAAATGCCTGCACAACATGGACTAGGCCAAGGTCTGCCAACACCTGGCACTCTAGCTTTTTACCATGTCTGTGGGAGCTTCTGAGTGCCTGCATGGCCGAGCATGGTGAAATCAATCCCTCAGAACCGATTCACTACATAACTCTTCTCAAGCAGGGTTCCTAGGCATTCCCTTCTCAAATGAAAAGTTTAGACTTGTGTATCTTTGAGCTGGCAAGACAAGGGTTTGTTGATTCCTGAGATATCCTCAAGCTATCTTTCTTCTTGTCCCAGTGCAAAACGATGTATTTCTTTTCAAGGGTGGCAACTGTTTTAGCGATTACATTCTCTTTGACTCCAATTTTATATATGCTTCTAAGGACAACCTACATTTTTCCCCAAATATCTTGGCTACATCTTGCTCGTGATTCTCAGTGTGGATCTGTCTAACAGCAGCTAACCATATCATAATACTTGAACACAATGCTCGAACACTGGGTTTCCTTGACATTTCCCTTGCCAGGTCAATTAACCTATAAACTCAACTTCTTTCAAAGTCTCAGCACACAAGCAAATATAGACAACATTTTTGCTAGAGTACAAAATATGATTTTATTTATTTATTTATTTATTTGTACCAGGGATTGACCTCAGAACCCTTGTGCTTGTAAAGCAGGCAGTGTAACCGCTGAGCTAAATCCCCAGCCCAACAACATATGATCTCTAGACCAATATCTGAAACCTCATAAGCCTGGCCTTTATCCTCACAGTCCTGTCAGGATTCTGATCTTCAGAATTCTGACCAGAATTGCTTGTCATGTTCTGCTTATACCCTATTTTAGGTCTTCTGCATCCCACATCTGCAAACCTTTCCAAATTTTCCCTGCAAATCAATTCCAAACACTTCTGAACTCCATGGTCTCCGTACCAATTTTCTACATTAATCAGATTTTCATGTCTTGAACTAAATATCCAACATACACAATTTAAAGATACATTTATCTGTCTCACAATTTCAGAGGATTTAGTTCGTGGTCAGCTGACTTCAAGGCAGAGATAGTAAGGTAAATGGGGAGGGTGGAGCCCAGCGGCTTAAGTCATGATGGCCAGAAGGCAGGGGAGAACATCCTAAGAGAGGAAGGAGACACACCTCTGTTACCCACTGAACTACACCCAGAAGAAGTAGGCTTTCCTAATCCTCTGGGTGGCTCTGAAGCCAATCAAGCAGACAGCATAGCCTGTCACTATATATCTCTATCTATCTATCTATCTATCTATCTATCTATCTATCTATCTATATACATTTATCTCTATATTTTAGGAGAAAGAATTTTACAGAGAAATCAACAGATGTAAAAGCAGAAAAGAAGGTCTCTATGATTGCTTGAAAGAGGGCTAGGGGTAGAAGAGAGGGATGAGAAACAGAGGTGAGTTGGGACTAAATCTACCATATGGGCCATTTTCTTTGGGCCATTTTCCAATCTTATTTATTTTAAGGAGAGCATTAAGAAGCCTTCTAGAAGATTTATGTAAGAAAAAATATAACATTTTTATTTTTAAAACATCATTTTTGCTAAAGTAGGGGGGGTCAACAATTGGAAGGGAATAAAAAGTAGATGCCTAGAGACTCGTAAAGAGTTCAATTGCAGTAAGATAAGAGAGGCCATGTTCCAGGGATTTAGATCAGTGGTTCCAGTGCTTGCCTTGCAAGTGCAAGGTCCTGAGTTCAATCCTTGGTGCCTCCCAAAAAAAAAAAGTTTAGATTTGAGCCAGGTGTGGTGGTGCACTCCTGTAATCCCAGAATTTGAGAGGTTGAGGCGGGAAGATTGCTGTGAGTTCCAGTCCAGCCAGGGCTACATAGCAAGTTCAGGGCCAGCCTGAAGTACAAAGGGAGACCTTCCTTCAAAAGGCGGGGGGCAGAGATCACAAAATTCTCCAGATGATTTAATTTACATTCAATTATAAACCTTGATTTTGATCCCCAATATCTCTAAATTTGTCTAATTAATCTTAACTCCACCTTTTAACTTGCTTATAATTTTGCCTACAATCTTTTAAAAATGACAGTCTCTCTGCTATTCCTAAAATGGAAGAATCACTGAGACTCATATCACCTACTGATATCATTCTTACCCATTAAAAAATTAAGCAACATATCTTCAACTTTTAATAATAAATAAGGAAAAACAAACCTATCTACAACTTAACTCCTACTGTAGTGTCTTCTAACACTTAACAAAACTATCAAAGGGTTGGCAGCTTAACCTTTGATAACACCTGTAAAGGTTTTTTTTTCTATATAATTTTACTTAATTTTTTACCTTGGTTTCTTAAAACCTATCTTGCTCTCTTTTATGAGTCTGTGCAAGACTTGAGGACATCTTCACTGATTTTAGCGCCTAAAGTTCAGTCCTTGTAGTAACTCTGCCCCACGTTTGTCTCTTCTTCTGGCAGTTTTCATAGACTGTGAAATAATCACTTTTTTGTTTACTCTCCATTTTCTTTCAGTAGAAGATAAGTTCTGAGAAAGCAGGGGCTTTTGCTTATCCTATTAACTGCTAGGTTTCCAAAGCCCAGTACAGTGCTTGACATAGAACAACATTCACCAAAGTTTACCAAACTTTTGCTGAGTGACTGACTACTAAAGAAATGAAGGAACAAATATCATGAAAGAGTAGAGAGACAGAGAGAGAGAGAGAGAGAGAGAGAGAGAGAGAGAGAGAGACTCTACTATATCTAGACTCTACTTTCAAATCCTCATTCTAAAATTGACAAAATGGGAAAAATTGATATGATTAGGTATAATTTGTTGCACTTTTCTCATAAACAGTAAATAGTAAAACAGCAATGACAATAATTTTATGCCATCTCAAACTGTGGCTAAGATGATCAAATGAGCTTACATATGAAAGCCCTTGAAAACAGTATCTGGAATATAATGTGAACTATATAAGGGTAGTCAGTTTTTGTATACATTGAGATTCCATGTCTTCGAGGTATTTGGTGCTTACACATGAATAAGAACAGTTCTTGAAATATTAATTCTTTCTGCTTTTCCTTATTTTCAGTTCTCATCCATGAAAGCCATGTTGCTCTGGCCATTACTAAAGTAAATGTCCGTAAAGCTTAAGCATGTTACCTTTGTTAACTGGGGAGGACATACTAAGGCAATGGTATAGGGTGTGCTGTGCCAGGGGTCTCCAGTTGAAGGTGATAGTGGGGAAGGAGGAAGGAGACGGAAGTGAGTGAAACTGTACATGTCTAGCTCGTGTTAGGGTCTTGTGTTCAAAGCACAGACACAAAAGAAAAGAGAGGATTAAATGATGTGCAGCCCCACAACTCTGTCTGAGAAAAGTGTTTACTAAACCAATGAATTGCACTGGAGACTACATTTCCGACTATTTCTGGACACGAAGCAGCCTGATCTACTAGGCATGCAGGAAGAAGATGCTTGTTTTCAAACCTTGTGTCCGCTCTTGCTAGTTCTTTAAACTTGGACAAATGGTTAGGACTCTGAGCTTCAGTTTTTCTCATCTGCAATATAGACATAAGTCTGAGATTGTACTAAAATATGCTAGAGTGCTGAGAACAGGACCAGGCACACTTCACTTTTTAGGGAGAGAACACTCCCAGGAGAGCGTCAACATCACTGTGGCTGCCGTGGTAACAGCTAAGACCTGCACACCTAAAACTTCAATCTTAGGTGACTTCCTCACTAACATATTACTCAAAACACCCACTCAATCTCCCAGAATGCATCAAGCTATTCACTTTGTTCCTCGTCCGATTTCAGTCAGATACGCTTAAACATTCCTAAGATTCTTTATTACTTCATATCGATGCACATGAAAGTACAATATAAAAACCATGGGTATTGAAACATGTTTTATAGCCACATATGATGAATGTTGCATATTCTGTGGTGTAGAAGGCATGCTTAAGAAATACTAAGTAATAGCTAGTTGCATTAAAGCAATATCTCATCTTGTATATATACTCTGGCTATCTTGAAAGAAAATAAACAGATCTTTTACAGATGTACCGAATACTGTATGGACGTGAACTAGAAATTACCTTGGAAACTGAATATTCTAATCTCTGTATGTCGGGTTGGGGATGAGGGAGAAGACACCTTAGGGAAGTGAAAGGAGGTAGAAAAAGTCACACGTTCAGTTATCAGTGGAACTGAAACTAGTATATAAAGTAGTATGAATTATGTCATCCAAACTTTAAACAATACGAGTATATATTTTTCTTTTTCATTGGACTGATCTATGTAGAAAAGTTGACAGCTATAAGCATTTCCAGAAAAGCTATATACAAGAGATATCTACCATTTTTAAAACATATTTGATCTAAACCTATGTTGTTTTAAAAATAATCGTTTTCTTTGACATATCATTCAGCTTTGAAGCACAATTAACTCCTTAGCATCAACGTGAGAACATTGCCTCCTGTGTGTCGGTATCTTTTGAGGATTGCTATTATTCGAAAACTGCCCTGTTTGTTCAAACGTGCATAGACATCTGCGTCTTGTTCAAACAAATGTCTTGAAATTGCTTTAGGATTTGATTCTGGCAATATTTTTTTTGGTTATTTTTAATTTCCTATTTTCTTTGAAAGGGAACATCCAATCCAATTCCAGAAAAGAATACTGCATTTATCTACTTCTATTCAACTGAGCTATTAAAGGCTGCTTCAGAAAAGACAAAACAGAACACTGGCAAATTGCCACTCTTTCCCCACACCAAAAAATCACAAGTGCATAACCTTTCTGCCAAGCAGGGACACGATTTTCCTTACAGAGGACAAAAATAACATTCTGTGTTGCCCTATAAACTCAGAGCTCTGTATAAGCCCCAGTGTACTTCAGGTGTGATCCACATTAGTATCATAATCTCATCGTTTAAGGAAGATTTAGGGGAGGAAAAGCATTGATAACTCTATGTTCAATGATGTAGTTTTACAGTGTTATTTCAAAAATAATCTAAAATGAATTTAAGCAGTTTCACTTAAAACCAGAGTTAACAGTGTCTCAATAAATGCTGTCTCAATTCTAATAAAGAAGAAAAAATAATAAACAGCTTTTTCAGGTTTGGAGAAAATCTTCTAGTGAGTTGGTATGAGGTAGATGCGTGCTTCAGCAGTGATAAAGTTACTTACAAATTTCAATTTTGCACCCTGAAACTTTAAAGTTTCATCAACACTGCTGATCAAGAGCAAATTTTCATCTTTGAAGTTAAACATAGGAGAGAAACCAATGAGAAATGAATCAACGAGAGTTATTTTTGGTACTTTCCTAGAGAAGGGATAACAGAAGCTATTTGGGAAACAAAGCTATTGGGAAATCTCAGAATCATCATAGGAAAATTCTGGTATCTGTTGACCCTCCCCCTATGCAGACAGATAATTGATAGTCTGTGTTCTTAGAACTGAGCTCATTAAAAACTTAAAAGTAATGAGCAAAGACCCCTTCTTTACATGCGTAAGTTACATTTCGCATTAATAAGTAACAGAATATTTACAATGATAATTTGTTCTTTCCTCTCTCTGTTCAGTACATGAACCTGGCTGATTTTGCTGAGAGGGAATGTGCTCTACCTACCTTTATTTATCAGTTTAAACTGTTTTATTTTATTTATCAGTTTAAACTGAACGTGTTAAACATGTTCAGAATTAACAACAACAACAACAACAACAAAGCTACTGTCTGCTTTGGAGGTGACTGGCATTCCATGGTGTTCACTGAACATAAATAATTTTACTAAAAATGACATGAGACAAAGTAAATCTTTGATCTGTTGGAATAAGAAAAAAACAGAACCTTTCTGTAACCTCAATAAAAATAAAAGTTAGAACAATATTATCTTAGTTACCTCTCTGTTGTTGCTGAGACATGGTAGCAAAAGCATCAAGGGAATCTTAGCTGCATCTTTCTGCCTCTTTTATCTTACCCAGACTACTGAGATCAGGGTAATGCCAAACCAATCATGCACTGGTTTAGTAATCACATTTCCATAACCCCAGCATCACACACTCGAGATTCAGCCCCCTTTGAAAAAGCCCCTAAGATCCTAATGGTATAATTGACAAAGTGAAATAGGAAGAAAAGGGCTAAAGGTGTAGGGGAAGTGGGAAGGGTAGGGGAAAGGGAATAAGGGAAAAGGGGAAAATGAGAAAATGGAAATAAAGTATTTGTAAATAGGGAAGGGAGGAGGGGGTGAAGGGAGGGCAGGGGTAAGGGGGAAATTTGAAAACCAAGACCTGTCATGTAGAGGTACAAGATCCCAATGATGAATGGAACTGGCCTGTATACCTAAAATGTACCGATGAACTCAGTGAGGAAAAAAAAAGGAAAAAGCCCCTATGACCACATGAGGCTTTGGGGGGACATCTAGACTCAAACTATAAGTAACATTCTGACCAAAATGACCCTGATTCTTCCATCGCAATGAATATGAATGCATATTTCTTCTGTATCAATTACATACTTGTTTCATTCTTTTTACCTTTAGAAAAGAAATTAAGGTATCCAATCATTCAACTGCTCCAATTTTTGGACAACACCTAAATCACAAGATTATGAGCCTCCCTGAGCATTTTCCAGAAACCATCTCACACAGTTCAAATCTTACTATGATCCTCTCCCCCAAATCCTTTCGCAAGATGCCACAGGGTCCCTCGTAGTGTGTTTTCTTACTCATTATAAATGGCAAATTAACCCGACTTTGTTTAATAAAAAGTATGCTCCTGATTGTCTTTTAATGGAGACAGACAGTAAGATATTGTCAAGAATAAGATACTATACAATACCAATAAATGTGTGACTATAACAGAATATCAAAGGATAGTAAGCAATTGTGCCGTCTTTTTCCTCATTGCAGCTTTACCAGTATAGATTTTTAGATCCACCATTTCTCTTTATGCACACACTAGCTTGCACACACACACACACACACACACACACATCACTGTATGATGGCCACCGACCCACCCCCCGCACTATGGACATCAAACAATGAAATCTTTACGAGTTCAGAGTTCTACACTGAAATGCAAAACAAGGTCAAGTCTTTACGTTGTGTGAGGCAAAGCAGTCACACAATTAAAAGAAACCATGATGTATACTTTGCATGAAATCTCTTATTTGCAGCAGTCTTTTTTAGGGTAAAGTTTTGCAGAGTTACATTTAATGTTCTCAGATATGGCATCTATTAAGTAAAGGAAACGTAACTTTAAGAGATGACCTGAAAGACATTATGGACCTTTAAACTACATTTCTCAAAAATAATGAGTCATTATATAACTCAGTTCTTCACCCTGGAAGAGCTATTAATAGATAACAATGGGTAGCACATATTACTAAATCATTACAGTAGTATCTCCTTAGTAATGGAAAATAGTCTAAGATTCCCTTAGTGGGTTTTTAAACCACAGATGATATGATCCTTGTAAATACTATGTTATCCTATAGATACACACCTATGATACAGTGTAATTTACAAATCAGAGTAAGATTAACAACATCACTAATTATATAACCAAATAATTAAACTATAATTATGTAATAATAATAAAATAATATAAACTATAAAAATGTTTCCTTAAAGGTTACTGATTATTTATTTGTGAAATGTTTCATTTAGTATTTCTGAACCCAGTGGGTCAAGAGTAAACTGTGTATGAGAAACCCATTTTATGCTCCTGAGAAAATCTTCCATACACAAATTGAGCTTCTCTAACACTCGGATAATAGAAAAATAGGTGCCTGGCTAATGAACTTAACCAGTTTAAAATGATACTTTCTGTTTCAAATTTAAAAGATACTGTACTCTCTTGGTTGTTTTGGCTGATATAAGTCAGTCTCTAATGAAATTCATTTTCTCTGGGCAAAGTGACCATACTACATTTTGGAAACTATGAGGAATACACCCAATTGTGACCCCCCAAGGAACTGGCAAGCCCACTATTCCAAGTTATAATTAGGAGAAATATTTGTTTTTTAAAATCAGATGATCATTTGCTAAAATAGAAACTCACTTTTGCTAAAATTTAAGAAAAATAAGTTGATATAACATCAAATGTGCAATGATACCACTTAGGAAGGACATAGCTTGTCATTTGGTGAGATCTTAATACATTTAGGCTATTATTATTGTTGTTGTTTATATTTAAATAAAAATTTTTTTTTTGTATACAGCTGGATCTAATTCTGTTTCTTCTCTATTTCTATTTTGGCTACACCTATTTATTGGTTCTCTAGCTTTATGCAGGTTAACCAATTTTTCATTTAGTTCTTCATTATTAAACAAAGGTAATAAAATTTACCATATGGAGTTGTTTAAAAAATTAGCAACAATACACAAAAGACACCTAGCACAGTGGGCAGCATGTTAATTTTGTTTGTTTGTTTGTTTGTTTTGAGACAGGGTCTCACTATGTAGTTGAGACTGACCTGGAACTACTATGTAGCTCAGGCTGGTCTCAAACTCACAGCGATCCTCCTGTCTTAGCCTCCCGAGTGCTGGGATTACAGGAGTGAACCACCACGCCCGGCTCCATATTAAATTTTTGATAAATGGTAGCTATTGTACAAAGTTACTTTCTGCTAGAACTATGTAGCTGTAAGAATGGTAAAACAAAACCCATTTTTGTCTAAAATTAGGCACTAATTGTATTAAAAGTGACAGTACTTCCGGGGGTTAGCTGTACAGATTTACTAACACTTGGCATTTCCCAAGCAACAATTTCATATGGCTGAAGATGATACCTGCCAGTATTAAAGTCCATTGGATACATATGACCTCTCTTTTATTCCCTCACTGGTCCTATGCTGTTTTACAGCTGAGAAAAGTGGAGCCAAAGCATACTTTGTCCAAGGTCAAGTGGAAAGGTGCTAAACAAACACTGGATTTACTTTATTATTAAACTATTCTCTCTAATATATAACAGAAAACCAAATGCCAAAGTCAAGTAAAGCACACTTTAGAATGATAATGTCTGCATACATTCACAAATGTCTCTGTACTTGTAAGTGCACATTCATATTGGTGTGTATGTATGTAGACGCCTGTGTACCACATGTTCTCTGTATAAACACACACATGCACACACACACACACACACACTGACAACTTTTGCTGACAATATTTCTGTATTGAAAAGCCTCCTAAATTTTATAAGGATTTTACACTGCCTATAAGGTTGTCTTACAGGATTTTATATTCCCTTAATGAATAGTATCTTCTTATGGCTTCTTCAGACAGGATAAAAAATGATTAAAAAAAAGTTAGGCAGAGATTCATGAAAATGGAAAAGAAGCATATTATGATTCAGGAACAAATTTATTTTTGGTCTTATGATTATTGTTTGTAAAACTGTGTTTATCTACTAAGTAAGAACGCTATTGTCAGACCCTTAAAAGTGTATTTGCAGACTGTTGGCTTCAGTGTTCAACTCAACAGAAAGTAAAGAAATTATTAAGAGATAAGCATTCCAAGCCGGGTGTGGGGGTGCACGCCTGTAATCCCAGCACGTGGGAGGCTGAGGCAGGAGGATTGCTATGAGTTCGAGACCAGCCTGAGCTACATAGTGAGTTCCAGGTCAGCCTCAACTACATAGTGAGACTCTGTCTCAAAAAAAAAAAAAAAAAGAAGCATTCCATAAAGTTGCCTAACACTCTCCTTTCTAATTAGCTGTGATACAGTGCACATTAGCTATGGGGATACTAATGACATACTACCTAACTAGCTGATAAGTACTTGGATTAAACAACTCACATATTTATAGTCAATTTTCTATTACTAGACCCAATGTGCTTTAAATATCCTTGAACATAATCATATTTGACATATCATATTTTTTCTTGGAATATAAGCTTTGATCATCAGATACTTTATTATTTGTTTTGCAAAGATCAAGTTGTATATTACTATAATGGACAAAGCATAAGTCCATCCTCAAATTTTCCTTTTTTTTTTGCAAATTTAATTTAGTAAATTATTGGGGAAATATAAATAGCATTAGGATAAAAATCCTACTTCTATATGAAGTAGAATGCATTTTTATGAGCTAGATCATTAAAAGAAAAGGGTATAGTCATTGTAAATAACATTTTATTTATAAGAGACTAAAATTGATGTGGGTAAAGAAACACCTCCAGGAAACCCCCGGAATGTCATTTCAAAAATTAATATTATGAAGATATGACCCAGAAAAATTCTAAGTAAAGAAATAAAACTGAGACTCCATACATCAGCCCACTGAAGTAAAAGTTACAAATGCAATGATTTGGAAGTCACTTTAAAAATCTAAGATTCTCAAATAGACACAGTTTTGATGGAAGAGTACAAATGAATAAGTGGTGTGATACAAAGTATAAAGATATTAGATGCTAATTTTAGAAAGACTCACAGAAGGTTGAATAGAGTAAAGGTTTTGTATAGAAAAATATAAATTATATCTCCAAATTATGTGCAAATAATATGAACAGCAGGTTCTTTTTTATTGGTTTCCTTGCAAAAATGATTATTTTTCACTTAGTAATAACTGACAGATTTATCTCCTATATGCATTTCCTCACATTTTAATGTTCCTAAAATGTTATGAAGAGGTCATTCCTTGCAAGTAAATGCATTTGAAATGCTAAATCTACAATGATGATCAATGTGTCAAGTTTTAATACATTTCAGTCATTGTTTAAATGTATACCATATTCATTTTTTTCCAGAACAGTTTAAACAATATCTGATGAAATAAAAACACACATATAAAACCCACCGTGATAACTGAGCACAAAAAAGCCACTCGTTGTGAAATCACTGTGGAATTTTATGAGAATCTGATTGGCAGTGCTATAGACTGATTCCAAAGCAGTATTACCGCTGAACTGCCCAATCTGAGGCGAGTTTTGATCCGGTCCATCCCTGTTGTGGAGAAAGAGGACAGATTGAGAATAATTCATGGTGAATTCTGCATCAAGTTTAAAGAAAGGATTAATTATACTTCTATTATAATATTAATAATAAAGATGCAGTGGATAAAATAACCCATGAGTGACCAATCATATTGGTGTCTACTGTCACTAGATAGATAATACATTTTAAAATATAAAGTATGAGAATAGATCAAACCTGCAGTTAAAGGAAAAGCATCTGCACTCACTGTAATCAGTACATTGTCTTTTATTTTTGACGAAAACTCAGACTCTCTAAAATGCTTCGTTTATTCCCCTTTTATTTTTCTCAGCAACATTCTTGAGAATCTCTTTTTATAAGTCAGATAGTAGCTCTGGTGCCCAAATGTCAATGATCCATTCAGAGATTCTCTTCATATTTTTGAATGAACAGGTTTTAAGTCATAATACAATTATATTCTTTCACAATTAATTATTACGACAGATCTCAGTAGTTATATTAACTAAATAAGTCCAATTTGATATAGGCTCTTAAATTTCACCAGTTTTTACCGCCAGGTAGGTATTTTTTTTCCTCTCTCTCTCTCTCTCATTGAGTTTATTGGTACATTTTAGGTAGGTATTCTTAATTTATTCTGTTAGTTTCTTATTTTAACATATTAGTAATACCTTTAAATAACTGTTTCTCCTAAGGAGGTTTTGTTTTACAGTGGATCACTACTTCAAATGGTAATAAGCCAAAATCTATTTCTCCTGTTCGTCTCATTCTGCAAAACTCCTGTCATCCTCAGTTACTCACACCAATTCAAATAGCAGATGGCACTTTGTAACAGAGGATTGTGATATATTTTCCTTCCTTGCTTGCTTATTATATATAGTTGAATCAATCAATAACAATGGTCCTAGCTTACCATACAGTGATGAAATCATAGATTGGTTCTGTTTGAAGGACAGTAAAATTGATGTAGATTCCATTCCCTGGAGGCACTCTTACAAGCCAAAAGCAATCTTGAAAGTTTGGATACTCATCGGGGTACCCAGGAGAATAAATGGTGCCATTCATTGCAGTTATATTCCCACCACAAAGAGCTATGGGGAAAAGATACAAAATAAGATGCTAAAAATAATAACAATGAATCAACAATGAAGAAAAAGGCAAACATCCCACACTCTTCAGGAATATAAAATCGTCTGTGATGCATATTTATGTCAGCTGAGGTTTATAAAATGGAACTGACAAAAATGAGTGAATTATGGTCTTTTCTGCATTTTTCTGTATGAGGTATGTTAATTCTTTGTTATCACTAATGATCACAAGGATGGTAAATTATTGTCTTTTCTCTTTTTTGAATATATCATATCAATGCAAACATTGTTTATTTTTTATCTTATGTTATGAATATGTACCTATGAGCCCTTATAAGAGTTTTAAGAACTTTTTGGCTAAAAGGATTTTCTAGAGAAAATGCTCAAATTCAGTAGTAGTATTTAGATTATTGGTTCATAATAATGACTATTAAATAGATACACACACACACACACACACACACACACACACACAAACCCATACCATCACCAGCACCGCCTGTACACACTGAAGAAAGTCTCAACAGTAGTGACAGATTTTATGTTCGTTACAAATGGGGAAGGCCAGGACTTCTACTAATAGTGGTAAAACGAGTTATTCAATATGGAGCTACTAGGTTTATTTTTTCTTTTAATAATTCAACAGAAAGAAGTGAATGTCAGTATTTTAAGTGTGTATTTAATGTACTATTGGAAAAGGAAGCGAAGGGAGAATGTCAACACAAGAATTACTAAACATGAATGATGCCGTCTAAAAGATAGCTTCAGCGCAGAAGCATACCTTCACACCTGGGAAGGGGATGATTCCAATTACGGCTGACTCCGTGCAGGCACGTGAGCGCAGAATCGCCTAGTAATGTGTATCCTGGGAAACATTCAAATGAGATGGTCTGACCCACAGTAAAATCATTGCCGATTACAAAGCCATTTCGAAACGGGCGTGGATCAGGACAGCTCTGCAACTGATAGGCTAGGGCAAAAAGAGAGAGAGAATTTCGTTTTTCAATTTCACAGAGCACCCATGGCTGCTATTTGTAGCTTACACACTGATGTGACATTGCTTGTAGTTAAGTATAAGTAATGACTCAAGTTTATGATAAATGCTGTTGATGATGGTATTATATGAATTCATGACTACAATTCTGATATTTGAAATATTAATATGATTCATAAAAATGGCTAGGTTACTTTATGCACTTAGGCAATCTATTTGAATTTGAAACCTGACAAAAATGTAAAGTCCTCTTACAGTCACAATTTTAATCATATTCTCATTCTCTCAAGTAGGATGCAATTGCTTCTAGGGTTATGTTGCAGGTACAAAGGAAAAATTAAGTATGTGCATAAGCATAATTCTCAGCCTTTTTAATTTTTTAAAAAAAATTTTATCTAAAAGACACATATCACAATATATCTCTGTTAAGTTTATCCAAAGAATTCACTTAATAAAATAAAGTGGTAGGAAAAAATTCTTTCCAGATAACTAAAAATAAACTACATTTCAATTATTTTGATGTTGTTCCCACTGGTGTGTGTGTGTGTGTGTGTGTGTGTGGTGTGACTTTATTTGTAGCTGTCTTTATTTGTTCATATGCTCTTGTTTAATATTCTAGATGAGATAAAGGATCTATTTATTTGTTTGCCATTATATCTCAAAGCCTTTCTCACTGTCTTTCATTTAGTAGGTTCTTTTTGGGGGTGGCGGTGAGACAGGGTCTCACTACGTTGTTGAGACTGACCTGGAACTCACTATGTAGCCCAGGCTGGTCTCGAACTCACAGTGATCCTCCTGCCTCAGCCTCCCGAGTGCTGGGATTACAGGCATGCACCACCACACCCGGCTTTCATTTAGTAAGTTCTTAACAAACACTGCTGAATGAATTTTGAACTCATGAACAGGGTATGTAGTCAAATAATGTTAATATTTGGAACATTATTATTAAGTTTAAACTATATTCTAATTAATACAATTTAAGTTGTTGACAGAGACTACTTTGCTACAGATCATTAAAATTCTATATTCCTCAAATTAAAAAAAAAACTACATTAGAAGTTGAACACCTTACCTTGTTTTTATTAAAACAATCTGAATTTTAACAACTAAAGATTTTTAAAATGAATAAATTATTTTTAAAATTATGTCTTTTGTCTTAATTTCTTCATTATAATTAATACTCTACGCACAAGAAAATGTGAAACCCAAAACACTCCTCAATCCAACAGCAGGCAAATGTGTATCATCTGATTATTAGAATTAGGAATATATTAGTTTATTAAATAAAACTTTCAGTTTTCACCCACATTTAAAAGACAATTTTGAGTAGGAAAGGACTCACAGATAAATGTGTGATCCTTTGAAAACTTATACAGTGTTCTAGTTTCTATTCTTTTTAGTTTAATAAGGAAGCATAAAAAATAAATTTTAAATGTACAAGAGACATTTTCCCAAGAATTAACAAATCTAATAACGTTTCCAGTGTTAGCACTGATTTTGCCACCAAACTTTCCCATAGACGAGTTCACTTAATTGTACACTATCTGCTTTTCTGAAAAATCAATGCAAAGGTAATGTTAACCCTATGGAGCTATATAAATTATTCAGTTTCATTAAAGTGCCATTAATTCGATTATATAAAGAAAACAGTTTTAAATTTCAATATGATTCACAAATGCTAGGCATGTCAACACTGTGTCAGTAACAAGACAATGTTAGATCTTTTATACCCTTGTTATGTCAATAATGACTTTTTTTTCAAATAACACAATAACTAAAAATGTAGAAATAAATAGCATTCAAATTCTAGACTCAGGGCTTTCAAATGTTATTTTGAGAGAAAATGAGGATTGGAAAAGGAAATGGAACTGCGTTCAGGGTGAATTTAAAAAGCTCAGAGCAGGGCTGCTTACACTTCTAGGAAGCAGCACAGTACAGTTCTGAGATGTCTAGCATCAAAAGAGAGAAACGTGTTTACTCATTTGTTCTGGAAATAATTTCCGTGTGGGTATGGATGATTCCACTGTGAGAACCAGCAGAGACTATTTCTAGTTTATGGGCAAGATGTGGGTTCTTTCTTACTCTTACGCACACTTAACACACATCAATGAACAACAAAATGCCCTCACTTTTAGGGAGGTCTCAGCCAAAATTACCACCTACTATGACATACTTTAATAATTAAGTACAGATGTAACAATATTTCAAGTTATTTTGATCCAGTTTTGTCAATGGAATTATGGTTCATAAAAATACCCTCATAATTTAATTTTAACAGAACTTTTAAGATCAGAAAGAATACACCACCAACAGCTAAACTTTACTATTATTTGCAAATTGTATAAACCTGAGTATACACATTACAAGTATTTTATCACATAAAATTCAACATGAGTTGTCTGGGTGGGATTATGCTAATGACGAAGTGATGGCCAAGCCCTAGGCCACATGAGACTAAGTAGGGAGAATCAGCATTTAAACAGAGCTCTACCACAGTCCAAAATGTGTGGACAAAAGTCCAAAATGTGTGGTCAAAAGGGATACAAATCTCTCTCGGTGTCATGTAGCAGTTTTGTATGGGATAGATCCGATATAATAAGATTATCTAAGTTATTTTTGGTTCATATTTTCCTGGCAACAGAACAAAATCATGGAGTGTCATTATTATTTTATAAAGTAAAATAAATGATTTTACATAAAATAATATATAAATATCTTTTTGCTATTCAGTTTGACATAAAAACAAAGATGAATCTTTGATATCCAGTTGACTAATGTAATCTTCTTTTCATGGTTAGGCCCTTTTAAAGGACTCAGAAAACATTTTCCTTGAGAAGTTGCCTGTGAGTTTCACTGTGTAAAAATACTTCTCACTGAAGCTTGCAACAGTTTTTCATTTCTCTTTTTAACGGAATGTAAAAAATACTTATGCATAGTTCAAGAGATCTAATAGCAGAAGTGAGGTCCAATGCACTTTCACTTTTAAGACTCCCCCTACCTTGGTATACAATGTGAAAGCCCTGTTTGTTCTGTGAGTAGTCGCTGTGGAAATACAAGCTGGTTTCGTGGGTCGTGCTAAACAGGGAAGATGGTATTTGGGGACCACTAAGCCTCCCAATGACAGTACTCATTTCTGATGATCCACTCCTCACTTCCAAGTAATCGTGTATGGTTTCTGTAGAAAAATTGACAAAATGGAGGTGCACACCTAAAAGGGAAAAAATGAAATTAATAAAACTGTACTTTTTATCGAATTACACGCACAAACACATACATCATTGCACTTAGTGTGGCCACTTTGGTCAGAAACACATGCTCACGTTCTGGGTCATGAGTTTTCAGTCTACCCAAGACCATTATCTGTGCTAAGCCTTTTCAGACTGGCTACTCATTTTAGTCTTCTGAGATTTAACAAACAAGTCGGCCTTCAGTCTAGCACATCCTGGTAGGAATGTACTGACTCACATGATCTGAAAAGCTGTTAAAATAAGATTGTAGTGATAGAAGATGAGATTTTATTAAATGCAACAGTAATATATGAACAAACTGGGAGTTGTATTATTAGAATTTAAAAAGTAGTATATGTGTTTGTGTATTTAAATCTAACACTAGAAAATCTGTACTACTTTGCAAATGTAAAAATGATTTCTTTATGAAGAAAAGGAGATGAATTCAATAATTGCTAGAAAAAATTTATGTACCACTTGCTCATGGTGATAAAAAAGTTACAAAAGCATTGTACATGAACCTTGTGTTGATTTAGTAGTTATAGATCTCTAAAATGAACTATTTTCATATACATCTGCTATACATTCCAGAAATCTCAAAATGAGATATATCCAAAGAAAATGAAATCAGTTTGTCAAACATACATATGTACTCTCATGTTCACTGCAACATTATTTACAATGGCCAAGTTAGAGAACAACCAAAACATCTATCAATGGATGAGCAGATTAAGAAAATATGGTCTATACCAGTAATGGAATTCTTTTAGAGATGAACACCCAAACTACAACCCCAAACCCATTTATTTATTGCCAATTACCAACACTGCAATTAAACCTGAAACCTAAGGTTTTAGTGTAGTTTACATTAACATCTTTTGTCTTAAAAGAAAACACAATAACAGAGCTTTCAAGATACAAACAGCTTCTTATCGAAAGGTAAGTTTGCACTTGGTGGGCTTTTGAACAATTATTATGATCTCTGCTTTTGTATTCACCCTGAAATTTTGTCAAACCTTGGTTGGGGTGCCTTGGTTAGTGTGCTCACAGAAAGGGCTCTTTGCCCGCCACAGCAGACATGCCATAGAGTAGCACCATTGGTCTATATCTATGCAAACTATTCAGCCTTTAAAAAGGAAGAAGATTTTATCATTTTTTGACAACACGAATAAACCTAAAGGGCAACATGCCAAGTAAAAGAAGCCAGGAATGAAAAGAAAATACCACGTGATCTCATTTACATGTGGAATCTTCAGAGGCAAACTCATAGAAGCAGAGATTAGAAGGTTGTTACGGGAGATGAGGAAAGAGCGGTGGACTGGGCGATGTTACTCGAAGTACACGAGATTTCATTTAGGGAGAATAAGCTTAAGAGATTGTGGACCATGGTGGCTATAGTTAATTACAATAGAGTTAATTGTGTTCTTACAAATTGCTAAGATAGTTTAAATGTCTTCTCAACAAAAAGTGGTATGTGAGGTGATACCTGTAAATTAGATTAATTTAGCTATTCCAATTTTCTTAGCTATTCCAATTAACGTAGTGATTCCAAACATATTTCAAAACTTCATGTTCTATGGACTGATTCAATTCTTCTTCGTCAATTAAAAATAAGAAATAAAGAAAGAACAAAGAATAAAATGCCCATAAACTTTCAGGTATCTCAGTAGTCCAAGTGAAATATATGTAGCTTAAGCAAATGTTATTTAAATTTCATTACTCAATTTTGATAATTATATGTGTTTCCAAACTAAAGTGTACTTGGCAAGCATTTTATAATTTCTCAGGAAATGATGACATTTTTTCAGAATATATTAATAAACACTGAATGCTCTTTCATGTGTTTCCAATATACATACCAAATCCTATGGGCAACTTGATTGTCCATGTGCAATCCAAACTGCTAGGGTAGTTTCCGGGAAACCCAGGACTGAGAATCACACCACTGAAATCTGACATACCACCGCCACACTGAGCTGTGAAACAGTACAGGTCCCATGTAAGCCACCGTAGTGGAATCATTTGCTATATTAAAAAAACATTCAAATCATTTTATATCTGCATTAAGTCTCTGAGTTAGAAATGTTTTACATAAATGTGAATATTGTCAGTCATTCACTGTATGCTAATAATGAAGTATAATCAGTTGGCAATGCATTTTCTAAATACATCACCCATCCTCAGAACAAAAGTTCAAGCTAAAAAATAAATTACTGCGCAGCAAGTAATAGCTCATATGTAGTGAATGCAAAGAGAGCACAGCCTTTTACACAGTGGGTGTTTTATGTCTCATCCTGCAGTATTTCTAGTAATGTTTTTACTCCTTCCAGAGATGATTTAATTTAGAACAAATCAAGCCAACCACTTCAACTCTGAGTACCATATTCCGGAGAGAATCTTTTCCACAACTTTCCTTACTTTTCCTTTTTTTTTTTTTTTTTGTAAGAAAGTTTAATAAAAAACATGAAGGAAAACATTGATATCCATTGGTAATACATAAAGGATACATGCTATATATCATATAAGACTTTATTTTATTCTAAAAGAATAGAGAAGTATAAAAAGTAATTTATATATTGAAAACTTAAGCAGAATTTATAAACATGCTTATTGTAGAATCTCTGTTAAACAGGATATTTATAGATAAATGAAGCAATAAATTTAAGAGCAGAAAGTTATTCTTTTTTGTTTTTTTTTTGGTATCAGGGATCTAAATCAGGACCTTGCACTTGTAAGGCAGGTGGTGAAACCACTGAGCTACATCCGCAGCCCCTTCATTTTATTTTTAATATTAGACATTTAATACATATTAAAGAGCAATTGTATTTTAGAAGCTCATTCTTTCTTCTAAATGTATATATTTTTATTTCATTGTGCAAAAACTATAGATGTATGTCTGTTAGTCATTGGGTAAAGAATCAAATTTCATAATTGCCCCAAGTCTAAATTTTTCCTGTGCAGATCATTTGTTTGCAATTTCAATCATTTATTTTGTTTTAATAATAATTCATTTCTTTTTAAGAATAGTAGCAGACAAATGCCTAAATTTTAAGTTATATAGCACAAAGCCAAATTCAATAGGCATTTTATCAAAGTTCTATACAATATGCCATAACAATTTTGATGGCTGTTATTTACAGTAAGGACTGACTAAGTCATGGCTCAAGCCGATTTTAATAATATATAGTATATAAAATGTTGATATAATATTAGTCAATATGCATATGGATATGTCTTTAAAGTCTCTGACCACTATGAAGCTCTAAAAGTACACTTGTAAACCTCTCCATTCCTTGAAATCTCAGCTCATCCATCATTAAATAATTATTAAATATATCATTAAATAATTTTCAATATATATGTACATATATATACTATTAAAGTTTACCAGTTACTTTTCTAACATTCCATTTTTCACATATATTCATCACAAAACCTGAAATTAATTGTAATAAATAATTATGTCAACCAAAAACATCCTTAAACTTTTCAGCAAGACTACATTTATAGGTTTATTTTGGCTGTCCTCTGAAATTTGGGCACAAGACAAAGGCCAGCCTTTATTTCTTGTCTTCACAATTTCAAATCTTTGAGCAGCTGTTTTTCCTTCTTCTGCTACTTTCCATCTTTCTACATGATCTGAAAATCATCCTCCGCATTACGCATTCCTACCAAACATGAAATCCCTAAACCTCAGGAGGAAGAAGGGAAAAGCTCAAAAAGTTAAGCAGCAATGAAGAGAGAAGAAAAAGAATGACAACTTATGTAAATCATATGAACAGTGCTGAAAAATGGAGCTGCCTCCTGCTCTTGGTTCATTCCTATTTTCTGGATGTTGGCAAACTCACACAGCCCTATTCCTGGGATAACAGTTCTATGTGTGTTAAAAGCGAGTTCAAAGAACATACTTTTGTGCCCTATTACACTCTTTTTATAAGGAACCTGCCCACCAGTTAGTCTTCTAAGATAAAATCACCTTCCGTTTTCTCCCTGTTCATCTCTAATACCTAAAATCTCATATGGATTTCCCATCATTCCAACAAAATATCTGGCAGATTGCTTATTTTCCAGTTCATAAGTGTGCGACGTCGTTCCCTGACGATGAGGGTTTAGCTCACTCTCTGAACCCGCCCTCTGCCTTCTGCGTCTCCCTTCAGTATGGCCACAGCGTGCCTTCGCAATTTTTAATTTTCTCACAAAATGAAGTACAAGCTTGTTGTTCAAAGTTTATGAAATGAAATAAGAAAAAAGATTAGAAGGGAAAGAAAAACACCCTCAAATTTAACCCGCCTCCCACAGATTTTATCTTTACATTGTATTTTCCTCTGGTAATGTGTTTACAGGTCTATAGAGTGAAAATATGGTCATACAATGAGTAGTGTTAATTCGCCTCAAATTTAACTATGTGTTATAAGCTTTGTCCTTGCTGTTAAATGTTCATTTAACGAATGCCATTTATTTCATATTTTAACAGCCTATTCCCTGTTATTAGACTGTTAAGTACTTGCCTACTTTGCACTCTAATAGCTACCACTCCAAATGTCTTGTGTCCTCCAGATTCAGTGTCAAGCACCTTAAACACATTCTCTCAATTTTATCTCCACAATACACCTGGGAGGCAGGCATCTTTATCTCATTTAACAGGTGAACATGCAGAAGCTCAAAGAATAATACATCGTGTCTCAATTTTACCTTAAGCTGAAATTTGAATATAATAGTGTTAAACATCAAAGTCTGATTAGTATTCTATATAAGTTCATACTAATGTAATTTATATAATAAAACTTTAACCTTGCTGTTTAATTTTGTAAAATATCACTTCCATCTATTATTTACCTTGCTAAGATGCACAATAAAATGCAGATTTCTCCCCAAAATGCACTAATACTTAATCCATCAAAGTATTACTAACTTTTGCATAATCATAATTGAAGCTAATTATATAGTAGGATGGGAATTATCATATAATACCTGGATGGTATATAAATTGGTATATCTGAAAGCAAGTTAATAATGCTCAAAAATCTTTTAAACAGTTATGTGTAATGATAACCTTAATCTACTTAGGTAAATGTTTTTCTAAGGCTGGGGAATCAACTCCAAAGTCTTATAGATATGAGATAATACTGAATTACATCTCTCCCTATTTAAGCAAAATTCTAAGCAAATAATTAGTTGTACATAAAGGCACACAAAAAGACCCATAAATATGTTGTTTATAATGTCAAAGAACAAAAAATAGCAAAAAGGGGAAAACTTTATAAATTAGACAATAATAGGCACCATGAAGCCACTTAAACAATTTAATGTCAAAGATAATATGGCATGGGAAATTCTCACAAGTTAATGTTAATAAGGTAAACATTATAAAGCTAGATATTTTATGGAATCCCCAATCTTTATATTTGGTCATCACACAACATATATGAGAACTCTAAGAAATGAACAAGCAAAAATAAGCATATCTGGAAAAATAAGCACAATACATAGTTTGTTTTTTGTTTTCTTATATTACCAGTTTTATGCTCAATTGTATACGTACAAAGCATGCACTCATGTAGTATACTTATAATTATAATCAGTATTATTCACAAACAAAATTTTTCTGTAGCCATCGTATGTTTATACATTCAAACTGCTACAGTATACTTTTATAAATTATCTACTGTACCTAAAACTGTTTCCTTTAAAAAAATCATATTCTAAACTTTGAATGTTTTCAATACTGTTTGCCTAGTAATTTCCACTTTTATTCTTAAATATAATTTTCTAATTAAGATATAATATAATTAAAATATAATTCTTAAATATAATTTTCCTATTAAGAATTGTGTCCAATTCAAAAAAATAATCCTATGTTGAAATCCTAACCTGCGATATAAGTGTACAGTAACTTATAACCATAAATGACTTAGGGCCAGCCTGACATATGGACAACGTGGACTGTGACTGGAATTTTAATTTTAAATTAAGACCAATGTCTTGAGTTATAACCCAAATGCCAGCTTCTTGTTCTTCCAGATGGTCTCAGGTACAGATTTAACCCTTAAAAAGTTCTGGAAAGAGCATTATCACATCCTTTCCTGTGTGAGGTTAACTGAGAGATCCTGGGCCAATGTCTCTCCAAGGACACTGAGATCTGCCTGTGTAGAGAGAGACTTTGAAGGCTGTGTAGAGGAGCCTGAGCCTTCAGCTGACCAACTTGACTTACAACCAGCCCTCGGGAACGAATTGAGCCCTTAAATCGAGGATCTATTGTATTTGGAAACAGGGCCTGAAACAGATAATTAAGTCTGAGTAAGGTCACACAGGTGAGGCCCTAACCCCAAAGAACTAATCTTATTAGAGAAGCAAAGGCCACCAGAAGTGTAAATGC
This sequence comes from Fukomys damarensis, assembly GCF_012274545.1. Classification (NCBI taxonomy): domain Eukaryota; kingdom Metazoa; phylum Chordata; class Mammalia; order Rodentia; family Bathyergidae; genus Fukomys; species Fukomys damarensis. Next base: position 11,813,944 of record NW_022900917.1, on the reverse strand, counting down.
ACAGAGAAGACCACGTGAAGACACAGAGAGGAGACAGCTGTGGAGGCCAACAAGAGAGGGCCTCAGAAGGAAACAGCCCTCCAGCAACCTTTTCTTGGACTTGGTCCTTCCAGAATTGTGAGAAAATCAGTTTTCATTGCTCAGGCCAGTCTGGAGTATTCTGCCATGGCACACGTGAACAGTCACAACACAGGTTTGGCCGCTGTACGGTGGTCGGGCACAGTAGTTACACTAAATCTTTCACTTGCGCTCTTTTTGCTCCCTAGAAAAAGCTGTTTTGTCCTTCAGTGTGTCGTATTTATAGTTAATTAGCAAACTGCGTGTAACTAATGGGCTGATTAGGTTTGTAATGGCCTCCGTTAACAACATTCTCACTTATGAAATTTCAAGTGTAGTCCATTGTATCATCTCATGCTACATTATTCTTCTTAAGACATTTCTGTTATTTCTACCCTTCCAGGTGGTAAATAAATTATTTAAAGATAGGACTAATTGGCCTACAGATTTAGCTCAGTGGTTCTGCCTCCTGCCTTGCAAGCTCAAGGTCCCGAGTTCAATGGTCCTGAGTTCAATATCCATTACAAACAGACAAACAAAAAACATAGGACTGATACCTCATGTTTGTTTTTCATACTCTGTAGAACCTAATCTATTAATAGTTGCATAGGTACCAAAAGATGAGGAGGAGAAAAATTTAAAGAATGGATAGAAATAATTTGGAATTGGCATTAGTTCATAAAATGAACATTTAGTTCTATAATTTCAGAGCTCCCAAGTTATCTTCTGACGTGTTCAGTAGCTCAGTTGTCTGTCACCACTGAAGACATCTGAGAGGGTGTCTTGCTTCCTTTCACAGATTCTCCAGATTCCTTATCTATTCTGCCTCAAAATTAAGCAAGGAGATGTGACATATTTTTCTAACATATAGCTATTTCTATTGTACCATATTGTAAAATATCTACAGGAATCAAAGACAAAATAAGGCAAAATTATAACACCTTCCTCAATTTCTAGTTTTAACTCATTTTTTGATATTGATGTCTAGAGTTTTAACAATTGTATAAGTTTACAGATGTTTTATTTATTTATTTTATTTATTTTTATTTTTTTTTTTGGTACCAGGGATTGAACTCAGGTCTTTGCACTTGCAAGGCAGGCCACTGAACCACTGAGCTAAATCCCCAGCTACAGATGTTTTAAAGTTAAACATTTATCTTAAAAATATTGCCAAAACATCCATAAAAGGCAAACAATAAATGTGTACAGGATATATCTTTAAATTTGATGAAGTATATAAATAATTTACAGTCTTGCAACTTACCCAAACAAATTGGGATGGGATAATTCCATCTTCTCACCGGTCCAGGCATACATGTAATGTGAGAATGGCCCTACATAAAGCAGATAGCACAGTTCAGTGCACATTTAGAAGAAGTCTAGAGGAGATGTAGCATATTGAATAAATACAATGAAAATAAGGTTAAGGATACACACTTCAGCAGTTCACTGTACCAATAAATGTGTGGAAATCAATGGCCAACACTTTGAGTGCCTCTTGCAAATGTAGAGACCAAAGGTAACTTGCAATCTCATGATGCCTCAATAAATTTAGTATTAAAATATTTATACAAGTTTTTATTTTCCTGCTGTATACATTTTTTAGTGGACTCTTGTATATTATCACTTTTACTTTTTCTGGAAATCTTTGTATAACTTGAAATAAGAAAGGTAATTAGATATATTTATCATAAAATATTTTAAAAACTGCAGAGTCACTGTAGAAAAAACAAGACCGTAGCACTTTGGAATTGTGGTTTTAATATTTTCTATCAAAAAGTTCTACTAAGTTATTGCAATGGGTCTACAAGTGAAAGGGCCATTTATACAGTAGTTAATAATAAAATTCCATAATATTCAAGGTGATACTGGTTAAAGAATCATTACAAAGTTCTTTTTAAAAATATTAAAACAGGTTAAAAGTATTGAAGTATAAGCTTAAAAACTGATCGCACTTTGAGAATGATCATTCATGGGGTAAGATCCTAAATATTACAGATTATTAATATTTTCACTTTACTTTTTATCCAGTACTGGGAACTGAATACTAGATTTCACACTGAGGTAACTTGCCATTGATTTTTTAATTTTTATTTTAAAACAAGGTCTTGCTACATTGCTCAGGCTGGGCTCAAACTTGCAGTCCTTGTGCCTCAGCCTCCCAGAGTGCAGCAAAAGCCACTGGGAAGAATAAACACCAAGCCTGGGCCACTCCACCCACCAAGAAATGTATTCACATGTGAAATAATTTCTACCTTCCAATTCTAGTTGAATAACTTCATAAAGGATCCAATTCGAGGTACATTTCAATGACTTTATTCTGCAGACTTTCCAAAAAACCTTTCAAAAGTAGATATAGTGATGGTTGGTCGTGACGGTCTACTTTGGTTGGGCTGAGAGACACCTAAGTGCTTAGTAAGCACAACCCCAGTGTGTCTGTGACGGTGTCCAGAGGTAACTGGCAGAGGGACAGCCGACTGAGGCAGAGACCGGCCCTGAAGGCAGGCAGCGGATCCAACAGGCAGGGCAGGGCCCAAACAGAACATATGAGGCGAGAGGAAAGCACTGCCAGCGCAGTCAGTCGTGTCTCTCCCATTCCTTTCCCCTCTCTCTGTCTCCCTCTTCTCTCCCTCTGCTCCTCTCTTTTCCGGCTTTCACAAGGTGGGCAACTTGGCTCCACCACACCCTTCCCGCTGTTCGCGTAACCTCAGAACAGAAAGTGTGCAGCCAACATGACCATGGACCGAAGCCCCTGAAATAGTGAGTCAAAATAAATATTTCCTTTTGTATTTATTTCACTCAACTGTTTTCACAATAGGACAAAACCCCTATCTCCACACAAACATAGATACATAGTATCAGAATATACACTGCAAAATCCAAAATATATTTGTTGTAGATTTTCCCTAATTTGGAGATTTTATTATTACAGAAGTTTCATTTAATGGTTTCTATAATATTTCATTTTATATCTAAATTCTATACATTCAGGAATTAAATTGTCAAAATCTTTCTTTTTTCTTTCTTTTTGGTACCAGGGATTAAACTCCGGCCCTTGTGCTTGTGAGGCAGGTGGCAGAACCACTGAACCAAATCCCCTGCCCAAAATTGTCAAAATCTTATGTGAAAGTTGAAAAAAATCTGAAATAAAAATTAATTTTGAGTCAAAATCATTTTTGGTTATTTCCAGACAAAGCAAATTTAGTACACACCAGCCTTTTCTCTCATGATTTTACTCACTGAACACTCTTTAACTGAAGCATAAACTCACAACCCAGGATGAAGATTTTTGGAACACCTGTGGATGGTCAATCATTGACGTGTTAAAATCTTCTAAAATGACAAAGAGACGAAAGCTGTAACATTAAAGCAGACTTACCTGAAGAGAATAGCCTTGATCGCACTGGAAGGATACCACATCACCAACCATATATCTGTCTCCAAGTTTAATTCCACTGCTCGGAGTCTGTGGCTCGGGACAAGAATCCAAACCAATTGCTAAAAATGTTCAAAAATAGTAATCTAAGTAACTACAACAAAGAACACCTAAATCATATGTACTAATTTGCACAGATTGAATATTGGCATCATGTCAAATGAGATTTCATATTGATACACTGATAACTTCCTGTGGGAACTACTGAAAAGTGTATTGGAACTCCATCATAAAACTAAGCCTTTTGAACTTTCAGAGCACCAAGAAATAAATAGCATTGTGGCTATACTTAAATTATTTTTTCAGTCCAGGTGTAACTGTCTTCTACAAAGAAACAAAAATAAAAGTTCCTATAAAGAAAATCCCTAAATGAAATACAGTATGTGAATAAAACCAGGGATGGTGGTATAGACCCTTCTCCCCAGACACTCAGGAGTCTGAGACAGAGGACTGCTTAAACCCAAGAGTACAAGGCCAGCCAGGCCACATAGTAGAAGACCCCCTTCTTTGATAGACAGATGACAGATACATAGATAGATAGATAGATAGATAGATAGATAGATAGATAGATAGAAGATAGATAAGAAAGAATAAGAAGCCAGATCTGGCTTAACATAAGTGATGCCCTGGGGTGCATTCCAGGAACATCATCCTTCTACCCTCACCAAAAAAAATGAAAGAGATGGAAAGAAAGAAAGAAAAAGTGAGAGAGAGAGAGAGAGGGAGAGAAAGAGAGAGAGGTGAGGGAAGGGAAGAAGGAAGGAAGAAGGAAACAAAGGAGAAGAGTAAAACACTTTTAGTAAAATCAGTAATAAATCATTTACCTTTTTGTCTCTATAGCTTCCTTTGTTTATACAAAAAGTTTTTTTTCACTTGTAAGGAATATTTTCATATATTTATTATATATACAACATAAAAATATAATTATGTACTTTTTGTATATGTAATACAAAACTATGTGTAACAAATATTTTCATATACAACATAAAAACATAGTATTTTTCTCCAAAGATACTATAATTAGAAAGAACAAAAATATGCGTTTCATTGAGACATGAAAAGTATTATCTCTCATTTTTTCTGAGGAAGATAATAATATATTTTAAAATACTTCTATTATTCTTACATTAAGAATTTATTTTTCAACATAAACGAATAAAAACATAGTAAATATAAGATTATCACAAATTATTCGTATTTTTCAAAAATATTTTTCAATCGTATGACCGTTGCTCTTAAACACTCTTTATTTTTAATAAGAGCCATTGTTTGCTTTGTATTTCTTTGTAAGACACAGTTTGAAACAAATGTAATGTATAGTTTAATGGGATGCAGATCTCCACTCCACATCATTTTTTTTAATTTAAAAAGCATTCAGAATTCAACTCTATTGTGTGAAAATATGTTATGCATCCCTTCGTTCTTTGGCTGGGTTATTTGTCTTTAATAGATGGTCTCAGTATCACCCTCTATCTCCTCTACATTTCCTGTTATTGAACAAATAATTGTGCAACTAGTGGTTCAACGTTTATCTCCACTACACAAATGGAAAGGGTAGCCTGTTAGTGCTCAGAGTCGTAAGGAGTCAGTCAACAAACACTACTGGCATAAATGAAAGCAGAGTGTAGAAAGGAGAGCGAATCTACATCTTAATTATTTATTAATAAACATGAAAATCTAATTCTCAGATAGAAGATATCCGATAACAGAGTAGCTCAAGTCGTGCTATACTTAAGCATGTAAAAAGGCATAAATAACTCTGACTTGATAGAGTTATGAATGGATTAGAAAGTAAAGCCGTAAAGAGCAGGAGTGAAATGATCCTTTGGGAGCACTGTGGCACTGTCTTGAGTGAGATAAAGGAATCCTGCACCTGAATCTGATGTCCTTAAAGCCTCTCAGCTCACTTTAAGTTTCATATTTCTTGACGGTTTTGAAATCTTGAATTTATGGACCTAGTAATAACTGGTTACTGTTAAACTGTAAGCTACCTTTAATTTGCGGGTTGTTAACTCTGGCCTCTGCAACTAGTTTTTGAGATCCAATTGTCTTCCATATGTGTTTTAATCCCATTTAATAGCCAGAAATAGGCCTTGCACATTAAATTAATGTGATTTCACAGAACTCTTCAGAAATTACTCAATACAAAAAGGGAGTCATGATATAGACATGTATATATTTCGTTATGGTTTCACTTTCGTTTGGTACATTCTTTGTTTCTTGGGTGTTCTGAACAGTACATTTATTACTTTTTCTATTAAGGCTATTTCTGTAGTCATTCTTGCTCAGAGCACATTTTATGCACATTCATTTCTCTTCCTTTTCCTATCAAGAGCCCCACTGAAGGTCTCATATACAGAAAGCAATCTCTGCAGAGTAGTACTGATTTCCTTCCCCGGGAGTAGGATGAATAAAACTGTAAGACAGCAGTGCCCTGGAATATGGAAATCCTCTCTCTCTCTATTTTGTCTTTCTTTCTTCTTCTTTTTTTTTTTTTTTT
>NW_022900917.1:11791412-11807877 GCF_012274545.1 Fukomys damarensis | reverse complement strand
TTTTTTTTTTTTTTTTTTTTTTTTTTTTTTTAATACCAGAGAGCGAACTCAGGTCCTTGCGTTTGCGATGCAGGCGGTGGTGAAACCCTCATTTTTAAACAAAACTTTTAGATAGCAGATAGGAACATGGTAAAATGTTTATGAAAGTATTACTTTAAAATTATTAACGATGTTTAAAGATGTTAACTTTAAAGACAAAACTTGTTCAACTTTGTGATAACGATTGTATAACTTCAAAAGACTTATATGTGTGTATTTCATCAAGAAGGATGGAAAGGAATTATGCCAAGTAATGGTGGATGGTTATGATTTTGGGTGGGAAGATTGCTGGTAGTTTGTATGCATCCTCTGTATTTTCCTGCATCTCCAAATTTCTTACAATATCACGAACTACTATTGTAAACAATAAAGTAACATCACTGCATTAACTAATACTAGCGGCAATTTGGGGGTGTATACACATCCTCCTTTCTATTTTTCTGGAAGAGACAGTTTGACTAGTTAATCTCTATCGATGGTGATTATTTCAGGGAAGAAAGCAATTAATTTAGCAAACAAAAAAAGCCAGATCCATCACATGCTGGAGACCTCACTCAGTTGTGCTTGTTTGTTTGTTTGCCAGCCAATTGTTTTTACATGAACTACAGAAAGAAAAACTAAAATACGTGAAAAGTTTGCAGCTGAAAATTTGCAGCCATTTTTATCTAAACAAATAAAAACTATGTTTAAATATTAATTTAAAATATTTTTCCTCCAGAATTATTTTTCAATATTTTCCTCCAGAATTATTTTTCATTTTTAACTGCTAGAATCAAGAGGATGTTCAGAGGAATCAACTGAAAAAATGTTTTCAAAAACGTTGCAAAGTCTTCCCTTTTTCTTAAACAAGGTTATTGTTTGTTTAATGATGACAATCAAAATAATGCTCCATTTTAAGCTTCATGAGTGTAAATTTTGTAAAATTATGCCTTTGGCATTCAAAGATACTCTCTGGGAGAAATTTTCTAATGAGATTGGATCGATTAATCTCCTTTTTATGCCAAAAACAAATAGAAACGGATCCAGGACAAATCCGTATCAAAAATCACAGAGCTGTGTCTCCTGTCATATTATCGCGGGCCGTTACCCTGACTAAAAATATTAAATCATCATTTCTCCATATTGCCAATATTTATTTGTAACTGGAAATTAGTCTTCATAATTCTACTCACAAAACAATCTGGAGTAGCAAATGTTGTTAATGCTATCTACATATTCCTGATGATGCTGTGTGAATTCACATATGTGTGTGTTTAAGATTAAAAGGTTTCATACCCTTGAATACCTACATAAGAAAAACACAAGAAAAAGGTTAGAGAAAGTGACAAAACTTTAAAGAACTTCAGTCTTTTGAGTGAATCAAAAAAAAAGAAGCTTTCACATGCAGCAAAAATGTTATTGGTTTTACTGAAAGAAAACCCAGAGGATTTGGAGCAGCGTTATTGCCTCAAGCTATTACTATAGAAGTTAATAAGGAAAAGAAATGGAATCCTGAAATTTAAAAATTATCTGTGTCAACTACAAAAAGAGGTAAATGATGAATGAGATGATCTGGAAATAAAATTTGATGAAAAGAGAAAACAAATTATGATTAATATGTAAGGATCTTATAGGTTTTAGGAGTGAAATGTGCTTATAAAGACTAATTACATTTATACGTAATATATTCTAAGTTAATGGCAACTGAAATTGGAAATGACAAATACTAATAATTTAATATAGGCAGGAGGTGTTTCTCAATTTAATAGTTTATGAGACACTGATATGCACAAACTAGTTCAAGCAAGAAATTTAGTCTAAGTAAAATATGATTGATCTTAAAATCCTTGTTTTTCTCAAATAATCCATTACATAATTAGCCCAATGGAGGAGACCATACTTAGTAATTATAATACTAAACTCATTAAAACCTAATATATTATCTGTTTCAAATTTTGCTTGAGGATGGAAAGCAGTAAAATAATGGTTGTGTTCAGTCAAATCTTTTATTATATATAAGATACTGTCAATGGATAAATTACTGGACATTTATTATTTTGTGACTATTGTGATAGTTTTAGGTATTCAAAGAAGCCCTACAACTACTGCACATATGGAAAGATGCCTTAATACAAAGTTACCAGTGGTAAAACATGCATACTTAGGGGTGTGAGGAGGAGAGAGAAAAAGCCACTGATTATGTAACACAGACATTTGCCTTCCAGGGGCAATGTACTGAAATCGCCAAGGACCTCTAACGCCCTTCAAAGGATCATAAGACTTACGTCATTACTGGGTATATTTTCCCTTTCAAAATATACACATTTTGTAAATTCAAAATAGAACTATGCTCATTGATTTATAGATTCTCCAAGGTTCCTCTAGAATTTTCTACTAGGATATTTAAGTGGATATCTCACAAAATTAAGGAATTGAGACAGAAATGACATATTATAATCAGCCAAACAGCCCAAGTCCAGATTGTAGATGCTGAGGCTCCAGTCATAAGTAAGAGTGCCTGGAATTTATAAATCTCTTTGTGGAAGCCTACGAACACTTGTATGGTTTACAGCATCCCACTAACTAAACACATTTTCCCTTGCACCAAACTGATGAAGAAGATACACAATTATAACTAGAATCTCATTTACTTTTTCAAAAATTAGCAGAATAACAGGAAACACAAATGGTCCATCAAACCACTGATTCCCATTTGCCAGAGTTATTAGGAAAACAAACAACATACAAAAGTCAATAGTTTATATAAGAAAAATTTTGGATAAATTTATTAACTCAGGTATACCCATTCATGTAAATGTGTATACGTTACCAAAGAAAAGAATGATGTAGTTTTATGTCAACGCATGATATCCTATGTCAGAAAAGACCACAATATTCTTATTAGGAAATCCCTTTTAAAAGTTTCAACTTTATTGAGCAGAGAAAAATATATCCTCCAAATTTTGGATTGTTTTGCTCTTCCCAGACTGTGACTCCAATGTATTATTTGCATACTTCCTTACTTTTGGGGGGGGCGTGGTACTGGGGATTGAACTCAGGTCCTTGCGCTTGCAAGGCAGGCCACTGAAGCTCTGAGCTAAATCCCCAGCCCTATACTTCCTTACTTCTTTCTCTTCCATATTCCTTTGACTAATAATAAAGGGGGAGGGCTAGGGATTTAGTTCAGTGGTTCCACTGCCTGCCTGGCAAGTGCAAGGACCCAAGTTCAATCTCTGGGACCAAAATAATAGTAATGATAATAATAATAACAATGAGCAAAACCAGCTCTTTTCTTAAACTTTTTCATTTGTATCGACTGCCTGTTTATACATTGGCTACCTTTATAGAATTTGCTATAATAAAATCAGTGAAAAACATCAAAGTTTCAAAAAGAGTCATTTGAGTGAAGTTCTAAATAGAATATTGCATATGTATTACCTCACTTTGCTGGTCTGTCACTTAGAAAAGCTGCTTCCATCCAACGTATTTGTGGAACAGCTACAATCTCTAAACATAATTTAGGTGGAATGATTATAAATATTAAAATAAGTGTGTACATAAATGTAGAATCTGTATTGTTTTTACTTTATAAGTAATACCATATTCACTTTCCATACAGGTACCGTTCTTTAAATAACCCACACTGATATTATCATTAGTTAAATCAAAAAATACTTTTGGGGGCCAAGGATTTAGCTCAGTGGTTCCGCCACCTGCTTCTCAAGTGCAAGGTCCTGAGTTCGATCCCCAGTTCCAAAAAAACACAAAACAAAACAAAAAATTTTTGGTTTCTCGATCCTACTGCAAGTCACAATACCCAGTTTTTATAGTTAAATAAAAGTACTTATGTTACCTTGATTGATTTAAATCAATACCCAAGAGTTTAAAAGGAAATAAAAAATTGAAGGAATTAAAAGGAATAAAGTGAAACTGTGACTATATAAATACTATTATCCAAAGTGAAAGCCAAAATAGAACACCTGGGAACCATCTTCTCCTCTTCCCTCTCCCTCATCCTCAACGTGACTGGTCATAAACATTTTCAATCTTCAATTTCACCTGATAGCACTTTCTATGCTGCCAGTCTTTATATAACCACAGTGAGTCTTCCGAGTGTCTCTGGTGAACCACTGGAGAAAACTCCTCTTAGATTCCTTCCATTCGGCCTACTCTCTCCATGCAGTTCATTCTCCACTTTCCAAATCAAAGAATCTTTCATAATTTAAAAACATGAGCTACTCTACGAATTAAAATTACCCCATTGCTCTGCTCCTACTGTAACAGAAAGCTTATGCCCCATCCTGAATCTATATTCCAGCACTTCGATTACAGCTTGATTTGTCCTGGTATGGGAATTCATCTCATTGGCAAATAAAGATATTTTCTGAGTATTTACTGCATATCTGACCAGAATGAACATTTTTACATGGGTAATTTCATTTAATTCTAGTACAATTTTTTACCATAGTTTGATGAGGAAACTGAGTTCGCAGGGAATATCTGGAATCTCCTCAGTGTCCGTATGGCTTGTGTTTAGATGTTTCCCAAAAGCCTCATGCTTTCCCAGAGGCAGCTAAATCTAGAGTGTGGTTGACTTATACCAGGGGTTAGGCCTGAGGGCGCTAGGATTTAAGGACATGAGTGCTTTCCACCCTAGGCAGTCTGTGATATGAGTGCTATCCACCCTAGGTCTTCTGAATAAGATAAAAGGGCAGAAAGACCCTGTCAAGGTCTCTCTCTTGTTACCTTTGTTATCATACGGATGCCATGTTGTTGCTCCTCTGAGAGACCTGTGTGCCATCCACCCCGCTTTTGAAGCCAGCAGATTACGGACTGAACCTCTATGAACCATAAGCCAAATTCCCCATTAGCTTTTGGATGTTGATTATTTTATCTCAGCAATGAAAGGAAAGTAACTAATACAGTGTCACAGGGTAGAACCAAGTCAGACACCAAATTCTGACTCCAGAGTATACCATCTTAAATCCTACTGCATTCCAGGAGGTATCTTCAAATGCCAAGTTACATCCATGCTATTATTTAATTTCTTTCTATCTGCCAGAAGGGCTACTCTGGCCTTTAATGAAGTCTTCCCTAACTCCACAAACAGAAAGTTCTACAGATATGATCACCATCTTTGAGCATCTGCTAAATTAATTTTGGTCATTGTGAAAGTAACCCTAGATTTGATGAAAATGCAAAAACTGGGTGAATCCCAGCAAAACTGACCTGATATCTTCATCTGGAGTTTCTACAAGACTTCAAGGTAATTGTAATGCGCAATTATCAGAGGAGTGCCGACTTCCATAAACATTAATAATGCTTACACTATTTTGCTATTATTCGCATAACCTTATTTCCAATTACTCTAAAGGTATTTTAGGCATAGAGCTTACGTAAGTGAATAGCACTTACACTTAGAACCTGTACCTAGACCTAAGTAGGTACTCAACAAATATTTTACAAACAAATAAGGGCATCATACTTATATCTGGGAAGCAACATGGAGATAGAAAACTATGGGATGGTGCCATTAGGAGGTATATCATATGGTGGTTTGGACAACTTGTACTGGAATAAAATTATCTGAGACATACTCTATGTCTTAACATACAGATAATAAGAAGAGCAAAAAACGAGGTAATATCAGAATTGAAGGAAAGAAGATACCACTTCTAAGCTAGGCTGATTGGTCCATTAATGTTAAGATTTAGGGTGAAACATCAGATATAGTATGTATGTACACCAATTCCCCACAGTGAGCGAATTTATTATGTATCATAAACATATACTCAAAAAGGAGGGGCAGGAACGTATGAAAAAGCATCTTATATCTAGAAAAAGGAAGATGAGAAATAGAAAACACTGATGAGTGAAAAAATGGTGAAAGGAGAACAGTGAGGAAAGTTATCCTAAATCTAAGAAACAAGTAATTACTTTACTTAAGCAAAAGAGTATTGCAAAATACTTGTGTGGAAAATTGCAAAAGAATTTACTGTTTAAATAGGAAACGACATGATTTTGCTCTTATTTAGTGGATAATACGAAGGCATTGGTATGTAGTAATCAAATATTTAAAAAGATTAATGACAGCACTGAGTAAAAAATATAATTGAGTAAAAGGAACATCAGGTTTTTCATACATAGGACTAAAATAACATGGGTCAAGCATTACAGAGTTAAAATGTCATTTTTCCCAGTTCAAGGAGTTAAAGATCAATATAAAACTAAAAAAGAAGTTATTTGTCAACATTTGTCTACAAGTATAGAAAAAGCAGTATTTATCCATATAGTGACTGCACCAACAAGTAATGTTTTTCTTCCTGTTTTTTTTTTTAACTTCATCAGTGAATAAGAAAATCTGATGGATAAAATAATACTCACTTTCTGGGAAGAATCTCAGCCAAAATTCTATTTCCCAAGACAGAAAAACACCTGCCATATTTCCTGAAACCTTTACTATTTAAAATATTCCTTTAGGAATGTAGTAAGAGTTGGCTTTCTTGGGTTAAAAAAAAAATCTGTCCTTTTTTATAGAGAATCTTAAAGTCTTCTGCATCTGTTGCTGACTTTGATGGAGTTATTATGAAACTTCCATTTCCCCATTGTGAATCCTCCCTTATGTCATCCTGTGGGCAGAACTTTTATCTCAGAGACTGTCATAAAGTATGAAAGATGTGGAGTGACACATGTGTCTCCTCCACAGAAAAATGTCACTGTAATTATGCATACACACACCACTCTCAAATCCCTTCTCCTAGTACCCAAGTGTTGAAGCATTTTGCTCCATCTGAGAATCTAAATTTAGGCATTTGAAGCTGTTCTTATAGTCCTTGAATGGAAATGCAAATGAGTGTAGGCATTGCGGAAAACAGTATGGACGATCCTCAAAACGCAGAAATAGAGGGGCCGGGGATTTAGCTCAGTGGTGCTGCCACCTGCCTCAAAAGCGCAAGGTCCTCATTCTAATTCCTGGTACCGAAAAGAAAAAAAAAACGAAACAGAACTAGAACTAATATGTGATCCAGCAGCATAGACTTAAGAGAGAGCAAATCAGTAGGTTGAAGAGAAACCTCACTCCAGTGTTTATTGCAGTATTATGCACAGTAGCCAAGATTTGGAATCATCCTAGCTGTCACATAAAGGAATGGTGGTGTATATGAGCAATAGATGAACATATATTATTCATCCATTTAAAAAATGTCGAAATCTAGTCATTATGGCAACATAAATGAAAGTGGGGGACGCTCCATTAAGTGAGATTAGTTAGGCACAGCATGAAATGTACCACATATTCTCCTTTATATGTAGAAGCTAAGAGAATTGAGCAGCTTGAAGTAGCAAGAACAAGTGGTGACCACACACAAGGAGCACCGGGACAGGGAGTGGTGCGGAGAGTATGGCTGATGTCCACACAGGTGTAGGGGGGTAGAGGAAACAATCCCAGGGCTCTGCAGCACAGTCAGGTAACTGTGATTGACAGCATTTAACTGTATATCTCAGAAGAGCTAATACACAGACTTTCAAACACTCCCAACACAAAGAAAGGATAAATATATGTAACAATTATCCTGATATGAGTATTGTATATATTTTACCCGATATTTGTTGAAATCACACTGTACACCACAAATATGTGCAATTACTCTGTGTCAATTATATTTATTTGATTTTCTCTTACAGAAGCTGTATACCTGAGCCACTGTCCTGAAAGACTTGAACACGTAATGATATTCCTTAAATTTTAGCTCAATGAACATACTCTTCAACAAATGGACAGATCTGGAATTACCACAAAATAGATGTTTCTTCAATCAAGGAAGCCTTTTTTTTTTTTTTGGAACTCGCCAGAAATAAACACGTCCTTTTCATTTTAAACAAAATGAATCATTCACACTGTACTTCCCGGTGTCTGGGAGTGATGCAGCCGAGTGTGCAGGAAGGGAGCAGTCAACCCTCCTGACTGCCCTGCTGGATGCTGTCCCCAACCGCAGCTGCTCCATGCAGCACTTGATCCACCAAATGCGTTTTAACTGCTCGTCAAGCTGTTGTTATTAAGGCAGCCAAAAGTGCTGTCACGGCTGCTTCTGTAAGTTTGTCCTTAAAAGCCAGGAAAGTATTTATTGGCCATTCTACTTCTGTAAGGCTGTACTTCATCTTGAAATTTTCTTGTTCAAGCTCTCACATTCTCTTAATTTAAGTTCAATATTTGGCAAAGACTATGCTAGTGATATTACTGATTAGACAAACGGTGGATTTAAAAGCATGAAGAACATCCAACTTTTAAAAATTAAGTAAAAGAATATTAAGCACCCTCTGAATTCACTATTTTCTACTAAATGTATCATTTTCTTTTTCTTATCACCTTCCCTGTTCCTACGTCCTACTCGCCTCCTTTTTCCTGTAAACTATAATTTTCTCATCTATGTCTCTGTATTCTTTCATTTTTCTGTTAAGAGTTCTGATTTTAACTCACTGACTGACTTTGCTTTTTAAAAAAACACGTGCAACTGGAGTATGTGTATGTAACAATGTTATTAAATGTATCATTTATTGTGGTATTTGCTTAATTTATCCCAAAAGTAAGATCATTGTCTCTCAGAGAGTATTTTCATTCCTGCTATTATGCCTTGATAAAATTATTATTTATTGTAGCATAAGCTTTATATAGCGCTGGTATTTTAAATTATGCTTACTTTAACCCAGAAAGTTTTAAATAATCTTGTTCCAATTAAGAAGCATTCAGCAGTTGTTTTGATGTCATAATTAAGGCCCTTTGATGTAATGTTTAAATATTTGCTGATCCTCTCCTAGTAGGTTAGTTTCTACCTTGTGGATTTTAAAATATATATGTAGATATAGATAGAGAGAGAGATAGATAGATAGACAGACAGATAGAGACAGAGATATATTTAACACTGGTCTTACTGTGATGCTTAATTTTATTTTTTTCCTTTTTGTCTCTTGAGTAAAAAGAAACATCTAAGGATTAACAAGTATCTAGGCACCATCTTAAATCCAAAGCACCACTTCACTTTCAGAACAATTTCCTTCAGAATGCTAATTCAATGAAATTAAGTCTAATTCTCTTTGAGTAGCCTCTAGACTGTTAGAAGACTTAATAATCTTATTATTTAAACCAACTAGACAAAAATCTATTAAGGCACCATCTAGTCTTCTGCACATTCACTACTAATGCTGAATTGTCACATATTTTAATTTGATTCAGAAAATTAATACAGAAAATGTTGGCATTCCTTGATTGCTCATTCTATAACCGTAACTAGTGGTAACATAATTGGAAAAAAGATTACGAGTACAGAGTGGAATGTAGCCCACATGGTAAAGTTTCACTCAATTAGGAAGAGACGTATCTCACTCATCGCTCATTTTCCCTTTGGTTCCACTCAGTACCCTTCACGTAGTGAGGCACTAAACTGACTTTCTAACGAAAGATCCTCACGTAAAATGCTTAGCTTGCATCTAATATGCCTTTATATCAGAGATGCTGGTTTCTAAGATCTAAACTTATGAGAATTAAAGCCATTCGTCATTACTTTTCTCCAAAGATGATTAGTAAAACTTGGAATACTCTAAGAGACAAGCTTTTATAACCACTATTATTTATTGATTGGGATGTAGCCAGACTTCCTCTATTTATGGGAAATAATTAAGATTTTCAAAACAAAACTATTTGAAAAATAATTGTCTGTATTATAAATTACTGTCAAAACATGTGCTGCTTTTGAACTACATCTCCTATAATGAAGTCAGATTCCTGACATGTCATTCTATGTGACTTGGGAGTCATCATTGCTTCAAAAACAGCCTTAGTTCTTCCTGTCCCTTCAAATCTTATGAGCCAGCCCAACTGAAATAGTCGCAGTTACCCCAATGTGCTAGCTTTCAGAGCTTTGCCTAAACATGAGTTTTCTTCTACTGCAAATATCCACCCTTTCCCATCTAACTGTGGCACTTCTGCTTGTTAAATCACAGCACAAGCAACATCTCCTGCTTACAGTACTCCCTGAAATTCTTCAGTGGAGCCGACTGCTTACCACTTTTGTGCTCTTTACCACAAATATTCCTATTAGAGCATGACTAACAGTAGATCATTGCTTTACCTTTCTGTCTGTTCTACCCTACTATTATTTCCGCCAAGAAGATAATGTGATGTATTATTCATCTTCACATGTCTTGTGCGGAGCACACTGCCTGACCTATGGAAGGTGTTCCAGATATTTATTGATTGCATGAAGGAATCCTTTAAGAATTTGTCACATCTTTACATTACAAAAATGCATTTATTATACCTGAGTATAGCAAGAGTTGGACAATACATTATATGAGAAATAAAATTCATTGTTAAACACCAATTAACTAGTGCTACAATGTGAATCCTAACTGAATTCCTTTAAAGGCCCATTTGGTTGAGTCTTGGTCCCTATCTTGGTATTACCAGGAAGGAGCCGATTGGTGAAGATGTAGGGGTCAGTGGGAAATTATTAAGTCATTGGGTGCACGTCCTTGAAGAAGACAGTGGGACCACAGCCCTTTTCCTCCCTTTCTTTCTCAGCTGTGAGGTGAACGGTTTGCTCTTCTCCGCACTCCCTCCCACTGCTGTCTGAGTCTGCTGGGTCGTGGACTGTAGCCTTCAAAACTGTGAGACTGTCTTACGTGTTTGTGATAGTCATGGAAAACCAAGTAACACTAACAGCCTTTATCTGGCACATGTCTGCCAACAAAGTCTCTTTTGTTTACCACTGAGAATTTCTCTTCTATCAGAGCTTCCAGCACAGGTAATGATGCTTCAGTGGTGGACTGGGTGACAAAGACAAGGTGGTAAGTGGCACTTCAGGAGGCAGAAGCCAGGCCACTTTCAAAATACAAGATCCCAGCAATGAGTGTCACTGTACTCTATCCCTAAAATGTACCGATAAACTCAATTAAAGCTGAAAAACAAAAATCAAAATCTGTATAGACGTAGGATTTAAATCCCATGATGAATACCAGTATCAGAGTAGGTATACTAATATTAATGACACATGTCCAAGGTACATATCTGCTAGGTTCAACTTCTAGGTGTTAGGGTCAGGTGTTCAATGATGTATGTGCCATGTGTACTGTGAATGCTGAGTAAGTTTCAGGGACAGGACTCAATGACACCTAAACAGACACAGTCATGTGAAAACAGATACTGATTTCATGGAGCTAACGCTCTAGGGAGAGAAAAAGCAAGCCCGTAGTTACCCAATCATTTGACTATACTTGTGATAAATTTATGTATAAAACAATACAATATATCTAATATTAATTTACCTAACAGAAGTGAGTCATCTTTTTTTATTGAAAAGCTTTTTAGGGAAATAGGATAAATATTTTATGCCAATAACTCCAATGTTAAAATTTCTACAAATCAAATTTTGTCACAATTTGAAAATCTTACTAATAAAAGAGGAAAATCACAATTCATACCACAGAAATAAAAAAAGTACTACAAAGGACTACTGTGAAAGGATCACACAACCAAAATTTGGATAACCTAGCAAAAATGGATGCATTTCTAAAAAAATATAAAACCAATCAAGAATGAATTGTAAAAAAAAGGAAAAGAAAAATGTGAAAACTGAACAGATAGAAAGCTAGCATAAAGATTGAATTAGTCACCAAAAGCCTCCTAACAAAGAAAATCTCAGGAACAGATGGGTTTACATGTGAATTCTAACAAGCATTTAAAAAGGAATTCATGGTCATCCTTTTCAAAGTCTTCTGTAAAACTGAAAAGGAGGAAATACTTCCAAATTCATTTATTTAGGTCCACATTACACTGATACCAAAGCTAGATAAACACACTGTAAGAAAACTACAGGCAAATATCTCTGCTAAAAATGAATACAAAAATCTTCAGTAAATCTCTAGCAAACTGTGTCTAGGAGCCTATTAAAAGATCTTGGAACCTAACCAAGTCATACTCATTCCAGGAGTATAGGATGATTTTGAATACATAAATCAATAAATATGATTCATCACATTAGCACAGTAAATGACAAAACTCACATACCCTATCACTGAATGCAAAAAAAAAACCTTATTTGATAAAATTGAATAGCTTTTCATGATTAAGACTCTCACTAAACTTTTATAGAAGGAATCCATCTTAGTAAAAGCTGTAAATCAATGGCTTATGCTATCATACTTTGTAATTAAAAAAACTGAAAGCTTTTCCTCTAAAATGGGAGGAATACTAGGTTCACGCCACTTCTATTCCATATGGTAGTGAGAGTCTTGGCCAGATGAATTAGGCCTAGAGGGTCATGGGGACACACAGTTGGAATGGAATAGTAAAACTCGTATTTGCATGTAATATGATGTTTTATATACAGAAAACTATAAAGACTCCACAAAACTACTAAACTCATACATGAATCAGTAAAGTTGCAGGATAGGAAATTAACATGTGAAAGTTGCATCCTTTTGCTTTTCTTTTTGTGCGATTCGTTTTGCGGGGACAGTATCCACTGTGTAGTTCGTGCTGGACTTGAGTTTGCTACGTAGCCTAAACTGGTCTCAAACTCATGCTGATCCTTTTGCCTCAGCCTCTCAATTGCTGCAATTACAGATGTGAGCCGCCATGCCTGGCCAGTGTGTTTTCACAGAATAAAAATGAACTATCCAAACATAAATAAGGCAACAGTCTCATTTACACTAATATAAAACAAATTGCTTCTAAATAAAACCAACCATGAAGGGTGAACATTTTATATACTGAAAATTACAAGAAAAACTGATGAGAGAAATTATGGAAGAAACAAATAAATGAAACGGCTTAATGTGTTCGTGAACTGAAAAATAATATTGCTATAACATCCCTATCAGCACAGGTAATCTTTGGATTCAATCCAAAATCTCAATGGTATAATGCAATACTATAATGCATATGGAACTACAAAACACTATGACTAGCCAACATATTTTCTGTGAAAAAATTGGTGAATATGTGCTTAGCATGCGTGAGACCCTGAATTCAATCCTCAGCATCCTAAATAAATAAATATCACAATGCTAAAGTAATCAGAATGGTATGGTACTAGGATAAAAAGCAGACACAAGGACCAAGAGAATACAACCGTAAAGCCTGAAATAAATCTCCACATATGTGGTCGAAGCAATTTTGACTTGGGTTCCAAGAATGCACAATATGAAAAAGATAGTTTCTTAAACAAATGATGTTTGGAAAACTGGATATCAGCATGAAAAAGACTAAATTTGGATCCTATCTATAACATCCACAAAAAAATCAACTAAAAGTATTTAAGAACACCACAAAATAGAACTCCTAGAAGAAAACACAAAAGAAGGGATTGATTAAATTGGTCTTGGCAATTTTATTAGATGTGGCATCAAAAGAACAGAAAACAAAAATAAAAAATAGTTAAGGTGGACTGAGTCATATTTTTTAAAACTTTTGCCTATCAAAAGAGGTAATCAGGAGAATGAAAAGAAAACCTACAAAACTGAAAAAAATATGCTAACCATGTATCTGAAGAAGCTTAATATACAAAAATGAAAGGAACCTCAAACAGCAGGAAAATAACGTGATTAAAAGTGAACAAGGCACTTAGATGCATATTTCTTCTAAAAATAGAAAACTTACAAATAAATGATCAGTGACATAAGAAAAATTGCCCACATCACGAATCACCACACAAATGCAAATCAAAACTCTGAGACTGCTGGGATGTGGAGAAACTGGAATCTGTGTATACTGCTGGTAGGACTCTAACATGGCAGCACAGTGCTAAGCGACAAGGAGATTCTGTAAACAAGTGAAAATAGATCTACCATTTAATCCAGCAATTGCACTTCAGAGCATATGTCCAAAAGAACTGAAATTGGGACACTGAAGAGGTCCTTGTGCTCCCCTGTTCAATGTGATATTATTCACACTAGTCATAGCACGAAAACAATCCAAGTGCCCATCCACAAATGGATGGAAAATGTGGTGCAGACATAAGCGGTGCACTTTCCAACTCTAAAAATTATGAAAATCTTATCATATGTAACAACACAGAAGAACCTGGCAGACACTGTGTATTAAAATAATCCAGTCACAAAAGGATAAAAACTGTATGCTTCCACTTACATATCTAAAATAGTCAATTCCATGGAAACAGAATAGAACAGTGATTGCTAGGGACAGGCAAAAGTAAGCATGGGGAGTTACTGTTCATTAAATCTAAAAATTCAGTTGCACAAAATGAATGAGTTCTAGAGATTTGCTGTACATCTTTGGGATTACAGTTAATTCTGTATTGCACATTATAATTTTGTTAAGAGAGTAGCCATCCCATTAATTGTTCTTACTGTAATAGCAAAAGAAATATTTGTAAACCCTGGTGAAATAATTAGGATTTTATCCATATAATTTTGTAATTGAATTGACGGAACATTTCAACATCTCTAACGATCTTAAATCCATTTAAATGCTTCCTTTCAAAGCTGAGGTGGTGCTTATACTCATGAAAGCATATTTTACATTAATAGAGACATCCATAATTTTCCTGAGTAGTACACAATATTATTTTTACCTGTGTATTCAAGATGAAAGCCTGCAGCAGAAACACTGATGTCAGATTGGAAATTTAAATATAAATTGTTAGACGTACTGTTCAAAAGATGGGGTATTGTTGTTCCTGAAATGATAGAAGGGAGACCAATGACCACACAGTGAACGCTGTCCTAAAACTGAGCAAGTAAACTACCAATCAGCCACAAGTTATCACTGAAATGATGTATCAGTAAAACAGTTGTACAAGAACTTTGCAACAAAATACTTTTTTCCACAACCCATTTTCATTTTGCCTTCCTATCTCTAAGGAGACCGACCTTTGAGATGACATTAGATAGTTCCCTAAAAATAGATAGGAATAAAAAGGGCTGGTAAAAGTCAAAGCAATAAACTTTGCTTGTCACCTCAAATAAATTTTGAACTTCATGTAGATTTCAATATTTCATGCACAAGGTAATAGGACCCTAATTTTTTTTCATTATTTAGAGAATACTTTATTAGTTTCTGTAATCAAACCCAATTTTTAAAACTGCATGTGATTTTTAGAGCAAAATAATTTAAGAGTTTTTATAAGTTTAGAGTATATGTGGTAGCTTACAAAAAAAATCAATTTTGAATTAATATTAGCTTTGGCTCTCATCAGTGCATTATAATGGAGTTCTTTTGAACTTGTGAGGAAAAATCAACTTTATTTCATCCAATTATTGAGTTTTGAAAATTTAATTATTTGTTTGAACCAATTACTTCTTGACTAGGATACAAGAACAGAAGCAGTTTCCAATAACAAGCATAAGAACAACTGTCAATACTATGTTTTAAAACAAAGTTCAATAAACAAGCCTTGAAAATGCTGTAAATATCTCACCATAAGTAAGTAGTTATTTCACATTTGCTTTGTACAAATTTGTTGACCTTAACCCAGGTGACTACAGGAGAGAACGGGAAAACTTCATTACAGAACAGGCAATTATTTCTATTTTTGTTTTTGTTTTCTCTCTTCCTGGGTGTTCATTTGTGTCCTGACATCAGTTGCTGAAGACTGACTTAAACAGAAACTCAAAAAGTCACTTACTTGCCTTGAGTCTCTTAGAGGCTCTCGGTAATTAACAGCTCTAACTGGAATCACACCAGCTGGGTCCCAAACCCACCCTACTGTTAGCTCTACAACCCCGGGCAACTTCATTTCTCTATGCTTCGGTCACTCTCAAGGACGGCTGGACACCTCATGAGGACCTGTATGGCAAGACTCACGAACCCGAGCGAGTGCTTGGGAATCAATAGTCATTTTGTTCTCCAGGCACTTTTAGCACTCTTGTATTTATTGTTAAGAATTACACTCAGAAATAACACTATACTGAATATTTAACAAGATTTTCCTTCTACTTAAGCCTATACTTTGAATCTATATCTTTGCTACTGGTTCACCTAAGCTGAGTTATTCCTGCTCTGAGAAACTGTATTTCTTTTTTCACCTGGGATGATGAGGAAATATTATCTAAAATCTTTTAAAAATTTAAAATCATTCAAGCTTATTTCAGTATACCACCTGAAATGTATAAATTAACAGTTTGGCTATGTTTCTATTTGCATTTCTAGAATTTAAAATGTATGTGATATGACCAGGGGATTTAGCTCAGCGATTCCACTGTCTGCCTCACAAGTGCAAGGTCCCGAGTTTGATTTGTTGTACCCCAAAACAAACAAACAAACAAACAAAAATGTATAATAGTGAAAATTAACAAACTAATCTCTTCAATTTCTATATGTGAGTTCTTAGCTTATTGCATAATTATCTTTAAAACCTTAACAAATCTAATTTTAAAAAAATCTTTAAAAGCCAGTTAACATTTTGAATAACAAATCAAACTATTTTTTTTT
>NW_022900917.1:11776659-11786146 GCF_012274545.1 Fukomys damarensis | reverse complement strand
ATTTTATTTTGTATTTTCTTCTGGTATTGTTTTATATATATATATAATTTTATGTGAAATCATTCATCTCCTGGGAACAACTTATATTTTCTTTATTCTTATTTAGTAGGACCTTGTAGTACTTATCATGTCACACAGTCTCATCATATTTTAATACAATTCGTGAACCACAACTCAATGAAAATATTACCATTGGCATAAAATCATCAGGAAATTATTACACGCATATAATAAGAATATTGTAAGGTTTTTTACCACCATTTAAAAATTATCTATCTTTAAGATTTTCAAATTTCCAAGCTTATAATTTACTTCACTGTGTACAGTTCATAAAATGTAAACTACAAGTTTTGTGGGATTCTTTAAAATATATTTTATATCCCTAATTATATCTATATGTTAATGAAGCTAAAAATCTTTTTGTACCTGAATAACTTCCAAGTCTTGGAGCATTGTTGTCTCCTCCATCGTAAAAGTCCAGAGAGTCCCAGTTGTGTTCTGTGGCGAAGCTAACCACTTGCACCTGGGAGATAAGGACTACTGATCAGAACACAGACTTTTAACCGGATATATGCACTTAAATCTACCCATTCCCTGTGGGACAGGAATGTCTACCACTGGAGGGCAGCACTGTGCCCCCTGGCTGAGGTTTTTAACAGAACTCGTCTCACCATTACCGGTGATGGCCCCACAGAAACGACTGTCAGAAAAGCCTCCCAGAGAACCCAGCAGTGTTTATTGTGAATGTAACACTGAGAATGCCTGCCACAATCTCAGAGTATTCTCTTCATTAAAATTCCTGGGTTCATCTAATGACGTGTTGCTAGGAATCCCACTGCAATTGACAAACGACCCGTTACCTTTTTGTTGTTTTCTGAGAGTCAAGAATCATGTCTGTGATTGAATTTTCTCACTTGCTTTAACAATTAGAAAATAATCAGACTGGTGGTTGATGAACATAAAGGACCTTATAATACACATTTTAACTCGGCTCTTCCCTGCATTCTTTTCCTGCATAAACTTTGTTCAATGGCTCCCCTGCCTTTCAATTTTTAAGATTATCATCACTGGTGCATGGGTTTAATAGGTCTCAACATAGCATATTCGAATGCAAATTTCAGATGATTTGCACAAATGGAGTCATAATAATTAAATCACCACAAAGATCCATAAAGTTTAGAAGGGAAATGCTGTCGTTCAATTCTCCCATGTCCTTTAAATTTTGTTTAAAGAAAGAGACATGTGTTACTTCACGCACATCAGTTGGCACAGCTTGAGCCTTTCAAAGAACCCACAGGACCCTCAAGAAGGAGGACACTGCTCTGCTCTTTGTTTAAGTGTTTTGTAGTTTTAGAGGAGGAATGACTTTATTCGGTTAAATTTGATTTATGTACATAAATTCTGTTGTAAATGCAGGCACGACCCTAGTTTACTACATAATTGTAATAGTCTGGTTCATGAAACATTTCTCATGTGCAAGAGCCCATCATCAATCTTTCATTCAAGTGAATGCTGGCTCTCCTTTTCCAGGGTGAGTGCCACATGGCAATAGAAGTCCCGCCTGCGTGGCTGGCGTCAGACCTGATGGCACTACTCCAGGACAAGAAGAAAAATAGAATTAAAGCTGTACCTTTGCAATATAATCACCACTTCCATAAATGACAAACAATTCCTTCTTCATTTCTGAATTTCTTAGATTGTGTTACTAAGAAAAAATGTAAAGATTCAAGCAGGAGTTGACAATTGGGCTTAGTTTCAAGTAATAAGAGGTTTTCTGCTGAAGGAATTATCGAGTGTGGAAAAATGTAGATGGGAAAAGCTCGAGTTTTTTTTTTTTTCATGATTTAGTGAACCGTAAGTAATCCAATTTAGCCACAGTGGAGGGTATTTACATAAGAGGAAGTATGCATGCAAAGTTAGAAAAAGCATAGAAGAACTAGAAAGAATAGAGCTTAAACGATAAACACAAAAGACTGTGGAATAAAAGAGAATGCCTGGGTTTCCAGCTCCCTGGCTCCCTCTACTTGCTGGCATATCACCTAAGGAAAGCTGTTAATCTCTCTGTGCCTCAGATTATTTACATTAATCATTGTAATTAAGGTATCTAATTCAGGGATTCATTGTAAAAATTAAATTAATTAATATGTATAAAGGTCTTAGAACAGCTTCTACTGTATATCAAGGACTCAGTGAATCTTGGCAAAGAGATTGAACAAGACATTCATTAAAGACTGAATATCAGCAAAATAATTATGCACTTAAAGCTATAATTATACTGTCAGTGTTGCACTAAAGATCTTAGAAGTGGGAGGAGGGACAGAATCAAGACTATACTTCATGCACAGCACCACATTTGGTGAAGGTAATAAAAGGAGAAAAAATTCAGTGCTTACTGCAGTAATATTTTAATGTCTACTACAATGAGAAAGAATAAAATACCAAATTAATCAAGGGGAAGAGGAGTAGAAGACCAAGGTAGACCAAGATGGCACTTGTGTTGCAATGGGTGGAAGTCACTGGATTTTGTGTAATGTGATCAGGAAAAGTGAGAGGTAACACTTAAGAATAACTTGTTTTTTTCCCTCTAAGTTAATAAGAGCAGAGAAGTGGCAAGAACAAAAACATAGGTATCTCCGGGAAAACCTACTACAAGTACAGAAGGAAGAAATTCTGGATATAATAAGTAGAAAGTAGAACAAAGGCTCCCCAAAATATCAGAACATAATCCCTAGAATCTGTAGATAAACTATGTAGGGGGAAAAAGCCTGTCAGATGTGATTAATTTGAAGATGTTGAGATGAAAAAGACGCAGCCAAAGATTCAGACAGAAGAGGAAAAGGTAATATGACCACAGAGGAAGCAACTGCAACGATGTGGCCAGAAGCTAAGGACCACAGGCAGCAGTTCCATGCTGGAAAGGCAAGGAGGAAATTATCCAGAAACCAGAATGGTGATAAATCTATTAGTATCTTGACTTCAGTGCCCCGAAGCTGGTTTGGGACTTCTGGCTTCTGGTACTGTGAGAACATAATTTCCCGTTGTGACCATCAAGTTCACAGTCATTTGTTATAAAATTCACAGGGACTGAATGTAACTTGCCACAAGAATTCTGGGAAGATAACGTGTATAATAAAATCATAGAGCATTTAAAAGCCTATGACCAGAACAAACGGCAGGTGTTGCTACGAAACCTGTTAAGAGACGTAAGTAAACAGTTGTAAACCTAACTATAATAGAAGCCAAATGAGAACAAAGTAAAGAATTAAAATACTAGCTACCAAATCGGGATTCAGAACAACATTACACTGGATAAAGCTGTTTATAATTGAAATAGGATTTTTTTATGAGGTAATAAATTTTCAGTCATTAAAGCCAGATCCTTTAGATCTAAGATCAAATCTCATTTTACTTTGGAAAATTCTTCTAACCCTCTGATGACAATGCTATATATTCACACGATGACATGCCCGGCATTTTTTCCCATGATTTCTCATCTAAAGATGCTTTTCTTTTTTGTATATGTGCTACCAAAGCAAGCACTATAGATTCTTTTCTTGATAACTAATATTGTTAGCGTTCAACATAGTGCCCCTTGGAATTCTACCTCTAATACTCTATTAAAATAAACAAGCAAACAAATTAATTCACTCCTCTCATAAACTTCTCATGTGATATTAAATTAACAAACTGGTGTATTTGTTGATTTTATTTCCAAAGAGCATCAAAACATTCTAAATTATTGTGATTTTTCAGCATCTTCAGTAGTTCTCTTTTTTCCACCAATGGCTGTCCTATTTCATCTATAATCTACTGATAGTCATATAATTCTTTAATCAAACACGTATAAATTTTGCTTTAAATCTTATGCACCTGCAAAGTAACTTTTAGTCGAAGTTAGTCAAATTTCAAATATGTCATATATTATATGTATGTAGGACTTTGTTACCATTTTGATTTAATGATATGCCCCAAAGTAGCAACCGTATAAAAGCTAAATTTGAAAAAAAAAAGGTCAATACTGCAAAAGTGTTCAAAAGTCCAGTATGCTATAAGTGTGCTAAACATTCTGCTAACCTCCAATTTTGTTTTGTGAAATGTAATCAGTCAGTAGTATACTAGAGAGATTTTATAGTGTCATTGGTATGTGTCCAGTTTTAAGTAGAGTTTGCCAAAGGCAAGTGGTACATAATATAGTTTTTCTGTGCATCTCTTCTTGGCTCATTAAATTATATTAATTTTTTTAAATGGTCAAAACTGCACTGTGTATGGAGGTGGTCAATGATTATTCTAACAATATTTACTAAGTTTCTACTGCTAGGTCCTGCGCTTGCTGCTGGAACAGACTGGGTTACTGCCTTCATGAGCTTACAGGTAATTAGGTAATAACATTAAAATATGATGAGTGTTAAGATAAAGAAATTACAAGGAGCTCTGAGAACATATAGCAAGGGAACTTAAACTTCTGTCTAGTTTGCAGAAGGCCTATCATAAGAAGTACATTTAAGTTGAGACAAAAGTCATGAGTAAGATTAAGCCAAATAAAGAGAGAAATTGGAGAATGAAGTAGACAATAGGCACAGAGTCCCCAGCCAAGAGAAAGCCAGACTTACAGAAAAAAGGTGTGAAAGGAAGAGGCCAGAAATGAGAACAGGGGACAAAGGTATCATCACAGTGTCTTCAGGAGACGAGGGACAACTGATGGACTGTACGTAGGAAAGGGCTAGCACTGGATTAAAAGTTTCAGAAAGATTCACTGTTTTCCCTCTGGGAATGGACTGGGAGAGAAGAAGAACCAGGCCACCTGGGCTCGCGCAGAGAAAGTGTGGATGGATAACAGGAGACTTGTTCGGGATTTCTGAACGGAGACTTGAACAGGATTTCAGGTTTAGGCAACTCCACAGATGAGGAGGTCATGACATGACAGAGAACACTAAGACAATCTAAAATTGGGGGGGGGGATGCCAGAAGTCATTTTTGGGTTTCAAATGTGAGGTTCCAGCAAGAAGACAGGTGAAAAGATACACAGTGGGCAGTTGTAAACATAAATTTAAAAGCTTATGCTTTAAAAATTAGAAATAACACTTTTAACTGACTTCAGGCTGTTTGGTTTGTTTGGCTGGCTGGTTGGTTATGGTTTGGGAGCGTTTATTGGTGGTGCCGAGATCAACTCCAGAGCCTTGCTCAAGGGGAAAATAACTGTCAGTTGTAAACACCCTGGTAGAACTTTTGGACTGCCTGTGTACTGAGCAGCATCTTCGTTTCCGCAGAGACTTCGCTGAGATCAATTAACTGAGAACACACACATCAGAGGAAGTCAGCTGCTTGCCCTCTGAGGACTGGCTCCATATACTTAATATTGATTTACTGAAGTCAAATCATTGCAGTTTCATCTGTTGACTAAGTTAATGATTTAGGAATAGATGTAATTTCAAACCTGTTCAACAGAACATAAGGCAGATCTCAAAAATGTTCTTAACCACTGCAAAGTTGTACATAAAACAGGACATTCTACTTTGGCTACTGGCTGCTACAAAGTAAGGATCTTGTGCCTAGAAAGTCGCAGCCCTCTCATGACTCCATGCAAGGAAGACCAAGAAATGAGATCAATATGGGGGTGACCACGGAGCCCAGCTATATAAATAACCGAGGTCAAGAATGACACAACAGAAACCCTGAGACAAATAACCCTGGAATCAGCTTACCTCGAAGTCCCATGTTAGGTGAGGCAGCATAGTTTTTATAACCTTGTCCAATATTAAATTGTATTTCTGCTACTTGTGGATGAAAAAACATTAATAATAAATATCTTTCTTTTAAATTATTAAAACCAGCCATGTCAGTCAAGACCACTTGCTAGACTTTTGGAAATAGTATTCATGCTGCCATCTCTGTAAATATTAACTTCAAATGCACAATGAAAAGAAAAGATGAGATATCCATACTTGAATGCCAGCTCCCTCTGGCACTGTGATCTTCCACACACAGTTCAGGTTGTTGTCATAAGGCTCAGGATAGCCAGGAGACAAAATAGTCCCTTTGCGCTTAGTTAAAATCCCTCCACAGGGCACTAAAAGGAAAGCAATAGAAGAGAGGAAGTTAATGCTAATGCAAAGGTGTAAACTAAAATTAAAGGTCAAAGATAACATCTCAAGCAGATAGGAGACTTACAAACAAAATAAAACTATGCTATTTTCAAAAATCAAAGGAACAATGAAAATTAGATCTTTCCTACATAAATACTTAAAAAAATAATTAGCATTAATAGACGACCTTACAGTAGCGTATCTAGTGACACTTTCTCCTTCACACATCCTTTGAAGGAGAATCACATCCTGTGAATAATAACAATGACATGGTAATGATTATGTTATGATCACAACTTTATAGAGCCCACTCATGCCAGACATTCTTCTACACATTCCATGTATTTTAACACGTTTATGCCTCCCGCTAGTCTGGTGAGATTTTAGTTACTTTGCTTTACATTCTTCATACGAAGAAATAGAGGAAAAATGTCTTCGCTGAGGGTGGGGGCATGCAGCTCTAACTCTGGCTACTCAGGCTGGGGGAGGAGGACTGTAAGTTCCAAGCCAGTCTGGGCTGCTTAAAATAGTCTGTTCATCCCCCTCAAACAAAAACAAAACTAAAAACAACAGAAAAACTGGGTTATGATGTAGTTCAGTGGCACGGCACTTGCCTGGCATGTGTGAAGCCTTAGGTTCCACCCTCAGTGCCAACAAAAATGGTTAAATGTCTTGCCCAAGTGGAAGACAGAACTGGGATTTGAACCCTGGTAGTTTCACACTATAGGTACCAAGTAGTACCGTGCTTTTAGGGCATTGTCCTAAGTTGACTTATAGTGGAAGATGAAAGGACATATTTTTAGTTATTATTTTTATAAAGTAAATTACAATTGTATGACACTTTCAAAGCTAAATGCAAAATTGAAAAGCAATTACTGCAAAAGCATACTGTAAACTTTGAATGTTTTAATTTTTTTTGAGAAAGTTCTTTTGTTGTGTCTTCTTATAAATCTACATTTCTACTCTCTATGGCCTTACCACCTTCAATGTACCGGATCTCGTATTTTTATCTTATGGGTTACATGCAAACTTGGTTTAAACTTGTTAGAAAAAAATTCAGCCACATTAAAAATAAAACAACTTTCTTACTTGGTTTGAGACTAGCACGCTAGGAATGAAGGAAGAATTATATTAAAGATTCACTCCAAAAATAGAAGAAAACAGATGATTTATGAAGTGCTCATACTGGAGAAGTGAAAGTGCTTTAGAGGTGTTCTCGCTCTCCATCTACCTCTGTCTCAGTCTCATTTTTTTTCTGTCAGGCTTTTGTTCTGACGTATATGAAATAACTATGTATTGAAATGACTAAGGGAAAGTCACTCAAATATTCTTCTTATGAGATGATCAATATTTAATTTACATTTTATTCAAACTATGAATAACTGTTCCCACTGTTGATCAATCCCCCCTTGACTTTCTTTGCTTGGTCACAGGATACTACACTCTCCTGACTTTTTGTATAGCCTTGGCCACGTATGATTTTTTTTTTTTCTTACCTCATCCTGCTTCTTTTGATTGTGTAAAAAACTTCTCTGCTCTGTTGCATGGTCCTAGAACATTTTCTCTTTCTAATCACCATGGCTCAGTGATCCCACCCACAAATGCATTTCTATATTCTATAACTACTAATGTTTATCTCTAGCTGCGTCTTCTGCCTTGAATTATGCAGTATCCAAGAAGTAGCTGAAAATTAATATTCCCAAAATATTTCTGAAATTCTTCCCTATCTGCTCTCTCCTCCGGCTAGGTACAGGTAACCTCCCATTCCCTCTGCTTGTGGGCCATGAAACTAAGACTCATCTCTTTGTCACGTTCATCTTCCTATTTCCATCTACATTCAGGCCAGCAGTCCATCCTGTCGGTTTTCCTCAGAAATACATCTCAAAGATGATCAAGTCTTGTCACAAGGATTATGATCTTCCTATCCAAACGACTATTATCTTCAGCGACGCTGCTGTAGAAAGTTCCTAATCAGTCTTATTGCTCCGATTCTCCTCTCTTCTTACACTAAAAACAGTGACTGTCTAGAAACTAAGCCCGCGTGACTTCTCCCTCTTCCTCAGATATCCACATTACTTCATCCAAACTGGTCATTACTTTCAAGGCTCCGTTGGACTTGGTTTTTGCTCTGCCTGTCTGAATTCACCTCCCATCACCCCGCCATCATTCACTGTGTTCCTAATTCTGGCTGTGCTGTGAACATATCAACACCTCCCCTCACAGTCCAGACGCTTGCTTACTAGCAGGGCTTTTCTGCTTTCCTCCTTTTATTATTTCCTTCTGGTACACAATAGCAGCATGCCCTGGGTGTCTTCCTCCGACCCTCAGCACATGACTTACTCTCCTTTCTAACACCACTACTTGAAGGAAGAGCGTATATTTATTAATGTGCGCTGTGTCTCTCTCAAGAGCAGACTGCGTGTTATGGCTTGTGTTTAGCCTCGTGCTTTTTCAGAGGCGGCTGAATCTAGAGTGTGCCATTGATTCATGGTGGGGCTAGGCTCCAGGGCAGTAGTACTAAAGGGTCCAAGTCTGGGGAGTCTGGATAAGATAAAAGGGACAGAAAGGTGCTGCTGAGGTCCCTTGTTGCTTCTGCTGTCTTCCACTGCCACGGACTGTTGCCCCTCTGCCACCCTGCCTTGGAACCGGCCGACTACTAACTGAAACTTCTTTGAATTGGAAGCCAAACAAACCTTTCTGCCTCTTAACTCTGACTGTCAGGTGTTTTTTCTCCCCCATGAGAGGAGTAACTAACACACTGCATAAGTGCATAACCATAGGAACAGGCAATCAGCGCCTAGGACCGTGTCTGACACTTAGTAATCATGGACTAAATGACTATGGGGTAAGTTGTAGAAGGACAGAGTACATATCTGTGTTTATAACATGGTTAAAAATGACCTATTTAGCAGCAGCAGCATTTCTTTGCCTCAGTGTTTTCCTAAGCAAGCCATATTTGTCAAATTCCATTTTAATCACTTTCATTTCCTGACAAAAAAAGAAAATAACTATAAAATATTCCCAGACATGCACTGTCACACTTCACTTCCCATGTATGTGACTTAACCTAACATATGTATCCTATTTTTAAAAGATGTATGATAAACTTTCTCTTCTCATCTATTACACAACAGCACATATGGATTAAGAAAACAAGTTTTCAAATCAAATAGCCTGCATTCACATCCTAATTCAACTTTTGTTTCTAAGCCACGGAGATTGTACTATCTGTAAAAGAAAACATTTTTGTACCTTCTGGAGTTTATGCCAATATTAAATTATACAATGCTTAAAAGCAGTTCATTTACATGCTAGTAATCGCTATTTATTATTGTAGTAGAATAACTTTTCCTTGGATGAGTAGAGCTGGCTGAACAAAAGAATCAAGCAATGAGAGTTGAGAT
>NW_022900917.1:11740958-11776396 GCF_012274545.1 Fukomys damarensis | reverse complement strand
ATATATATATAGCAAGAGAGAGAGAGAGGGAGATGTGTCTATATATTTCTTCATCAATTTCCTTCCCACTCTAAGATAAAATAGACAGGTGTTGCCATGGAAAAAATCCAAGTAAAAGTTATTTTTCTGAATTTGGAAAGGATTTGAAAAAACAGAACCAGGGTGATGGGGATAAACAGCTAATTAAAGAGGTTTTGTCTAAAGGGTCTATGTGCAGGCTTCAGGGGCTTTTCCAAAGAGACTTCCCACCTACAGATGCACTTATGCCTGAGGCTATGCATGGTTAAAGCTATTAGTGTTTGCAGGGGGTTATTTGAATCCCAGTTTCTAAGGCAGGACAGCCTGGGGGTTTATGTGACTGAAAATGTTAAGAAATATAAAGTACATCAAGGTCAAATTTGGAAGATAAAAGCTGTCTTCAGGGTAAGTTTTATTTTTCACTTTGACATTTGTTCCATGTTCAATTTTGTTATCAAAATACTGTATTTATTCCAAAATTTACTTTGGTACTACAGCTTTCTAAAAAATTATTATTTATTGTTTACAGACTGGCATTTCAAATTTTTGGAGTCTGGTGGTATTTAACCATTTTAACTATTACCACAATTATGTCTAATGGGATTAGTCTCCTGTCAGTGGTTTAGTTGTACAGCGTTAATGTGTGCAAAATTACTGAACATCTGATTGCACTTTACTGTGTGAGAAAAAAATGAACGTGCTGACAGTAGTAATAAGAACTGTGAAACTGAAACAATTCAATTGAGATGGAACTCATGAGGAAGGTACAAGGCTGTCCTTTTGGGGTTTCAGTTAGATGCTCCCTTGGCTTAAACTGTTACCTGAGCATTCACTGAACTGTGAAGGCAAAGCAAACAACTGTCATATATAAATCCTATAAACAAATTGTCAAGGATTTTATCTGAATGGTTAACTGTAAATGAAGAATAAGTTCCCTGTCAGAGTAAAATATGTAAATCTATGGCTTGTGCTTCACCTACATCACTTTCCAAATGATCTCTGAAGAAATCGAAATTTCAGATTTGCAAAGTCTAAGAAAGCAAAGTGAACACTGAAACTCATGGACCCTGACTCTGAAAGTTACCCAAAGTTGTTAGATCTGTATAAGTATTTGAGAAATCATTACAGTTATTTGCTAAACTATGTTCACTGAACAAAAGTTTACTGAATATCTAATACACACTGAATCCTCTTTTGGTAAATCATAAAAACATAACAGTACCAGGTAAAGGAGGCAGGGGAAGAAAACTGTACAAATATAGTATAGCAAATGACTGTGTATGGAGAAGAAAAGGTGACAGTACGAAGAGTGAGTGAGGAACAGGTGACAAAAGATTATTTTATGTGGAATGACCAAGGAGGACTTTCAGGGAGAGACTTGAATAAAGTGATGCTGGGAAACAAACAAAAATGGTATCAGAGGGGTGTGTGTTCCAATTAGAGGCAAAAGAAAGCTCAAAGGCCTTGAGGCAGATAACACTGCACAGATTAACAGATGTTCAAACTGAACACTAATTAAAGGGAATGTTTTAAAGTCAACCAAACTACAGCTCTGTTTGGCTCTCAAATGTGAATCTTTAAAATACCAAGTTTTTATTGTTTGGATTTAAGATAGTCATTTTATTCAGAATACTTCAAAGGTAAAGCACTTACCTTTGGAAATAGAAATATAAGCTAAATATTATTATTTGGGTCAAATGGTAAAACTTTAAACTGAGCTGTCTTCTGACTGTCATTGAGAATCATCCTCTTTCCACTTCTTGTTTCATAAGTATCTCATACAGCCCCCTGTTATTGAGTCAATATTCTGCGTTTACACCTTACAGTGGAAGAATGTGTTAAAGGCTGTGCAGGGTGATATAGAGGCAGGAGATTAGGCTGTTGTCACCTGGCTGGAAAGCTGGCCTGACCTGTTAATTGCATAGTTCCAGGACACAGGGGAATAACAGCTTCACGGCCCTTCATGTGGGCTTCTTGCCAGCACTTCAGCAGTCTGGGGTAGGGCAACCTAGACCTCAAATTCCTCTGAGGTATGCCAAATACAAAAAGACAGTTTCCACTGAGCTTGGGGTTACTGTGTGCTTTCATAGTAGCCTGCTCTCATGCTACTAGGTGTAATTTTTTTCCTACTTTTATTTGGCCCAAACTCAATCTGTAGAGCACATTTCTTCAAAACCTCACTACCTTTTGTGCTTGTCTTGACCATTATTTGTTGAGGATAGAAAGTACCTAGAGACCACTTCTGGAAGGAGACTCCACACTCCCAAATCCTGTAACAGTATGTCCTTTTCATGTTCTAGTGACTGGGTAATTTATAAACAACAGAAAGTCATTTTTCTCATTTCTGAAAGCAGGGAAGTTCCAGATCTGTGACAGATTAGTGCACTGCTATTTACTCAAAACCTATGTTCAGACGTAGTTATCTTTATATACTTTGTATTCAATAGCAAAAGAATGAAAGAGTTCCCTGGGGTCTCTTCAGTGAGGTCTATTTTTGTAATCTCATTTATGAAGACTTAGGTTTTATAACTTTAACTGCCACTTCCCCTTACAGTACCATCATCTTGTAGATTAGGGTTTCAACTTATGAATTTTAGAGGAACACAAATATTTCAGACCTTAACGTTCTACCCCTGCCCCCCCCAAATTCATGTTCTTCTTCCACGAAAAATACATTCATTCTATCTCAATAACCCTAAAAGTCTGAATTTTTACAGGATCAAAATTTTACTCCCAACTGTCATTTAAATATAAGTCAAATATGGAGGAAACTCAAGGTGCAATTTATCCTAAGGTAATTTTTTCTTCACCTGTAGGCCCGTGAAGCCAAACAAATTACATGTTTCCAATATGTGATGACGGGAGAGTTATATAATATTTTCTATTTTCAACCAGAAAAAAAGAAATACAGGAATGAAGAGAGAGGTCACCTATCCTGAGCAAGTTCAAAGCCTCAAAGTTTAAAAGTAGTCTTTGGCTTCATCCTCTGTCTTTCAGGCACACTGGGGCTACAGTGCTGACTTCTAGACACACCAAAGCTCAACTCCTGCTTTCTGGACACACAGAGGAAGAAGTCCTATCTTCCAGCCCTATCTACTGTATCTTCACTGGGCAGTGGTTTGCTTCCAATGGTTTTGCTGGGCACAGCCAATGCCGCAGTTGTCACAGGCTGAAGGTACATGCCTGTGGTTCTTCCTGGGTTGAAATACGCACCAGTGGATCTGCCGGTTTGAGGTCAGAAGGCTAGCTCCACCCACTCAGGTCCAGTGAGCATTGCCCTAGTTGAGGCTCTCGATGTGGCCTCACCTTCTGGAAGTTCTCAGCATAGGAAGCTATGCTCTTCAGGGTACCCTTTACTATGTAGATGAAGGGAACTGTGCTCCATCAACTATCTTGGGGAAAGCACACCTGCTGGAGACACACCTGGAGGGCAAAGGAACTCTGCAACAGAGTATGGGATGCGAGGTGATACAAGGCAGAGGAGGTCCAAAGCCCTTGAATTCAAGACACTCGAGGAGAAGAGCAGCCCATGATGATCCCTGAAATGCATTCAATGTCATTCTTCCAATGTCCTGACTTCTATTAAGAGATGTGGTTTTTCTATAAAATGGAATACTACTCAGCCATAAAGAATGAGAAATTAGATTCATTCATAGGAAAATGGATACATATTGAGGATGTACTCCTAAGTGAAGTAAATAAGTCACACGTGTAATTACCAAATAGTTTCTCTGGTGTGAAAAACTATAATAGTACATGAGATCCTAATGATATAATCCACAATGTGAAACAGGAAGAAAAGGGCTAAAGGTGTAGGGAAAGTGGGAAGGGTAGGGGAAAGGTAATAAGGGAAAAATATATGAGAAAATGAAAAAATGGAAATAAAGCGTTTATAACTGGGGAGGGGAGGAGGGGGTGAAGGGAGGGCAGGGACAAGCGGAAAAATTGAGAACCGAGACCTGTTGTATAAAGGTACAAGATCTCAATGATGAATGTAACTGTACTGTATACCTAAAATTACCAATAAATTCAATGAAAGAAAAAAAAGAGAGAGATGGGCTGATCTGACCATTACCTTGTTGAGTGGCTCTGAGCTTCTTGAGATGGTAATCTCATTATCAAACACCGCTTAGCTACACCCTTGGAGTTTTCTCTTGAATGCTTTTTATTCACACTCGTTGAGAATTTTCCAAATTTTCAAATTCTTTTTTGCCCTTGATTAACAATTCTATCTTTAAATCATTTCTCTCTTCTCACATTTTCCAATAAGCTGTCAAGAGTACCCAAGCTGTCCCTCCAACAGTTTGCTTAGATATTTCCTCAGCCAAATATCCAATTTCATTGTTCATAAATTCTACTTTCCACAAAACACCAGAATAGGAGCACACCCAGCTAAGTGTTTCACCGCTTTGTAACAAGGACAGCCCTTCCCTTTATTAGAACAAAGCAACAATTTTATTCATTATTTCCATTTGAGATATCACAATTAAATTTACTGTCCCTATTTCTGCCAAAATTTTGTTCATGACCACTTAATTATTTTCTAAAAAAAGTTTGAAACTTTGTCTATAGAAAACATCACTAGAACCACCCGTTAAGAGTATTTTCACAACAACATGGGCTTATTTTATCTAGCATAATCTTCAAAACTCTTTCAGTTTATACCCATCACCCAGTGCCAAAGCCAAATAACCTGAGGACAGTACACTAGTATTTATTCCTCGAGTTGTATATCAGCCTCAGAATTGGTAATCATCTGATAATCTTTCACAGCTTGACTTCAGCATGGGAGCTATCGTACTTGTTATGCTAAGACTCTGTGTGGGTTACATATTCTTCCTTCTGCATACCTGATCGCTCATTTCTGATGGCATAAACACAGGGATTGGCCAGTTGAAATGTTTCACAAAGAAGCAATTTTATAATACCCCTATGGTAATAGTAGGCTATTTTCAGGAAAATTGTTTATAGTTTAAAAGTTTCAATTTACTATTCTCTACACGCTCTCTGATAAATGTTGTCTTTTAATATTTCTCTCTACTCTGGTCAAAATTTTCTTTCATTTTCATTTCCTCCTTTTTCTTCATGTCAGCTCACTTCTCCCTTCTATGCCTTTCTTCTTTTTTAAAACAGTCTCATCTTTCTGACATGTAAAAATTATGCTTCTTTGGATAATATGTTTAAATTTTTCAGGCTCAGAAAAAAAAAAGGATAAGAAAGTGCAAACGATGATTATTAATATTAGTTGCATATATTTTAAAGGCCAATTAAGATTGTTGAAATTTTATTTTATTTTTACTTTATGTTAAACCTTCCAAACAATACAAACAAAATTATGAATATGTTCTTTGTTTTAAGTAAGCTTCTTTGCATCAATTTATTCTTAGGTATACCAGTTGATGGCAAGAAATTTCACAGCCCTAAATAGTGTATTCTAGTAAGTATCTACTCTTACAATAAGGAAAATTATTGTATTTCCCCAAAACCTCTCTTGAAATGTTTGAATGTAAATAAATGCATTGATTTCAAGAGATCTTACATTACTGGATATGGAAAAAATGATGCAAACCAGTCTTTATAGCCTTTTCCATGATGAAAACATCTTCTAGGTGAGATAACTTTTACACAGAATAATTTTAAAATGTTAAAAGAAAGCATCAACAACAAAATTCATAATCATTATGGAATCAAAAAAATACAGCACTTGGCAGCCCTGATATGTGGTCCTATATTCTGCATCCTAGACTTGTACAATTGGAGTCTTCTGCACTGATTCTGTTGGAGGATTTGGTCACCATGCCAATTTTTAGTACAAATGGCTCCTGATTTGAATAGTTCAGCTTACAATTTTTCAACTTTATGATTATGCAAAAGTGATCAACTCAAAATGGAATATACTTAAGTGAAAGCCCCAAAACAATATTCTACTAGAAGAAAAGGCCATAAATGATTCAAGACAATGGGATAGTAGGAAATTTTTGTATTAGAAACAAAAGCAAACAGAGAGATGGTAATGCATCAAACTAGAAACCTTCTGCTCAGTAAAGGAAACAGTCATCAAAGTGAAGAGATATCCTGCAATGGGAGAAAATACTTGCAAATTATATAACTGATAAAATGTTAATACCCAGATTGTGTAAGAAACTCAAAAATCTCAAAGGCAAAACAGTGACCCAATTTATAAATGCGCAATAGATCTAAAAAGACACTTCTCAAAAGAAGACATACAAATATGGTCAAAAGGTATAAAAGATTTTCAACCTCAATAAACATTAGAGAAATGTGAATCAAAACAATGGTGAAATATCCTTTCCTTCCAGTGGGAATGGCTATTATCAAAAAGTCAAAAGATAACAAAAGCTGTTGAAGATGTGAAGAAAAAGGAACTCTTGAAATGTATCGAGAATGTAAAGTAGTATAGCTATTAGGGTAAATAGCATAAAGGTTCCTCAAAGAATTAAAAGTAAAAAGAAGTCAAATGGAAATTCAAAGGACTTTATCAGAGTCCCACCTCTTTACCTGTGGGTGTTATTACATAATTTAATGGCTCATACTTTTGTTGTTTTTAATGGTTAAGTCGATTTGTATATAAAGATGAAAATTTACTTGATGAAAATGTTTGTGCATATTTAAAACACAACTGCTTCTCCTTATACATTCGAGAATGATTAATCTGTGTCACAAATGGATTACTACAGTCATTACATATAAGAAATGAAGACAGGAAAACCACGCCATCAGCAACCCACTACTGGATATAAGTCGAAAGAAAATGA
Organism: Fukomys damarensis; assembly: GCF_012274545.1. Classification (NCBI taxonomy): domain Eukaryota; kingdom Metazoa; phylum Chordata; class Mammalia; order Rodentia; family Bathyergidae; genus Fukomys; species Fukomys damarensis. The sequence continues at coordinate 11,769,602 of NW_022900917.1, read as the reverse complement.
AATTAGTATGTGGAAGAGACATCTCCAGTTCGTTGCTTATTGCAGCACTATTCAAAATACCCAAAAATAGAAGCAAACTAACTGTCCCTAGGATGATGAAGAGATAAAAAAGCAGTGCATACACCCAAGGAAATATTATTCAGTGACAAAAGTAATTCTGCCATTTGGAACAATGTGGATGAATACAAAAGACATTATGTTAAATGATGTAAGCCAGGCACAGAAGGCTATGACCTCAATTATATTTGGAATCTTAAAAAATTGATCTCACAGAAACAGACAAAAAAATCGTGATTACAAGAGTATGGGGTAAATCCTTGGTATGGGTAGGTTAAAGGATAAAAACTCAGACTTAGATAAGAGGAATAAATTCTAGAGATGTATTATACAGCATGGTAACTGTACTTGGTGAGGTAATATTTGATTTTCAAAAAAAATGTTGAATGCTGGGGATTTAGCTCAGTGGCACTGCGCCTGCCTAGCAAGTCAAAGTCCTGAGTTCAGTTCCTGGTATAAAAAACAAACAAAAAATGTTGAGAATATATGTAAAGGATTCTAGCCACAAAAATCTATGATAACTATAAGAACACATATGGTAATTAGCTAGCTTTAACAGTTCCCTAATGAATAGATGTATTTCAAAACATGATGATGTTCACAATAAATACCTGCAATTTTGTCAAACATTTTAGGAATACATTTGAAAATTTGAAAAACAAATTACACAATCACAAAATGTAAACAGAGTTATATACTTACCAATACATGTAGGTAAGGAGTCATTCCACTGGGCCAAAGAATTGGGTACAGTATCACACCTAATTGTTGTGGATCCATGGAGAATATATCCTGGATTACATTCAAAGAGAACCAATGAACCAACTGCAAATTCATTGCCAATTCTTCTTCCAAATCTTGGTTCGGGCACTGAACTGCATTGTGTAGAACTTGTTCTAGGAACAGCTGTGTAGAAATAATTGTTACTTTTAATTTCCTATTTTTTACATAACTACAGATTTCAAAAGGTAACTAAACAAGTTTCAAAGAAACTCATTTTTTGTCAAAATTTGAATTAATAATTTGAATATAATTCTAAAGGTTTTACTTTTCATATAAAACAAAATACAATTTAAAATGAATACTGCCATCGTATTAAGATTTTTTAATAGAAATGTTTTACTTTTGAATCTATAAAGAATATCAATTAATTTTCCTATACCTTTTACCAAAATCTTACTAATACGCAAAGTAATTTTAGTTAGATATTGCCACTATGGGAGCAAAATTCAATTCTTTTAGATTTGCGATATTATGTTAAAACTGCATGTGTCAAGGTATATGAAATAATTTTACATCTTTTTCAGTATTTAGTCATTAACATCATAGATTTTAAGAAAGCACACAATTTATTTCATTGCATAATTACAGTTCTCAAAACATGTTTGTTAATGATGATGATAATAATTACATTCAAAGTAAAGTATAAGTCAGATAGATTAACAACAAAATTTTTATTTTTCTAATAATCATAAAATCAAATTTGAAATTGCTTTTTAAATTTTGCATGCTTTTCAATTGTGCCCTTTTAATTTAGTTAAATAGAATGATAACAGGATGTTTTTTCTTTTTAAAACACATACAAATGTGATTAAAGAGATTGACAACAGCCAAAAAAAGATATGATGAATTCCAAATTGATGAATTTATTTTATGAGATTAAGTGTAAGAAAAAATTTACAGTGCCTTTTAAAATTCATACTACCTAAATTGTTTATAGGGGAAAGTGCTATTGAAAAGAAAATAGTGGAATATTGCAGTGAACTCATCAATGGGGTAAGAGTTTAATAAGAACATCAAATCACAAAGGTTTATTCATTTCTTGAGTATAAAATTCAAGGTACATTTGAGAAAAACTGCCATATGACTACATAATTCAAACAAAATAGTTTAATAATTGCTCTTGGTTTAATAATAACGTGAAAAACTATCTTTAAAAAACAAAATAAACTTTTTTTTTGGTACCGGGGATCGAACTCGGGACCTTGCACTTGCGAGGTAGCAGCCACTGAGCTAAATCCCCGGCCCCCAAATAAACTTCTAATTGTGCAAATTCTTTAATAACTGTGAGGAAAGTTTCAATTCTCCTGAGATAATAAGAAAGTACAATTTTAGAATGAAGCAATGATTTCTTTGGCATATATAAATATATCAGAATAAGAATCTGTACAGTTTTAATTTAGAGCACTAGACTATGAGGAAAATAGAAAATATAGAGTCAAGCATTGTCAGAAAAACATAAGATGCTTTGAAAACAGTGTGGGGGAAAGGAAGAAAATACACTTCAATTGAGAATGGTGTGGAAGCAACAGATCCTTTTTGGTTTGGTCAAAGCAACAATGTTCTAGGGACCGGGAGGAAGGACAGAGAGAGAACATTGTATGGCTCCTCTACGGTAATGAGGGTTGCGTCGCTCAATAACTGAACAAGGCATGGAAATTTGATAATATTCCTTAGTGCGCTGCTAGACTGTGGGGTCACTTACCTTGGTAAACAAAGTGAAATCCCTTAGCTGTTATTGGTCCAACTGAAGTAAATCGAATTGTGATCTGATTACCTGAACTCAGTGGAAGTGATTCTCCTACTCAACAAAACAAACACTAAGATATCATAAATAATTTTCATTCAGTAATCCTAACAAATTATAATATCTTACAGCCTCATTTGACAACGTCAATCTATGTTCATCAAATTACTTTAACATATCCTACATCTAACAATATATTTTCTTTGGGTTTAGTTTAATTGCAATGTTTTTACCAGAAGGTTTCAATTACATACTCATACACACTATGTCATCTTTCAAAGAATTCTTCAATATTTTATATTACATTAAATACCCCAGATTGTGATTAAATAGTATATTTACTTGATTACAATCCCAGAACATAGTTGGTTATGTTTTCCTCTACCTTCTGAGTTACTGCTAAATTGTGCTTCTCTTCTTCTTCTTCAAAAAAAGAAAGTCTATTTTCAGCTTACTTTACTTCCAGTATGGATGACATAAATCTCAACTTTCTCTACAATACTAGTAAGGCAGGCTTTAAGCAATAACTGATGCATGGCAGATCTATGAAAGGATACCTGAGTGGGATCCTGAGAGGGAAGATAACAGAGGAGATTGCTGAGTTGGCCCATCATACACCTCAACAACATCGTGGAGTGATGTCTGGAAAAATACAAACTGGCCAAACACCACTGATCAACAGGAACCAGGAGAAGCAAACAAATCACCAACCAGCCAAGAACAGAAACAAAAAACAAAAACAAAAAAATAGAAAGAGGAGGAGAGAGAGAACAAAGTATTACAATATCATAGTCACTTGGTTTTAAAACTATCTTTAAAAGGAGATAGGTGCCAATTGGTTGGTACTCCTGACACATGGAATTAAGCTCATAAAGGAAATGACCAAAATCTAAAGGTCATACAATTTTAAGAAGGGTATTTAAAAAAATGAATGATGATAGCATTTCATATGGATTAAAAATCATAAAGTTGTGATGGTTAAATACTTTATGGTAACCATTTGGATTTTTCCTGGTGGTAGTTTGATTCTTTTCACTTTGTGACTCTCTTCTCTTTTTCTAATTTTTTTTCCTCCTCCTTTAGGTGAGATAGGCAAAGTTTTCAATCCAAGGATTTTTTTCAGTTTATTCTAATAATAATTTCATTACAAAAATATCAACTTGATAGGATTCAGGGATAGTTTTCAATTTATATGCCACACATTCCCAAACATTTGCTACCAATCGGGTCAAAATAAAGGTTATTTATGGTTCCTCAATAATCGCAATATTATAAATTTCTTTAATTACAGTTCTTGAAGTACTCACCAAAAGACCTTTATAGTGGCATCTTTGTTTCATTTTTTTTAAATTTAATTATATTAGATTTACATGCAGAATCTACCCAGATTTTAACTTTATAGGAAGAACCCATCCATCCAGAGCAAAAATCAACTTATGTTTAATATATTAAAAAAATGGAAAAACAAATCATTTTTAAAACATTTCATTGAATAGAAAATCTGTAGTGCTAGGGATTAAAAATGTTTTAAATAATTTATGAGAAGGATAACTTTCAAAAATTCAGAATCACATGAGATAAAATTACTCATTGTGTGAATATAAACATACACTTTTTAAAACTTCTGATTCATACTTTAAACCTCAAGTTTACTAGCATCCTGTGGTGGTTCCCCTGAAAACAGTGTAGACTGCTTGTAACATGCTGAGTTGGGGAATGAACACAGGGATATACACAATAATACACACAAAGCCTCACTGATTTTTTGGCCTGCCAAAATAAGCTGGTGATCCCAGTCCAGTTCTTCATCCAGTAAAAGAAAACGATGACACCCAGATAAAGTATCAGTAATTTAAATAATTCCTGAATACCGAATTGCTTAATCTTATGAATGATCTTTGTTTAAAAAATTCCTAGAAGTCATGAAAATAAATTGATACATCTACCAAAGCAGATACATGCAATGAACATCTGCATTTACATTTCATATAAAATTTGGGGGGTATTAGATCGTCTCAAAATATCCTGAATTCCATGCAACAAATTCAGTGTTTTTAAAATGCACCCCAAAAGTAAGAAAAGTTTGTTTTCAGTTTTTGCATTATTGGTATTTGGGTGATATATCTTTAAATTTTTCTATTATAATGCAGATGTAGCTACAGCTTTACTAAGTGTCAAAATAAGTTACAGCAAAACCTGTTATAGCAACTACACTATGCTGTAAAACATAACTTATTCTTTCTTTAGTCATTTTGGAAAGTAAATTTTTAAAAAGTAAAATTCAACATTATAACTCTTTCTGCCTAAATTTCTCAAGCATACCATGAGAAAACATACTTGTTTCCATGTAAATCACTGCACTTACTAATGTATAAAACAAACCAAGTGCATTTATGCATGAGCTTTTTCAGAGAGAGAGAGAGTAAAAGATAAAAACTGTTTTTTTCCTTGTCTTTAGGACTCTTCACAAATTATGCTCTGCAAATTGAAAGTGTTGAGACCATAACTGTTAAAGATACAGCCATTAATTCTGTATTTTTGCATCCTGTCGATTAAATAAAACTGTAGGACAGGCTCTTTTGCACATTGCCTATAGTTTATGTTTGTAATTGGTTTTAATGATCCTGAGAAGAGGGTAGAGGGAGTAGAAGCTGGGAAAGGGAGGAAGAGTGAAGTGTTGAATCTTGTCCTATTAACCAAGGAGGAAGCTATTTTCACTATAAGTTAACTGTTCATTAATATGGGCAATTGAAAATTTAAATTAGAAACGCCTTTCATTTAAAAAGTTACACTACAAGAATATTATATTTTCATACCAAATATAAATTATAAGTATATAGAGCCGGGGATTTAGCTCAGTGGTTCTGCCACCTGCCTGGCAAGCACAGGAACCAAGTTCAATCCCCGATACCAAAAAAAAAAAAATTATAAGTATATGTAATAAGATTTTTATACCATGAATAATCAAGAGCACTTACATAGTGATCTGATTTCCTGTATATTACTAGATTAAGATTTATTACTAGACTAATATGTTTGTAATCCCATCATCCCAATGAAAAATTTTAAGAATTAAATGAAAACTCTTGTTTCAACCTAGTAATTATTTTAATTTATTTCCAAGCAATAAATCTTTTCATCCACAGATTTGGGAATGGCCGAAGGTACCCTTTGCCTGGTTGAAATTGATAGAGAGAAAAATCTGACAGAGACTTAATAGGGACCTAAAGTTGGCTGATTGTATTTCATTTATTAATTTATATTTTTGTAAGAAGTTATCTAGTACACCTGGGTCATATATTTATAAGGGTTATGGAATAATGCAATGATTTTTGTCTAGTAAGCAGACTTACTTTGCATTTACTTGCTGTCTGCCTGTCTGTTTATCTAATCTATTTACCTGCCTCTCTGTGTAATTCATCTATCAGTGCTGTGGCTGGAAACTACAGTGCTCCCCAAAGGCCTTATCTAAAGGACAGATGGCCAACTGCTGGCTTTGGGGAAGTGGTTGGGTAGAGAGGGCTCTGTCCTCATCAATGGCCAGATCCACGTAAGAGTGCATAGCTCACCTGGCCTATTAGGAGGCGGGCCTAATTGGATGACGCATGTCACTCCCAGGGCCATGGCCACATGGTAGGCAGGTTGGCTCCACTAAGCCCTATGACTATGGCATTCTCCCTCACTGCAGGCCCAGAAAAGTCTGAAGCCAGTGGACCAAAAGCCCTGCAGCCATGAACCAAAATAAATCCTGCTTCCTATAACTTGTTTTTCTCAGATATTTTGTCAAAGCAATGGAAATCTAACTAACACAACCCTTTACAATTTGATCATTTGGAAGATGGGCATGGTGGTCCACATCTAAAATTCTAGCACTCAGGAGGCCGAGACAGGAAGATCTCAGAGAGAGGGAGGCCAGCCTGGAATATACAGTAAGTTGGGTTCAGTCTGAACTACACAGAGAGACCCTGTCTCAAAAAACAACAACAACAACAAAAATTGATTGTTTGGATTCTCTTTGGACCATTATAATCTTATCGTGTACCATTTTACTTAGCTGGAAATTAAATGCAAGGTTTAGTATGTGTATATTTTATATTTGTGCAAGAAAATCCTGATTATATCCTCTTTTTAAAAACTAACCTTTCACACTGATCTACCTTCTGATACCTCAAGGTAGTGGCTGGGCCATCCTATTATTTCAACAACTACAATTAACACCCTAAATCTGGTCTGATTATGTCTTTTAGCATATTTAGCTACCACACTTCTGTTTCTTGCTTTATGAGCAGAGAAAAAGCATTCCCTCCAACTCAACTTCAAGTTTCTTCTCTTTCTCTGAAGATATGCACTTAGATATCAAAAGTATAACAGTATTTCAACAACAGTATATCAATTATAATAATAGACCTTGAACACCGAGCAGTTTCTTAGGTGAAGCACCATTTTAAGTGATTATTTCCCTTCTTAAACATGATGGATATTAAAGATAATTTTTGTTTGTTTGTTTGTTTTTTGTATTTTTGGTACCAGGGGTCAAACTCAGGACCTTGGGCTTGCAAGGTAGGGAGTGGAACCACTGAGCTAAATCCCAGGCCCAATGATAATATTTTTAACTTTTGCTAAAAAGTCAATTATCCAAAAGTTCCAAGTGGTACAAGAAGCCATGAAAGGGGGAAAGGGAGACCCAGTAAGATAAAAGGAAACATGCAAAATTTCCCTACAAATAAGCCTCTATAACTCCTCTATTTCTATACATGAAACTATTTCTCAGCTTTTTATTTTTCATACATTTTATTCTTGAAGAGACTTTGCTAATTCAAAATATTAGATGATTTTATTTTATGTTATAGATGCAACTGAGTTAAATGTTGGCGTTAAAAAGGTGATTAATTATATCTGTGTTACTGAAGTTACAATTTATCTTTATTGTACTCATAAAAACGCATCAAATTAACCAATCCAATTTATTATAAGCTAATAAGTAGGCACTTAGGGTATATCTTTTCCATGCAGATTATTGACCTTAGTTGTTTCAGAATCCTCTACCCTCCGCATCTGATCACCATCTCAGCCCGCCATGCCCAAAGTGATATTTGATCAGTGTCACTTGCCTTCTGCTAGCATCCTGTGGAAGTGGCTCAGCTAGGATGTTCCATTACTGCTGTTTCCTTTTAGTATTTTTCCACTTTCTGACTCCATAATGTTCCGTAACTTCACACTTTTATTTGTTGTATTGGGAATTGATCTTAATCCTTTCCTTCTACTAAGAAACCCCACTGCAGTGGTTCCTAAACCAATGTCCATAGCCATGTCCATAGCCCTTCCCTTCTTCAATGAAGGAATGAATAATTTTTCTTATCAATATCTAAACAATTTAGTCACAATAAATTTTCATGACATTGAAATAATTAGTTGTATAATGGCTCACCAACTTGTAAATTAGTAACTTTAAATGAGGATAATAAAATAAATATGGGCATGATTACTATTATTTAGTGATGCGGATCAAAATGATCAAATCACTGGAAGCCCGATGTATCGGCCCAGGCCTGTAATCCCAGCACTCTAAGAGGCTGAAGCAAAAGGCTTGTAAATCTGAGCCAAGCTGAACAATTTAATGCCTTACCAAGGCCCTGTCTCAAAAGTAAAATAATAAAAATAAGGCTGGGGATGTGGCTCTGTGGGAAAGCCTGGGTTCAATACTCAGTATTGTAAAAAAGAGACTTAACATACGCAACCCATGAAGAGTTTCACCTCTGTTTTTGTCTTTTGCTCTCAGAAGAAAATCATTCTCACAGCATTGCAATGTAGTGGCATGCTGATCTGAGAGGGGAAAATTAAACTCATCATCTAACTGGGAAACTGGGAAACTGCGAATGGAAACAATCCAACCACTTCTGTGGCTGATGGTGAACAGGGAAAATGGCTACACTTTGTGGTAAATTCTCCTGTGATTAAACTTTGTAGTACAGAAGAGTTCAAATTTTGTAGGACAAAGGAGAGCCCCAGGCCTCTTTGGCCAGTTGTAGTTCTAGAGGTTACCATGAAAACAGGGCCAGTGTTCTAAAATGCCAAAACTTTTTTGGTTCACCAAAGAATTCCATCACAAAAGAAACAGTTCTACCCAGAAAGTGTCTGAGCAGGAAAACGAATGGAAAAATAAGATAAATTCCTTTTAGCTATCAGGCTGACCCTCAATGTGCCTGTTACTTCTTTTGCAAAAGACACATTTTTTTTCCTATTTTGTGTTTTATTTTGATGAGTATATTACACTCTCAGCTAATTGGTTACTCTGCTAAAAATTGTATAAGAAGCCACCCGTGTTTGCTCAGCTTGCATTTTATTCAGCAACACAGCACAGTCAAAAACACGTGCGCTCAAACTAACAGAATGGAAATAAGATTCAAATCAGAGATGAGTTTACAACTACACTTGATTATGTGTGAAAGCATAAAAAATCACTGTTGGCGACATAAGCTATCAAAAAGTTTGGCTAGATTCCTGTGAATTTTGCCTTATAATCTTATCCATATGAGTATTTCCAGACATTATTTTAGAAAGGTTTTGTCAATCTTGTTTCATTAATTCCACAAATACAAAAAGGCTTCTCTTTTAAATCGGTAATGCCTCAGAACTCTGATGCCTCTATGCTCCTGTCGGCAGAAGGACTTACTGTGTATACAGCTACAAGATTGCATTGTGGGATCACATGGCTATCTCAAGAGTTTAAAACCTTCCTCACTTGAAAAAAAAAAATGACACAGTCTTCAATTAAAACTCTAATTTTCTAAAAACTATATACAAATAAAAGCTTAGTATTATCTAAATTTATTCTCAGAAAACACCAGAAGCCTTTAATACCAGAAACTCCAGAGCTTTTAAATGAGTCCCATATCAAATCAATGCACTATTTGCTTTTTAAATGATAATCATCACTGCAAAAGTTCACGGTATTCCCTGTTAACAATGATAATGGAAGTTTTCATCAATGTCTTGGAAATTTTTGTATTTTTTACATATCAGATTCCAAACACTCATGGTTACTATTATAGTACAGTGGTGGTAAACTATTAACTCATGATGAGATGCTTACAGTTTTCATCACTGCGATGAAGGCAAATCCTGTACATCGTACAACAATTACCTGAGAACTCTTCAAAGTTCTCTGTGGAAGCCTGGCTCCACCTCAGCTTCTGGGGCTTATTTTGCCCTGAAGCTAACACCCAGAAATGCTAGGTCAGCAACTCTTAGAGTAGTATCATCATTCCAGCTCCGAACATGAACATACCAAACCCTTTATATGCATCTAATATGCATCGTTGCTTTGCAATAACTAGAAAATAAAAGATGTTATTTAAAAGTTCACAAATTTGACAACGCTAATTGTATTTGCTTATCCTAGAACGTAGAAGCTGCAGGATTCTGGGTCTGCTGTAAATTCACTGCGATTAACAGGGTCTGACCTTATCTTCCTGTAAGCTTTTTCTTCTATGATACTTCTGTCAATCCAGAAGCAAAGCTCTCTGACTAAATTCATATATCTACTTTCAGGATTCTCTAAAGCTGACTTTCTGCCTGTCCTGTGACCATTTGTCTACCATCAAAATTTCAAAACTGCCTATTTGACATATTTGAAACATATAGACATTGCAAAAATCATCTTATAGCAAGTATAGTTCAATTTTCTCTAATTATTTCAGGAACAAAATATCTATCAACTGCAAGCCAGCACTTTATCTGCAATTTGGCAGTTGTAAAATTTCCCAGCAGCTGAGAACTAATTTGGTTTTTAAAAGCAATGAAATCAAGAAAAACACAATAAGCAATTCTATTGCATATTTAAAAGAAAAAAGGAAAGCAAAATGAAAAGCTTAAAATGTTAGTACATTTTATTAACATCTTTGTTTTTAACTCATTTTCAATTTGGATGAGTGTTTTTCGGTCATCATCCCTAAGATTTTCTCTCCACACGTTTATAAGGTATGTCTGCCAAAATTCAAGTAAGCCAGACAGATTTAGGTCAGAAAAATATCCTCACATGCATTATAATTTAAATTAGTGGGATTTTTTATTATGACAACTTTCAAAAATATATTAAGTGGTGAAAATAGTGAAATGAAGGCCCATGATCCTGTCTCCCACTTGTAACACTTACCACGTTTTGTCCATTTTGCTTTATTTGTCCCAGGGGCCACTGTGCCCCCTCACACCCCGAAGCAACCCTGGTCTCATACCTTTTTTTCTATAACTGTTTCAGCGTTTTGATCTAATTGTTAAGTACTTTAAAAAGGACTACAGTGTAATTATCAGATCTAGGAAAGTCAATAATGACCTATTTATTTTACCTAGTAAGTTTTGGTTTTCAATTTTGTCTTTTTTCTTCACAAGGAGGAGGAGGAGGAGCAGGTTATCATTTTCCAGTTCGTTTGGAAAAGTCGGAATCTAAAAAATGTCTGCACATTTCTTTTGCTTAATGTCTCACAAAAGTCATTTTTGCTGTGTAAAATCCCTAACTCCATCTTATTTTTAATGTCATATTTATGGAAAACTACTGTATTTTGGAGGTAAAGAAGCTAAAATAGGATAAAACTCTACTGATCAAAACTTCACTATAATCTAGTTTGTTGCTGATAGTTAATTTCATGAAGTTAAGATGAAATCTATGTGACTGAAGGGCACTTACAGAAATGAGAGGGCTGCTGACTGAGGGAGCCTGGCTCCTGACCCCTGTAGTTCCCAAGTCAAATCACAGAAGCTCTGGTTCTCTGCATTATACATGGGCCTTTGACAGAAATTCAGCGTGAAGTCCACATCCATTTAAGCTCTGCCTTTCCTCAATTCTTTACCGTTATTCTGCACATTGCCTTGCCTTTTCCACAGCGTGGCACCCTCAAATTGACTACGATCTTCAGTTCTCATGCTTAAGGGTTCTTTCCCTGGCAAGGTTTGCAATCAGTTTAGGAAAACAGAAGGAAGGGTATGTCACAGAGCAAGATTTCTAATGGGCTTCTCAGTGTTTCCAAAATGTCACCGCCTGTCCATCATTCACTGCTTTAACTTGGGCTCAAGCCTCAGTGCTTGATCATTTACATAACATGAAGAATTTCAAACATATTTAGCCATACACACACACACAGACACACACACACACATGTATGTATATAATATATATCCTGCTCTGATAGTTATATTCCTGGACCAAAGTCCACAAGAAATGTGCATTTGAAGTGAGAAAATTTGCTATTGCCAGAAATTGAGAAAATGGAATACCTAGTACATTTATTTATAAACGAATAAAATAAAAAACTTTTAGGGAGATAAGATTGACTAGTTTTCCATTCATGAAACTTTTACTGTTTGTAAAGGACTGGGGACTGATTTTCAAACAATCGTTTACAATTAGCTGAAATTTAGAAAACTATTAAAAAATTACTAATCTAGCAAAAGAAGAGCTATGACTTGAATTAACAAAATATGGATATTTCCTGTTACTGGTCTCTTAACTGTTACCCCGAGGTCACAGTAGTAAGCAGCCTGGGCCCCACTAGCGAACAAGAGGTCTTTAAAGTCACTGAGGAAATCATACCACAGTAGAAATCAACAATTAAGAGCTATGATAAAGAATCTGAACAGAAAAAGAAAAAACAAAATGAGCGAATTATTTTGTATATTTTGTTGAGAAAGATGGAAATTACATGTTTTATAATATTTATAAATATACTCATTCTAAATTACCCAATTATTGTTGTCATTAATAGTAGAAGAGCACATTTCTATCATCTTGAAAAATACACAAATTTACATAAAATGTATTATTAATAAGATTTCAATGTTCTGTAGACTCTGCACTTGTAGTGGCATATTTTTGAAGTGAGGACAAATGCAGTCTATTGAATAATATTTTTTGTTTTTATAATTATTATAAAATAAAATGTCGGTTATAAACAGTATGGGATTTACAGTCCTACACACTTGAATTTGACCTGTATCGCTACTTCCTGATTATGTGACCTTGAACAACCTACTAAACTATTCAGAATCTTTTCCTTAATTTGCAAAACAGGATTTGCTCCTTGGGATTGTTGTAAAGGTTTACCTGTAAGGCATTTTGTCCATTGGTATATAATGTACACAATAGCTTTTCTGTACACCTTACACACACACACACACACACACACACACACACACACACACACACACACGCAATACCATGTCCAGACTTTCAGATCTCCTAAAATTTTCAAAAATAACAAAAGTTTTCTATATTAAGTAAAACTGGCCATTTTAATGGTCAGATACAGCAGTTAATTTTAATGGAAACAAGGAAACAGTGGAAACAAAATTAGAACGTTAATGTTGGAAGAAATCTTATCTGTCATCTGGTCCAAATTATCAGATAGGGCACTCGTCTTTTCAGTTTGTTAACTTTCCCCATAGAGTACACACACACACACACACACACACACACACACACACACACACACACTGATGCATGAGGTAAATACTGAAATAAATACAGAGAACATGTATTTTTCAAGGGACACATTAAATTGCACTAGCAAACATATTGTCTTATTTAATGTTTGAGTGCTCCCAAACTTCTCTTTGATAATTTATTTTTATATGCAGAAAGTCTTAAATTATAATTAAAAAAAAACAGAAAAATAATGTGTATGCCTATCCGTCTGTCTACATATTTATAGTAGAGACTGTACAGAGCTGCTTTTCTAAATACAACTAAAGTAAGAAATTTCCACATTGCTACTTTAACATCCTTATCATACTGTTAGTCTCATCACTGACTGGTGACATCATTATCACAAATATTCTCAAGAGCTCCTGTCTTTCACCTATCTTCTCAGTACAAATATCCATACCTTTATTAACAGTTACCATTTGCTAGGTGTAAAACACTTCACTAGTTCCTGAGAAACCTACAGATGAAAATTCTAGATCTCAGAAACATAGATACATATTAGATATTGATACTTTTGACTAAAAATGTCATCTAGGTATACAGGTAGGGCTGAAGGAAGTTTGAGACTTATTTCTTTACTTCAGTAGGTAGATCCATAAAACTTACTTTGATTTGTAACCCTAGTTAATGAGCTCTAAGCTTAATGGCATTTGAGTCTCTATCTCTTGACCAAAAACCTCTGCATAAAAAGATTATTTTAATACTTTTGAAAAAAAATTGATAGATACATCAAATTAGGCCAAGGTTCCATTGAACTACTACAATCAAAATTTTAAGAGTAGCCTCTCCTCAACGAAGAACTAATTCTAATAAATTTAACACCTCAAAAACAGTGTTGATTACCCAATTTCTACTCACATATAGTGCCTGTCTGGCACCTATAAAAGGGTGGTGCTTGAAAAATATTAAGCAACAATCTATTAAGACTTCAAAATGAATGTACACATGGAAACAATGTAGAAATTGTAGTTGCCGAGATTTACTCAAATAACAACTTGACATGCAATCATAGCAGTTAATGAAAATAGCAACATTTTAACTATACAAGAGACTTCATAATCATCTAATTAAACCCCTTGTTTTACAAATGAGGTAGCTAAGGTATAGGAAAGTCCAGTGATTTGCAACACCAAACCTAAAGCAAAATAAATTTCAAAGGCTAATTAGAGTAGTAGGAAACACATCCCAGCAGGATCTGAGACTTCACTGAAAGAAAACAGGTTAGATTCCATAAACATGAATAATTTAATTACTAAAGCTACATGGAAAAAGCAGCTTGATCTTATTACGACTGTGTCCTCATTCTCAGAGATATCACCAAACCAGTCACTAAGGTGGAGAAGCTGGTAAAAGTGAAGTGTTTGGACTGGAGTACAGTATTTGCAAATTGGGATTTGCATATTCATAGCTTGAGATTGATTATACTCTTGTTTTGGATTTCAATTAATACTTTAGTTTTGCAATCCCATTAACATACTTTTTTTTCTCATTCTCCTCGGGTTTCTGTCATTTTTCTGCTACATTCAAGTGGAGAAAAGCTCTTGGACCATCACGTGATAATATATTCATGTTTCTTGTGTTGTCTAGACGCACCCGAAGCTATGAAGTGTAGAATCACTTTAAATATTCTAAATTACTTAATCAGCCATAATTCCAATGGAAATATCCCATGTTACATTTAAAAAGCTTTTTACTTACACGTGCAAATTTTATTCATACAGTCAAATTGCATAAAGCACTTAGTTTTTAAAAGAAGCTATGTGAAAAATGTGTTTTGGATTGTCTTCTGGGGAAAGTGGTTGAAAATTAATTACTGTGAATCTAAATGTAAAAGGAACTGAAAAACACTTCACTTCCTCTCCTCTCACCTTGGGGAAACAGTTACCTGTTCAAAACCAAGGTCAATGGCAGATAGAAATGTAATTTCAACACAGGATAACAAAACTCAAAGCAAAGGGAAGGATAATTAATATGCTTTAAGCAAATATTTATAAATTTATTTACAAACAGACTTCCATGATCAATATCAATTCAGGAACGCTCAGCAATGTAAACAATTTGCCTCTAACTCATTTTGTATTATGTGTCGGTCACAAGCCACAGTAACTAAATTCGAAACACAAATGAAATGCTTTATGGTTTTTCATTTGTTTGTTTTGTTTCTTAAAGGAACAAAACCTTACTCTTAATGGTGCTTTTAATAAGATTCTCATTAAAACTTTCCTAAAATCATTCAGTTTCCCCTATGTCTGCACTTGATTCAAATTATCAGAGAATTTTTCTATTCCTATAATCCTATTTCATTTTTGTTTTTATTTAATAAAAAGTGTATTGCTTAAATGTTTTAAATAATTGTCATGAATAAGTATGTTTTAATTTTGAGTCATTTTGAGATATTCTTTATGGTTAATCAATGCCACAATGCAATTAGTAATAACCATTAATGAAAGAAACCATACATAACTGGAATCAGTATCACTCATTTGATATAATATTGTAAGACCTAGGGCCTTACTTCCACTCCGAGGAGCTTGAACAGCTGAAAGGGCCTTCAAGATGCTGGGCCTATAGCCCAGCAATTGCTGCAGGAACTTGAGGAGCAGTGAGAATCACCAGGAAGGAACACACAGGAATAGTTGGAAAACATACCTTTATTAGTCTGGCCAGACGGCACTCCCAGAGCCAGGTAGCTCAGAGAGGCATCAGCTCAGGGGCTTAGGCTGTTTTTATAAGGGGATAGGCAGGGTGGGGGTTCTATACTCAAAGCACATAGGCAGGGGGCAAAGGTTAATGGTCTGCTAGTCTATGCAGGTGGTCAGCAGTCATGTACTCTGAAGTTAATGGTTAACAGATGCTTATAGAATGTCCCAAGGTTTTCAAAACATTCCTTCAGGGCAGACAAAGAGTGAAACAATCTTATGTGTTCACCCAGAACTACTAAACCTTTACAAAGTTAGGCAGTCCCACAATATGATATTTCAAAAATAAGTAGGAGGCCTTGAGAAGCTTGAGGCAGTATGCTATGACAAGGTCAGAAGTGGCTTTAAAGAAAGTTACTAAATTACAGTTATTAGGTATCTTAATGTATATATACATTTTTCATATTTAGACATAAAGGATACCCAGTATATTAAATCATATTAGCATTACATAATATTCTGAATTTGAATTATGAACCCTACATTTTCTTTCAGATTACTTTGGACATACTTTATAGATTATAAAATTTCACTTAAATTTAGTAGACAGAAGGGAACATGGGGAAAAATCCACAAAAAGCTACTGTCACTGTTTTGTGGTTGTCTTACTGCACTCACATTGCTGGGAGTTTGATGTGTATTAATTCTGGTTTCATTTATGACCTGAATAGTAGGTATTAATGTCCTTATTTTGATAATGAGGAAACTAGGAACCTCCACCCCTCACCAGCTATCTCAAGGGGGACTCGTGAAGCCGAAGTTCACAGCTGGGGCCTCCTAAACCGATGCCAGCCACTTCTCTGTATTGTAGTAAACGCTAGCATACTGAGTCAGAGCGCATCATTTCTTAACATTGCCTTCACCAGAATGCAAAACTGTGTCCATAAATAATCACAAAGGAGCCTTGGATTTAGCTCAGGGTTGCCTCCACCAGCCTTGCAAGTTCAAGGTCCTGAGTTCAATACCTGGTACCCCCCCCAAAATAAGTAATAATAATCACAAAGGAAATAAGTAATGACTAGAGAATAAATATGAACAGCGGAAAGTTCATTTTATTGAACTGTGTGCATAATATTGATAAACTAAATTAAAAATAAGGAAATCAATTTTATGTTACAAAAATAGAAAAATGGTAAAATGCATGCCTGTAAAATGGCAAAAGACATGTCCTATAATTTGGACTCTACTTCAGTGTTTTAATTTTTAAGTAAAAGTTTGAAAACTCAAATGCCTACACAGTATAGTAAAATTGAAATAACCGATTCTGTTTCTTTGCCTCACGACTGTCGTTTTATCATGTTTATTTATAACATTTGCAAGAATACACAGTCAAACGGACTTAGAGACTTGAGTCAAAGTGAGCTGCTACATCAAATCCTTAAAAACGTTCTTTAAAAATGATTGTGTTAGTTTAGTTCTGTGTTAAAAGCAGAAAAAATAGAATAAAATAAAACAAAATACCACTGCTGAATTGTGTTCGCGTTATGGGAATCTGTGGTGAAAAGATTTTCAAAAATTCATAGCACTGATAGTGAACCATTTATATCATTGAAATTATTCTTTTGTGCCAAAGCAACTACACAGAATCACGAGTCATGTTTAATTTTTTAAATAAAAGTTTATGAGGTAAAAATTCCTGAATGAACTTTTGCGTTCAGTGAGAATTGCCTGGCTACTTTGTGATCCTTCTTCCTGAAACCAGGAGAAGCTGAAGCCACACTTAACAGGTTGGTGCCTCTGCTAGCCTTTCCTAAAATTATGTTCTTCCTCACTTCTCTGACTTTTTTGTGCTAGACTCAGTCTAATCTTCCTGACTAATGTGTAATCATCTTTGATGACTCAGTTCTGGGAAACTGTCACTGAGTATACACGCCCATTGCCTCTGAATTTATTAGAGTTTGCTCAAAGTGCTCCCCTTGTACCTACAGCTTATTCTCATCATAGAAGCTACTGCTTGGAATTTGGACTTTAATATTTTTCCCTCTACTGCTTGAGGTTGTTTATTTGTGTAACCTCTACCTACTTCGCTGATTTTCAGTACATGTTCCCACAATGAACGCAGACACTACGATTATATTCAGAAAAACAGAATCAGAAAAGCTGAGACAGTGTTTTCATTCTGCTCCAGTAATTGTCAATACCTTGCAATCATTTCAAATGCCAGGCATTAAAATATTTTGTCAGTATTGGTTTCCTTTTTCAACTCCTTTCTTTGGCCTCACAACCAATCAATATGGTTTAAGCAATTATCAATCCTACCTGACAGAGTTTTCTTAAATATAAATTGAGCTGCCACCAATTGCCTTAAAAGGATAAAGAAAATGAGATATTTAGTTCAATTCCCTTGAGATGGATGGTTTTCTGTCCCAAGAAGGAAATGTGAAATACTACATGTCAAATGAAAGAAGGAGTCGATCTAAAAGTAAGTGAACTCGTCTACCTTTCTAACATCTATCCTAACTTAAGCAAAGATGTGTGCCCGGTCACCAGTCCACATGACAGTATTTAAGATCCCCTGCTCTGAGTCCGTGCTGGCCCTATACGTGCAAGGTCTGCTCCTGAGCTTCTTCCTCAAATGCTACCTTTAGTCAATCTCTTGCACGGAAGTACACCACTGATTGCTTTGGAACTTGTCAGTGCATCGTGATCTTATGAACCTACATCCTCTCCCTTGCCATCATAGTCTACCCAGTTCAGCCCATATTACCACTAATTTTCCTTTCTGCACATCTGGATCAACTCCAATTTCTTCTCCACTCCTTTACGGAAGCGATTAATCTAGCATGCAAATCTGGCCCTGTCTCTTGTTTATTTTAGGCAGTTTTGCTGAGGAACTGAGCAGATGGGCTGAATGAAAACTTTCATATTTTTCCCCGATTTCCTTGGCACTTAATTTCTAAGGCTTACCTAGTGCTCTGGCATCACCATCTCAGCTACTATTCTGAGAAAGCCTCAGATGTGCCTTTTAACTTTCTGATGTGAACTACAGATCATTAAACTATTTTAGTTTCTTGAATTAATGTGCACTAAACCAAAACCACTGTTTTTGTGAGCTTTAAAGTCTTGATCTCTAATTTACTTTCTGGGAAAGTGATTTGGAGCTACTCAAAGCCAAGGTAAAAGAGAAAGTGAAACGTTAAGTACATATATGTATTATTCTTAAAGCTATACAAGGATTTCATTATATAACACAAAAAACTTTGGTATTCTAAGCAACTTGGTGTAGAACTGATCTTAGGAAAAACAAAAATCATTGGAAACTTGCCTCAAGTTTACAGCCAGATTCGATACCAAGTTAATCACCAATTATTCAACTGGGATTTTTGAGTACTGGCATGTATAAATGAAGATTCTTGGCGTTGAGAACATACAGTCCATGCCCTGAAGCATCACATGCAAGTGGTACAAACTGACACACTAGCAAATACCATGCTTTATGGCGGATTCTGCACGGAGTCTTTCTTTAATGTTCTGAGCATGTTGTTCTCTGCTTGGTGTGCTTTCCCCTCCTCCCCAGTGTATGTGACCTTTACCCCGTGGCCAGCAGAGAACAAGCCCTTCCACCGACTCTCTCTGAATTTGCAACATTCAACTTCACACATTCCTAAACTCAATCATACCAGTAATACCGCACGGATGTTTTTTAGTTCTTAGTTAAAGGTAATGACTGCTGGCAGGCACACTTTGCCTCATGCTGCATTTGGCACTAGGGACACAAGTTTTAAAAAGACAGGCACAGATCCAGATAGCATAGAACCAACTGCAGAGCATAGAAAACAGCAGTTAGATGTCACATGATAGGTATATAAAATAAGCGTTATGCCCTAGGTTGTCGTACCACAACATAAAGGCTTGTGCGACAGTACTTTCGTCATTACTTTGGAAAGCTGTAAGAATGACTTCTCCGAGAATTTCACTTCAGACAGCAGAAGAAATTAGGGTCCATCACCAAAACAACTGGGAAACCTAACCTAAAATCATTGTTAATATATAAGTAATCAATAATGTAAAATCTCCAAAGCTATTAACTGATTTACAAATGTGAAAATGTGTAGCCTCTCCTGGGATGGGTCACTAGAGATATTTTATTGTAAAGAAAGCAGTTAGAAATTATCGATGAATTTTTTTCAGTTAAATAATAGTCCCTGAACAGCTACTATTCTGTGGACTTTATGGCAGTAAAACAAATTGGAGCTAAATAATTCTGTACTTCCGAAATAGGGGGAATTTTAAAAAAATAGTGTCCGATGTCCTGAGTTGTTTAAAACAATACAAATTAACAAACTAATTCTGAGTGATAATCATACATTTTTCATGTCAATGAAAAAATTTTAATTCTAACAAAATAATCATTTGGGGAAATTCAGGTCAGTGTCTTTATTGATACAAATTTTTAATAACATCTTATTATGAATATTTTTCAATGTCTTTAAAGTTTTATCCTTATGTCTGAAATAAGACAGCAAATATAAGTTCATTCATGGAAATATTTGTACTATCTACTGTGGGAAGCTTTTGAAATTAGTTTTCTACTTCAATTCCTATTTTCTCTCCTGTTGCTCTCTTTCTAAATATATTCAAGAATTGGCTATAATTCAGCGGAATAGGGTCAGAGGTGACATTCTACTTATATAGAAAAATGAAAAGAAGTTATCATTAACTACAATTTCCTCTTCTTATGCCCCTTCCCCAGATAGATCTGTCAGCCTGTGTGAGAAAATGTTATGTGATTAATTTCATTCACTTATGTAATGAAGTATATTAATCACTGTCTATACCAGATACTGAGGGTTAGTCTGAAAAATGCGGAATTCTCATTTTAGTAATTTTTTGTTCCTACAAACTAATATTCTTACTTAGCAACATCAGAAGGAAACTAGTTTTTTACCTTTTATTTTTGTCATGCAGAGAATTGAACCCAGGGCCTTGAACAACATAAGCAAGTGTGACACTGCTGTACTAACCCCTAAGCCTGATAAACCAATTCATAAGTGTTAAAAATTGTATATATTTTATGTTTAAAATATGAAATTGATCATATGACTATGAATTAATCAAGGAAATTATTAACAAGATGATAAAAGTCTTAGGAGATCTGGTAGACTGGTCCCATAAATCATTTGGAAAACAACCTTAGTCCAAGGATTAGTATGTTTTAGAATTTTGATTGATTGGAACCACTGCTTTTGGATAATACTCAGGTCACTAGAGAGTAGTGGTAGAGATTATAAAATGTAATACGGAGTCTGGTTTGTACCAAAATACTCAAGTGAGGTGGGTCAACCAAGGTCAAAGGGATTTGATTTAGTCATTGGTGTGTGTGTGTGTGTGTGTGTGTGTGTGCGCGCGTGTGTGTGTGTATACCTGTGTGTGTGTACACATTTGTTAACTTTCACTTGAGGATATTAGAGATTCTAGATTTGGATGGGATCAATTTTTACTTCTGCAGACAGAGCCTCTGAGCAGCTGAACAGATTATCCCACCCCCAAAATCAAGCTTTGAAAACAATGTAAGCTGTCCTGTCATCAAGTAATTCCCCATCTTTTCTGATTTTAAATTAGTAAATTCCATTAAAACACAGGCCACTAAATAATAAGTTAAAAAAAAATCTCAGTCTCCTGTGTACCTCTGAATATCAGACAACCAATGGCTCCTTTTGGTTTTGATGTTTTAAAAGGTTAATCTAAAAGGCAGAGTCTATTAGTTAGGAGAAAAATTAATTTTCAGCTTTATTACTGCAAAGGCAATACTTTTGAAGTTTCCTTTTTGAGAAGAGTATAAGTGTCAGGCAGAAGTGGTAACTTCTTTAAAAATAATTTTATGAAGAAAAAGTTTTCATTCTATTTCTTCATACAAAAAACATTCAGTACACTGAAATTTGCAGATTGCTAGTAATGACTCAGAGAAAGGGCGGTAAGAAACAGGAATGGTGATGAGGTGTGGCACGTGTCTCCTGTTTAATTTCTCTGGAAAGGCCAAGCTGGAACAACAGAGAGATGACGGATGAATTCCGTAGACTGCACTACTCAATAAATATAGGACGGCCACCTTGAACTGTAAAAATCCACTGTCTCTACAAAGGAGAATTTTTTGAACTGACACAGGCTAGTCAGCTTAACTGTGCAACTTGCTACTCTTCATAGCTACATAATTCTTCCTTTTCAAGGCTTGACAGAGCACATAGCAAGAACTCATGAAACCCTGCATCGTGCTCACAAATATGAACATCCTCAAAAGGAGACACACATTACTTATATTTTCCCTGCCATCCTCCCTTCCCAGAGTGAAAGCTTTTCTCTCATTTAGAATCTATGTCTCCTAGGCCTAGTTCTAACTTCCAAACCTTTGAAAGTATTCATCTTCCTTTCACTTCCCTAGTTTTACTTCTTTTTCCTCCAGTTCTTTATTTTATATCATACAACCCTACTGAATTATTCGAGAGCCAATGAGTACTTCCTGCAAGTGGGAGAAGGAGAGGAAAAGGACAATTCAAAGAGGGGTGGGGCAGTGAAGCCAAGATCGCCCATTGATACTTTCTACCCTGCAAAAGCAGGAGGCACATGCCTACTGCATCCTGTACAGTGTTTTCCTGTGTACTCTGGGCTGTGGACAGGTGTTATACAAGTTGAACATCAAGATAGTTTCGATAGATTATTAAAGCAACGTATTAGATCTGTATAATCATAACATTTTTATTGAATTATAGTAGTATGGAAGAGGAGAGTGCACAGTACAAAAGAACAGAACAAAGGACATTGTAGAAAGAAAGGGAAACTAAGAATGAACTGAATTGAGAGACAAAACATGCATTGTTCTTTAAATTTTTTTTTTAATTTTTTTGCAGTGCCAGAGATTGAACCCAGGGCCTCACGAATGGTAAGCAAGAGCTCTGAGACAAATTCTCAGCTCCCAAAACAAGTTTCTGAATGTGTCTCCATCAACAAAAATATGAAAGTTTATAATGATATCTATTGTTAAACTACTCATTTCTACACATAAATAAAACGCTTAATCATGGAGAATGTTTCTTTAATTCTTTGTTGGAACTATTAACAGATTCAGTCATATGTTAGCATACATTGTGGGGACAGGAAAGGAACTGTAACTCCAATGAAATTCTTTCTCCACAGGACTCACTGATCAGTTCAAATGGAAGTTTGTTGTGAGAACAATGCTGTTGCTCATTTAGAAATAAACTTACAGACGAAGCTCAAATCCCAAGAATGCAAAATAACTCAGCATTGTTGACAGCTATCTCCCAAGGGCAGAGATGATTTACAGCAGGGAAGAAATGAAGAATGCTCCTTTTATGTATTGTGCAGCTGTATGAGGTACAATACACTTCCTTGTGGGCAAAGGCATCGAGGGACACATTTATATCTAAGTGCCACTTTAAAAAAAACCTACCTGAATAATAGCCATATTTTTTGCTTTACAAATGACTGTAGAAGACTTTTAAATCAAATTAATAGTTATCAACTTTGGGATTTAGTGAGATAAAAAGGAGACAGTAAAGTATTCGGTAATTTCTATTTTCTTGGGGTAAATTATTTCGTTATTGTGCAATCTCTGTTACCTTGATAACACTGAATTTACTTGCAAAGTTCCAAAAACATGTGAATGTGGTCTAGGAGCTATCTTATTTCTTCATCAGAATAAATGGGATAAAATTGTCAGGGGATTTCAAACACAGTAATATATCAGCTCATGAATGCTTCTGTTTACAAACAATTCAGTTTGCAACAAAATGTTCAGCAAAACTTTCACTGGTAAACTCGCATCACTGGACAAACACCACCACAACCATCCACACAAACACAAACACAACACAGCCATCTTTCCCCAAATCATAAAGCAAATTAACTTTGTAAACTGAGGTACCACGGAATACAAAATCCATACTACTTCCATTTGCTTCTAGAATAAATTGAGAGATTTTTTCTCCTGTCCTCAAGCATTCTTGAGAGGGCTGCGCACTGTCGAGTGGTTGTAGGACTAAAGTCTGAGAGACTAGAGCTGCAAACTCAACACTATGTCTCACTAACACAAAAAATTTGAATAAGCTAATGAAATAAGCTTACCTTATCCCCTGATGTTAAGATTAAATAAAACAATAATAAAAACATCTGGCATAATGCTTGGCATATGATTATAATTACATTTATTTTTATATAATTTACATAAACAGAGTTGGAATTTAATATTGTGTTCATTGACTTAGAAATGTGAAATCCATTCCGTTATGCTCAATTTATCATTATTATCATCATGGCTGGAGAAATTCTAAGCATGCTCCTTTTACTCTCCTTCACATGACTACCAAAATGCTTTTCCTATGTGCTCTTTAATACTTATGACCTATATCATATAACACTGTTTAAACTACTTTATTGTTATTACTTTTATGTTCATTATTATTTTTTTTTTTTTGCAAAGAATAAGAATCTAAACTCCTCAGGGGAGGCGGGGGGAGAAAATAGCATCGTGTAAGTTCTCCAGTTAGGTGTTAATTTTACTGTGAAGAGAACGAAGCTGTTCCCTGGCACAGGTTCCTGCTAAGACCCTGCGAGAGGACCATCACAAGTCTGCAGGAATATGTGGTTTTATGAAATGTTCAAAAGCAATACAGATTTTACATTGTTTTCCATAAAGGAGATTGCCCCAAACAACAAGTTTTAAGCCACGCAAGACATGTTTCTAGTCACACTCTTGGGGATGAATTCAGTAAGAGAGGTCATTTATTTGTAAAGTTGTCTCCAGCTTGAAAAAAAAAAAAACAAACTCTTTTCAAATATAGGTCGAATGACTAGTTTAACAGAGAGGTCTTCAGTGGACAGCACGTCTGGGCTGTATATGTTTATCTGCTCTTTAGAATGCAGACTTAGAATCCAAAACAGCTTTTAGTCTTTAAGGGGTAAGTGAAATTAGGGACACTGGAGACTCTGAGGTTTGAGACAATGTTTTTGAAATAAGCTTAGATTTAATTCATGCAAATAATGTATTTTGCAAAAGAACTTTTTGTGAAAGTAGAGAATATATATTTGGAGCGTTAGCAGCTAAAACCTTAGGCATGTCAGCAGGCTCAGTGATTCTGTTGCATGCCTTGCAAGCACAAGGGCTTGAGTTTGATCCCCAGTACCAAAAACACCCCCCAAAAACAAGAACCATATAAAGCAATAACAGCAGCAACAGTGCTAACAAGCTAACAAGGCAGATTCTGACATTCTCTTTTCATGTATAATGGAACTGATAACCAGAATTTAATTTTCACATAATCGTATAATTAGTGAAGCACTAACATTGGATCATTCTTTTATGGCTTTTGCCCAAACTGAAAATTTTGGCTTTTAAAAGAAGAAAAGAAGCGGGAAAACCTATTTATTCAACATGAGATTATTTCTAAGAGCAGAGTTCCTGGATACATTTCATTGAAGTCAAGTCTAGATCCTGCAAATGAATAAACCTCGAGTATATGATGCAAAAACTTAAAACATTTTTGTTAAATCATCATTTTCACAGAAGTTGGTAGAGTGCTTACTAAGACAAAACAATAAATGAAGCACATTTTAAAACTGGGGTACCTTCAAGATATTTAAAAAGTGATTTATGACTTATATTTCAAAACTGTGCCAGATATACTGTACACTGAAAACGATATGCATTTTTCCTCTCCGTAGTTTTTCACTGTGTTGTCACAGTTAATTGGTGGATATACTGTCTTCACCATCTCTCAAAAAAAAAACAAAAAAAAACTGAAAGGCTTTTGTTATGTTGTTGGTATTTATGAGCATAACACTCTTACTGAAGATACAAAATGAAAAAAAAAATCCAATTACATTTAAACTTATGGCAATGCCCTGAATACCAGGGAACGAAGATAAAGAAGATACCACACTTAACAAAAAGTGATTTCATCTAACCTAATGGCTGTCAAATGCAGTGCATATGAGAATCATTTTGAGTGCTTTTGAAACTCGGGAAGGAGATGCACTCTCAATATATTAGTCATAAAGCTAAAATTCAGCCTACGAAATATATGTTTTAAAGAATACTCTACTAATTAATGGCTGATCCTCACCTGGAAATACCTGTTTAATATAAAAGACAAACATGTATGCAACTAATTGCAACATATGTATATAGTAAAATAAGCACAAGAGAGATAATCATAAAAAGAAAAATTGATTTACTTCAGTGGCTCTTATTAATTTTAAAATGTTATCTTAATTACTCATTCACAGGAGAATTATTAGGACAGACTTACAGGAGTGTACACATACACGGTCTGAGGGAAAAATACAGTGAATGTTTTATTTTAAGAATTTATTATAGTAAAAGACGTATTGCCATAATCTCACTCAAAATACTCCTTCTTGATTTGAGCATATTTGTCCTATTATTCTTAACACTCTCTGAAACAGGTCTGGAACTCCTCTTCCCAGACATGGAAGTCGTCTTCTACAGCAGTGGTAACTTTTTCTCCTCTAAAAATTTCTGAGGACAAGTTAAATTTCATTGTAAATTGACAGGTACATTTCTCCTCTACTTACATTTTTTTTTCAGTAAAAGTTTTTTGTTTTGTTTTGTTTTTCCCTGCACAGGATCTATCTGAATGTTTCACATCTGTGTAACAGAAATCTACTGAAATTCTGGAACACTGGATGTATTATTGCAGTAAGATGAGTTCAATAACATGAAATATACTACAAATCCACACAGTGCAGCAACATATGGCATTTGAATGGATATGAATGCCATTTTGAGAAGTCAGCGGCAGATTCTTAGTAGGAAATCCTTGTGGTTTAGTGTGTAGTTTTATACAATGTGGACTTAAAACTTGGCTGAATTTCAGGCTCATATTCAAGCACAGCTAGAGATTGATTGAGTCATGTTCTTCTTACACCCTCATGAAATTCATTGGATTTGTATAAGATTTAGTACCTGAGTCAAAAGGAACACGAAGAGTTATACCAGCATTAGAATGTTGAAAGGAATAGTTTTTAGAGTAAAATCAACAGTTGAAAACAGGTGAAAGACCTCTAGATTAAATGTTTCATGTATTTCTGTTAACTTATTATCATTTCCAAGAAGCAAACATACTCTGTTTCTTGGTTTTAATGTTTCAGAAAAGTAAAAGAGTAGTTTGGCATATACTTACTTAAGAAAGAGTCAATAAATTGAATATTCTTGAGAAAAGACTGTGAACAGTTCTGATACCCAGCCTTTGACATGATGCAGGACTCAGTATATATCCAACGGTATATTTCTGGATTCTGGAATAAATTTGTCAACAAAACAGGGGCATCTCGTAGACCACATTTCCCTCTTTTGGGGGCATTTTTGTATATCTATACAGACAGGAACTAATACGAACAGGATGATGGGGACACGAGTGGCCTTTCTTATATGACAGTGCATATTCTTTTTTTTCTTGTCAGATATCAGTTGGGATTTTAGAATTAATGTTACAATCAGTAACTTCAGTACTTTTAATAATTTTAATTCTTGCAAAACTGTTAAATATAGTAGCATTATTCAGAGCATGCAAAGGGACTTTTCTTGGTTCACATAACTTCATAAAAGTCTGAGAAGTTTTCCCTGTTTCCATTTACTAAAATGTCAGTTATAGGGGCCAGGGATTTAGCTCAGAGGTTCGGTGGCCTGCCTTGCAAGCGTAAGGACCCGAGTTCAATCCCCGGTACCAAAAAAAAACACAAAAAAAAAAACAAATCAAGACTTTGTAAAATGTCAGTCACATCTTGTTTTTTTACCTCTTAGCACTAGAGAAAATATTTTCCTTTAAAGATTTATATTTTCTGTCTCACTCCCACTTTCTTCCCTCACACATTATTAACTATTGAAGAACGAAGGCTTAATTTCCCATAAAACATTCCTCATCCAACAATTAATTTTCCACCATGGTCACATGATCACCAGTACTAGAACAATTATCTCAATGTCTCTTATTTCTGTCCTTCTCATTCCATTCACATTAAAAATTGTTGTACTATTGACAGTGACAAAGTAAAAACTGACCCATTTACATTTATATTTATATTGAATACCTCAGGACCAATGATTGCCATTTTATTTTATGTATTTATGTATATTTATTGTCGTACTGGGGATTGAATTTAGGACCTTGTGCATGCAAGGCGGGCGGCAAAACCAATGAGCTAAATCCCCAGCAGCCCCTTACTGCCATTTTATATTTATTTCTTTATTTCTTTATTTATTTTGGGGATTTTTGAGACAGAGTCTCACTATGTAGTTGAATCTGATCTGGAACTCTCTATGTAGCCCAGGCTAGTCTTGAACTCACAGTGATCCTCCTGCCTCAGCCTCCCCAGTGCTGGGATTGCAGGCATGCACCACCATGCCCGGCCCTACTGCCATTTTAAAAGTTGCCTTTATGGGAGAAAACAAATACTCAGGTGGTAGAAATTCTTGGAGACCAATTTCGATTTTTCAATACAAAATACAACATGTGACAGAATGCTAACCATTCGGATTTTTGCTAGAATCATTGACATGCTTTTTGTTGAGTTTACTGTCAACTTCCCTATTTATGTAACTAAATTAGTCTCTTTGATATTTCATAATGTCCTGAACTTTCAGAGTGGTATTGCCAGTAATCACTTCTGCACTTAAAAAAAAAAATCTGATTCTGCTCTTGGATTTTCTCTTTGAAATAACAGAATAACAGCTAAATTTTCTAAGCTACAAGAGAATCAGTATTGGGTTTTTAAAATTTATTTTACATAAAAATCTATAAATACCCCCGGCCTGCGCGACAACAGACCAGGAAGGCCCCAAAGATCCCAGAGGGGTTTTTTTTTGCAGCTGCCTGCCTGCCTGCCTGCGATCACCCGGCGGCGTGCGC
>NW_022900917.1:11732241-11735665 GCF_012274545.1 Fukomys damarensis | reverse complement strand
ACACTATACTATATCCCTAAATGTACCAATAAACTCAAAAAAAAATCTATAAATAAATCAATGAGACCCTATTTCATCAAGAAAGTATTAAACCAGCCAATTGAATCATGGAATACATTTTACTTTGTTTGTTTGTTTGTTTTTTTGTATTTTCCCAACAATGAATGTAACTGTACTGTATCCCTAAATGTACCAATAAACTCAAAAAAAAATCTATAAATAAATCAATGAGACCCTATTTCATCAAGAAAGTATTAAACCAGCCAATTGAATCGTGGAATACATTTTACTTTGTTTGTTTGTTTGTTTGTTTTTGTATTGGGGATCAAACTCGGGATCTTGGGCTTAACAAGCAGGCATGGCACCACTGAGCTACATCCCCACCCCCAACATCTTCTATTTTGTTAGTATAGCTAGTGCTTGATGACACAGACAAATAAAATTATAATTTAATTTTATTAAATTATAATTTGGTTAAATGAGTTCAGAAATAATTATAACTATGTAGTATCTCTCTTATTTGGGACACTTTTCCATATAGCCTTTTGATATCACAATTCTAACAAATTCATTAATAAGTTCTCTGAACTTTTTCCCAACTAGGCATTAAATTCTGAGGAAGGAGGAATTAAGTTTGCAATCCTGGTTGTACCCTGGCTATATTTAGAAGTCCCTGAACCTCCCTGCTGTCCTGTGTGGTCCACACCACGGTGATCGGCCTGGCAGAGGGGCCAAGCCATCACGGACTGAAATCATGAGTCAAAATAAAGCTTTCCTCCTTATACCTGCTTTATCTCTAGTATTTTGTCACAGTGACAGAAGGCTGATTAACCCATATACTTAGTTCCGTTTTGCAGAAAATGATTAGGTAACTTTTTCAAATTATACTGAATTACAATGTAGGAGAGCTAGATAAACACTTCTGCATGCAGTAGTTTCAGTTTGGGTCACTAATTGAGTGATTGCTTCAAATTGTAATGGAGTTAGAAGAAAAAATTTTAAAATAGAGCAATTTCAACAGAAAGAAAGCCTTAAATATTTAAAAAATGATAGTTTGATTAACAAGTGAAGCAGCCTTAGCACACTTGTTAGTACATTTGCTAGTGCAGTCCTCTCGTGCTAGTACACTTGCACAAGCACATTTGCCATGCACTTGTTAGTACAGTAAGTGTGCAAAATGCTAAGACATTTTGGAAAACTATTTGGCAGTGTTTATGAAATTTAAAATACAATTACCCTAAGACTGAACAATTGCATTTATACATATTAATTCAAGTACAATGAAGAGATATTGCCACAAAAGTTTTATTTTTATTTTATTTTATTTATTATTAAAAATTTTTTGGTACCCAGGATCGAACTCAGGACCTTGCACTTGCGAGGCAGGTGGCAGAACCACTGAGCTAAATCCCCAGCCCCAAAGTTTCAAATGACAGTGTTCAGAGAAATTTCATTCATAATGAGTCAAACATAGAAATTAGCCCAAATATTCATCCTGAGGCGAATGCATAAACGCCTTGTGTTCATAAAATAGAATGCCATCCACGTTTCTTTAAAACCAACAAAATATCACAATATCACGAATGAATTTCAAAAAATTTACATCAGCAAAAAGAGAAGCCTGACTTAAAATAGTACAAAAGTAAAATTTCCATTACTTGTTTTTAAGCATAAGATCAACCATCTGTAAGGATAACAATGCCAACCATTTTTCTTGTAGGAGGAGAGCAAAGTGGGGTTACTGCTATCAACAGATCACGAGGGAAATTTCTCAGGTAATGGGAAAGTTTTTAATATCCACCTGAGCGACAGATACAACAGCGTACGTGTGTATCAAAGTCAGTGAGCTGAACACTTAAGAGTAATATGAGTAATTTTATAACCTGTAAATCATACCTAACAGTCTGATTAAAGTTAAAGGAAGCATAAAATATTAATCATTTACCAACCTAATCATTTAAATAAAAGATGACCAAAATTGCATATTTGCCATTAATTCATCGTGATATACAAGAAAATATAAAAACGGCAATTTATCAAATTCAGGTAATATAAGGGTCGACTGGTTGAAATGACACCTGCCAGAGGATCGCACATAATAGAAAGTACATAAATAAATACGAGGCCCAACCCATGCTTCAGGTAAACTCTGAAAACAAACCACCACACAAAAAAAAAAGCAAAAAAAAAAAAAAAAAAAAAAAAAAAAAAAAAAAAAAAAAAAATCAGCTTCAAAAAAGAAACTGTTCAATGCTAGTCAGGAAGGAAAGAAAAGGGAACATTTCTAGAGGGGTTCATATGCTCCATTTTCTGTCATGTAATACAGCTGAAAGGCCCTCGATGTACTATGATATAATTTTTATGGAATCATTTTCCAGAGCCAAGTACAAATTTCATAAGCCAGTGCTAGTTATTTCAACTCCTTTTATTTAATGGAGACTAAAAAGCTGGGCTTAAAAAGTGAAAGTTGGATATGATGTAGAAGTAACTAGAAGTAACTCCTTTCAACATGGGTTATATCTTTGGTCACAAACAAAGAAATTAAAAGCTTTCATTAAGTGGTTCTAGAAAGAAGGAAACCTCTACCTTTGCCCTAGGGAGAGTTTACAAAACTTAGACATTAATGTTTCCTGTATTTTAATGTTGAGTCTACTGAGACTCAAGTAGATTAATGAAACATCCCTAAAAATATATTGCTAATAAGATTCCACCTCACCCCACACGGAAAGGCTGCTATCAAGAAATCAAATAAGAAATGTTGGCAGGGTTGCAGGGAGAAAGGGACCCTTGTCCATTGTTGGTGGGAGTGCAGACTGGTACAACCACCAAGGAAATCAATATGGAGATACCTCAAAGAGCTGGGACTAGAGGTTCCATTTGACCCAGCCATCCTTCTGCTGGGTATCTTTCCAAAAGAATTAAAAGAATCATATCACAGTGATATATGAGCACCTATTTTTACAGCAGGCACAGTTTCTCATAGCTAAAATTTGGAAGCAGCCCATTTGCCCATCATTTGCAAGCTGGATAAAGAAGATGTGGTTTTTCTATAAAATGGAATACTACTCAGCCATAAGGAATGAGAAAATAGATCCATTCATAGGAAAATGGATACATATTGAGGAGATACTCCTAAGTGAAATAAATAAGTCACACATGTGTAAATACCGAATAGTTTCTCTGGTGTGAGAAACAATAATGGTACATAAGATCCTAATGAGATAATTGACAATGTGAAATAGGAAGAAAAGGGCTAAAGGTGTAAGGAAAGTGGGAAGGGGAGGGGAAAGGTAATAAGGAAAAGGAAAAAAATAGGAGAAAATGAAAAAATGGAAATAAAATGTTTGTAAATGGGGAGGGAGGAGGGAATGAAGGGAGGGAAGGGACAAGGGGACAAAATGAGAACCAAGACCTGTCATGTAAA
>NW_022900917.1:11730845-11732123 GCF_012274545.1 Fukomys damarensis | reverse complement strand
ATACTGCTAAAAGGTGTTGGGATCAGAAAGTAGTAATAACCTGCAGCGAGCGGAAAGTTATAGCTCACACTTTTACCCCACTAGACTCTCCTCTGTCCTCTGCTATCCTATGTTTCTTGGTCACATGCTGAGTAATACACTGCTTTATTACACAGATACAATTATTTTCCCCCAGATGTCAAAAATACACTTAAATATATCAGTAACCATCAAGACGGCCTGCTTGGTATTTTGAACTTCTGTGGGTGTCAAGAATCAGACACGACACTCAGCATTTTAAATTCAAGGAGCCCTAAGCTTCAATGTGCAGAACGTTCGTATAGATGGCTTGACGGTGCTGATCCCCCCAGCCTGCAGTGCATATTAAACACTCACTTTACGACTGTGTTGCAACCAGGTGTGTTCCAGAATATTCTTTTTGATAAGTACCTCAAGTAATTCTTACACTGGTAATTCACA
The DNA here is from genome assembly GCF_012274545.1 of Fukomys damarensis. Classification (NCBI taxonomy): domain Eukaryota; kingdom Metazoa; phylum Chordata; class Mammalia; order Rodentia; family Bathyergidae; genus Fukomys; species Fukomys damarensis. The sequence continues at coordinate 11,731,664 of NW_022900917.1, read as the reverse complement.
CTTCCATATAGGCTTCCAGGGGGGATTTTAAATTTTACAGCCACGAAGGAATGACAGCTGAGACCAATTTGTTGCATACTGAGATTTGATTGTTTGGTTTCTGCCTGTCGCACAAATGCTTCAGAATGAAAAGGCTTTGTAGATTTGTTGATCATGATCATGTCATTTTCAGATTTTTAGATCTTGTTGTTATTTTGGGAAGTTTCTACAAATTATTTTCTGAAAGAAAGTTACCAACAGCTAATATATGTGTGTGCGTGTGTGTGTGTGTGTGTGTGTATCTCCCTTTGTTATTGTACCTATTTTATATTACAATACTTTAACTTTTACATTAAAAAAGAAATATTTTTGAGAATCTACAAAAGGCAGAAATTATTTATATAACCTTAGAAAGCTATTCCATAGGTAAAATAGAATAATAACAAAAATCAAAATTATCACTTGTCTTAATTGCATTCGTACAGTACTTTTTCAGTGTGTGAAATAATTTCAAATTATAAAAAAGAAGTAGATTTTGTTCTGTCTTAATTTACTTCTGATAAGTGCATAGTTTTATATATATTTTTACAAAGACATAAGTACCTCAGTTCTGTCCACTGTGTTCTCTCTTGAGTGGCGGGCCACCTTCACACATTATGGTGTACTTATTTTTCTTTTACTTGACCCAAACTCTCTCTGGAGAGCCTGTTTCTCTTCCTACCACTGATCAAATTTTTACTACAGTTAAAAAATACATCTGATAATTTTGTTCAGATGACTGCAGAACCTGGAAAAGCTGTTGCTGCTATCGATGCGTAACATACTATTATTAGTCTATAT
>NW_022900917.1:11697744-11729755 GCF_012274545.1 Fukomys damarensis | reverse complement strand
AAATATGAAAAACTGAAAAAATGGAAATAAAGTGTTTGTAAATGGGGAGGGGAGGAGGGGGTGAAGGGAGGGCAGGGACAAGGGGAAAAAATGAGAATCAAGACCTATTATGTAAAGGTACAGAATCCCAATGATGAATGTAATTGTATTGTATACCTAGATTGTACCAATAACCTCAATAAAAAGAAAAAAAATATATCTGAATTCTATTTTTGCTTTTAAATGATTTATCTTCCATGGATTGTTATTGCCCTATTACCAATTTTAGCATCTGGAAACTTTAGAAGGAAAAGTTTATCACCAGGCTCCCAAAAAGCATTTGGAAAACTTGCAAGCTTAAAATCACAAAGTAAATAACAGAATTTAGGTAAGTGTTATCGCCAATGACTTAAAACAAACCAAACAAGCCACTCTGCACCCATGACTAGGGGGTCAACTGGTTCTTAATGAGATACGTTCTTGAAGACTTTGCCTAATTTGAGACTCAAATAATTAAACAGGACTTTGAATGTTTGCTATTTCTCTTGTAAAAAAAAATGTCACAACTAAGAGGCAATACCACAAGTATCTTTTTATCTAATTCCTTTGGTTTGTTTTATATTATTTTATTAATTTTTTACATGGCATTCTCAATGGTTCCATACAAGTTGACAGCTTGAATACAATAATTTCAATATACACTATTTTCAGGGTTAGTTGGAGCCTTTTTACTTTTAACAATTAGATTATGAAAATCCTATATCCTTGTAAGAATGGGCATTGGGTCTGATTTTAGTTTCTTACAACTATTTTAACTTATACTACTTGAAGCCAATATGTGTAGCTTATGGAATTAATTTATTTTATTAGTAATGTTTACAGTGTGTAATGACTGCACTCATCATGGAGAGTTGGTGCATGTCCATAATACATCCTTTTTATTCATCTTTTTTCCATGGTTTTAGTTTGATAGAATTGTTACATTCTTCCTCAATATTCTCAGTATTTGGTTGACATTTTTTTCCATCATAATGTAGTTATTTGTTGGGTTTTTAGCTGGTTTTTTTCTCACTCCCATTGACTGAAGTCTCTCTTTATTTTAATCAGGTAAAGGAGGAAAGGGTCAGGGAACAATTGCTTTTGACAGTGTAACACTAGACATATTTTCCAGTAGATTATTTCTTAAATAAAATGTAGTGGCGAATTTAGGAAATATTATTTCAACGGCATTTTAAAACCCAGTTTGGGATCATAAAACTCTCTTTGGGCTTCTGGGTGAACGGCCAAGCTAAGGGATGTCAGGTTTTTTTTTGTTTTTGCTGCAAATTTTTCTGCAGTTTTCATTTTAATTTTTTTATTATGAAAAGTTTTAATCACATAAAGGGTAAAAAGAAAAATAATGTTATGATGAAACACATGTAGTAATCACCCAGATCCAATATTTGTAACTCAGGACCTATCTTGTTTCATATTTGATGACATACTTCTAAGACATTTTAAAAGTCTCTTTAGTAACTAGCATCTCACAAATCAGGCTACTGCAGCTCATAAGCTCTCTGTCCTTTTACTTAAACCTTTGTGCAGGAACTTTATATTTTGGCTTTACTGTAATAATGTAATTGTGACAAAGATGTTATCTATTCCAGGATCACTAATCTGAAAGTTGTTTTAAATAACATCTATTTGTCTTGACAAATTTTAGTAGGGAGTGAAGAATAGCTAGTATGTATGTTTTTAATATTGTACTTGAAAGGATTAAAGAAATTTGTTTCTGTAGCCTGAAAATAATTATTTTTACAAATCAGAAAGATAATTGCAAAGCCAAACATGAAATAGCATTAAGCACATAAAGCTTAAACTTAATTCAGGCTCTTATTTGAGAGTTATGCATTACTAAGGACAGATATTATAGCTCACGTTTCAAAGCACTTAAAGCATAACCCTAAGAATACATGGGTATGAAGTGCTTCTACATCCTTTGCTTCAGTTGTTTTATATTAAGAAAAATATTTTAACATTTGCTGAGCTGAAAGATTTCAACAAAATACAAACGAAAGGTGGGATTTGTATTTTTAGACATTGATCCGTAAGATAGGCCTCGCATGGATAGTGAAGGATGGAACTGTTAGATAATGTAAAGATGCTGTCGTAATCAAGAAATTAAAACCGAATAAAGTAAAATTGTTGGAAAAGTTTGAAGTATCAAACATTTATGGAAAAGACTGCTTCATCTTATAATTTTTTTACTTCAAATGTTAGAGACACAACTATGGCATTTAAGTGAATTTCAGGAAACATCAGATCAACCCTTCAATTCTTCTAGGTTCTCTTTTATAATCTCCATTTAAATGGTTTGAGGGGTGGGAAACTCAGTGTAGTGATGGGACACTTTCCTTAGAAGGGGGTCGTGCCTAGACCTTCCTTTGCTGCTCTGTGCCAACACCTGCCCTCCACTCACCACCACCATGACTCACGAAGCTCTCTTGATGCTAAGTGTTCCTTACAGTGTTCCCCACCTTGAACTATTCCTTCCATAAAATGGCTTCCAAAAAAGTCACCACCTTTGTCAATTTTTTCTGGAGGGAAAAATAAAAAAAAATATCTTTGAGTGGACTTTCTGACCTAAAATACATTATATTTACCTCTGACTATCCTTCTGGTCTCATCGCAACCCTGGCACATGTTAATGTTATACCCCAGTTAAAGCCCAGCCCTGAGTCCCTCATGTTTCCATTGTCCACCGTTACATATGATACCTTTTGTGTAGGCTTTCTACTTCCTATCACGAGTGAAACACCTTCATAATCTATACAGAAATCTTAGAGATGTCAAATCAGCATTTTTAAAAGAAAAAGCTAATCATTTTATATGTTGCAATTAATTCACAAATATCTGTCTGAGAATTTAGCTTTACGCGAAGCTCTCATGACTGAGAGATTTTGTGAAGAAAACATTTTTGTTGTTGTTTTTTGAGACAGGGTCTCACTATGTATTTGAGACTGACCTGGAATTCACCATGTAGCCCAGCCTGGTCTTGAACTCACAGCGATCCTCCTGCCTCAGCCTCTCCAGTACTGGGATTCAGGTGTGAGCCACCATATCCGGCTTCAAGTTTTAACTATTATGAATTGTGCTGCTATGAATATGGGTGCACATGTCTCACTGTAGTATGATTCTTTTAATTCTTTTGGGAAGATATCCAGCAAGGGAATAGCTGGGTCCAATCCTAGTTCTTTGAGGTATCACCATACTGATGTCCGCAATGATTGCGCCAATCTAGACTCCCACCAGCAGTGGAGCAGGTTTCCTCTTTTCTCACAGCCCTGCCAGCATTTGATATTGGTTGATTTCATGATAGCAGCCATTATTTCTGGTGTAAGGTAGAATCTCAGTGTTGTTTCTGGGGTGAGAGTAAGATATTCTTAAATGGCTAAGAATATACTTGATACATTAACACTAAAAAGATATAGTTACTTTAATTTTAAGTTATTTCTAAATTTAAGAGAAAAAATCTTCTCTAAATTAAGAGTGTTGTACTTACATTAGAAGTTCCAACTTTACGAAGAGGCTCTAAAATAATGATGCTTTTGACTACTTGTCTTGATCAGTTTTCTTTTTTTTCTCTCTCTCACTGAGTTTACTGGTGCATTTTAGGTATACAGTACAGTTTTTTTCATTATTGGGATCTTGTACCTTTACATGGCAGGTCTTGGTTCTCATTTTTCCCCTTGTCCCTGCCCTCCCTTCACTCCTCCTCCCTCCCCTTTACAAACACTTTATTTCCATTATTTTCATTTTCTCCTATTTTTTTTCTTTTCCCTTATTCCCTTTCCCCTACCCTTCCCACTTGCCCTACACCTTTAGCCCCTTTCTTCCTATTTCACATTGTCAATTATCTCATTAGGATCTTATGTACTATTATTGTTTATTCATACCAGAGAAACTGTTCGATATTTACACATGTGTGACTTTGATCAGTTTTCTTGTGTGATAATAAAAGGAATCACAGTTAAGGTTTACTGAGAACTTTCTGCATTCTGGGTGCTTAGGTCATTATATATATGGACGAGCCTAATACCCATAGAAGATTATTATCTTCATTTTACAGTGGAGGAATCTAAAGACAACAGAGTTTAAGAAACCTGTCCAGTTATACTTCTCTTAGGAAGGAAACCAGATTTAAAACTCAACCATGCATAAAATATAAGAGACTCATCAGCAAAGGGTACTGTGATCTCTGAAAAGTGAAGTGTGAGGTTGGTTGAATTATCTTACACTATAAGTAGTATACAAAATTCAGGTCATAAGTCGTTTGTGTACCTTGACTTAGTTCAACTGCCTCTGTGCTTTATATTTTCTTATGCCTTAGTCTGATTTTCAATCTGTATATATATATATTAATTGTATATATAATAATAATAACTTTATATGGTCTTATAAGTTAAATCAATCTGATGCTTGGAAAATAAAAAAGGGGTGAAGAAATGATGAAAATATAATTGAAATTGTTATGTACATGTACCAATTCCCTACAAGGGGTATGATCATTATGTACTGTAAATATCTACTAATAAAAGTAAAAAAGGAAATGAATGAAAAAACAAAAAGGAGTCTGACTATGAAAGTTCTAAATTTTTAATTCTGAAATTTAATATTAATTTTAAAAAATGCAAATGGTCAAAATATTCAGCTACAAGCTGTTTGTATAATTCCAATGATAAGAGCACATGATTTAAAAATAATATCTCCCCAAAACTGATTAATATAAAGTATAGTCTTAAAATTGATCAAACTAAGAATGCTATAAATAAAGCTGATTCCCGGTTCAAATAGCAGAAAATACAAGTGAAGGAGCAGAGAACAGTCCATAGCACGGAGGCATCCTTTGGAGTGTCCTGGTTTGAAAGGTAATTTATTATTACCATCAATTGTTTCATGTTATGATTCCGTCCTAACAAATAAACTTCAGATGTCAGTTTTCCAAGAAGACTTTCAAGTGAGATAGTACACATTGGCCTTCTAAGATTGGTGTTCAGTCCTATTTGGCAAATATAATTCTCTGGGTGAATTAATGAAGTGTCATCTGAGTTTAAATCAGTATCTCATGAGTGTGGTTAGAGAGTGTGAGTCCTAAGGGACCTGTTCAAACTTTGGTTTGAAAAACGCACAGCTAAAGACCGAACTTGGTAAATGTATCCAGATGTGAGAATCTCATGGTTTCCTACTGAATATCTTTTTCCTAGACAATATAATTTTAAGAAATGCTTTTGAATGTGTACCTGACAGGCCTGAAGTTTCTATCTAAACAGTATAAGCTTTGCTTCAAAAGAGAAATTGGGTTCAATGATCTGAGCAATTCATAACACACTCGGTAGGATTGTGAATTGGTTAATACTTTCTGGGAAACAGTTCAGAAATAGTATTAAGAGCTTCACAAACATTTATGGCCTCTGACCGGGTAATTCATCTTCTAGGAATCTAGTCTAAAACCTAACCATTGCTGCCACCATACTTCTATGCAAACCTACATATTATGATGACATCTGTGAAGGAGAAAACAATGTATTAGCTCACCATTAAAGAAACGACTCAACTTGGATATTTATATATATATATATAAAGGTATACAACTGATAAAAACATTGCATTGGAAAATATTTTATGGCATATAAAATTATATGGCTGAAAATTTTATACAAAACTATACATATATCCCATGTTTATTGTTTATTAAAACTAAAGGTTAATTATTAGACAAAAATGCTGAAAGGTAACTAGGAAAAGTAAGAGTAATTATTTCTGAATATTGTAGTCAGGGATGATTTCAAGCAAGCTATTGCTTGTGCCTTATATGTTTCTAGAATTAATTTAAAATATTTTACATAAGACAAAAATTCCCTTTAAAATATTATAGAAGCATTATTCTTAAAATGTTTAAAAAACAGTCATAAGATTTAAAAGTAATTTTTAAAAAAATATACACTTTCTTTTTGAGTTTGATAGCTTTTAAAATATTGTACTGAAATTAATAATCTCAAGTACAAAAATCTTTTCAAATATTAAATTGTAATAACACAGATTATAATAGTTTTATTTTTTTATAAAGCTATTTATTGTTTAGATGTGTTTTTTAAAACAGAGCTTAGGATAATTTATTCTCTTGGTGACTGATTTTCCCCATGGCATCTGTTCACTTGGCTTATCTTTCCACCACTGAATCACTGGCTGAAATCATCCCCAGCTGTGATTTTATGTTTTGTTTACAAACAGTCTGCCAGAACATCACGCCACACACCCTGAAGACTCCCAGGTAAGAGGAAATAAAGATTTTCCAGACTTCCCTATGTTATACACTGAAATCTTAGAAAACTATAAAGCTGAGTTACCTATAAAGGATAAGATAAACTAATAGTGGGCATTGCTGAAACATATTTATTTTTCAGTACTTGATTTAAGTTTGTAATATAAAATTGGTTGAGGCACATCTAAATAATGTACATCATACTAACACATATCTTCTCAAAAACATGAGAATTCTTAATTGAAGTATAAAAGAGCTGATGTGAAAGAGCCTGTTTCATGCATATTTTCTGAAAAAGTGTGCATGTGCACTATAAAGTTGAAAGAGCAGAAAAAAAAAAACAGGTACTCTAAGCTGCTAAAGTTTTGTGATCAAATTATTATACATGTTGATCTTTATTTACATTTTCAGTTTCTCAGATAATTTGAAATAGGAGGAAAAGATCCATAGGGGAAGGTGAAGTGGGAGAGGTAGGGGAAAGGAAAGAACACAAAGGAATAAATGTGAGAAAAGAAAAAAAATCCTGAAATACTCTTGGAATATGACTTTGTAAACTAATAGTTACAGCTTTCTACTTTGAAAGATATAAAATATTGAGAGGATTTGCAAGATTTTATTGACTTTTTAAGATTTTTTCCAGTGGCAGCTTTAAGAATTTAAAAGGCTATTTTCACATCACAATGGGTTACATGACAATTACTTTGTACAGGTGTTTCATTTTAAAATAATTTTTCCTTTAATTTTTGAGTAGAGAACCCAAAGAACTATCCCAGGCACCCTAACATGATTGTGTTATGTCAGAGCATGCTGACCTGGTCATAACGCAGTAAAACTTAATGAGTCTGTGCACTCAAATAAACAAGGATGTTTGATCAATTAAATCCAATCACGGAGAGTCACGCCACACATTGGTAAGTTCACAAACGTTCTGGGGAGCAGCTATGCAGACCACAGTGGCAGCAGCAGGTGGATATCAGCCAGGGACCCGCCCCAGCCACAGAGGTGCGGGAAAATAGAATACTACTCAGCCATAAGGAATGAGAAACTAGAGACGTTTATAGCTAAATGGATGCACAGTGAGGCCAGACTCTGAAATAAATAGGAGGCATATTTGTAAATACGGAATAGTTTTTCTAATGTGAGAAACTGAAAGTGTAAATAAGGACTAAAAGGTATAATAGATAAGTGAAATAGGAAGAAAAAGTCCAAAAAGGAAGTGTGAGGGGTAGGGGAAACAAAAGATGGGAATGGAATTAATATGACAAAAGAAAAAATGGAAACAAAGTCTTTGTAGAAAGAGATGGAGGGATCGAAGGGAGGGCAGGGAAATGGGGAAAAAATAAGAACCAAGGTGGATTATGCAAAGGTGCAAATTTCCAATGATGATTGTCATTACAGTGTATACCTTAAATGTACCAATAAAATTAATTAATTAAAAAAACCAAACATGTTCCTTGACTTACCATACTACCAGTGTAAATAAATACAAATCTCTCATTAAGTATAAGCTTAAAACTTGATGCAAAAATATAACAAAAGCTATTAATGAAAGAATACAAATACTTATCATTCAAATATAAATTATAAAATTTACTGAAAATTATAAACCCAACTAAAATCCACATATCAACTCTATAATAAAATTGACATACATGATAATATTTTGTGACTTTCATTAATGATTCTTCCTTCACTTCTAGAACTTGGCCAGTTTTTCTCTATCCAGGAAAAATTCACTTATTAATTCAAACACAAACTAAAAAGACAAACTAAAAATAACTTTTTTAATGTGCAAAAAGTTACAAAACTCTTGAATTTTGATTAAAAAAATTATAAATGCCAACCATGGGAAAAAACACTTGTGCAGTATTTTCATTGAGCTACAAATTTAGAGGCTCATTCAGACACCCCCCCCACACCCCCAGAAAGATAATGAGAATATGGACATATTAAATGCTCTGAGAGGGCTTCATAAAATTACACCAGAAAGATTTTCAAACCATTTACACTCAGTTTTTCCAAACATTTTTGATTTTCTCTTCTTGCTTGTATTAGTGGACTTTCCCATCACTAAACACAATATCTGATACACACTACTTGAAGAAGGAGTTTAATTTGGTTCATGGTTCATGATTTAACTTGGTTCATTGGGTGACTGAATCTATTGTTGGTTAGCTCTCAGGCAGAAGCATCATGGTAGGAGTATGGTGGAGGAATGCTGCTCACATCCCAACAACCAGGGTGCAGAGAGAGGAGGGAAGAGTTAATGAGGGAGATGTACCTTCCAAAGGTACCAGCCCAGCCACATACCTCTTTCAACCAGGCCCCACCTCCAAACTGCACATTTAGCTAGCAGTGCATAAGTGGACCATTTCTTCATCTCAGACTCCTGCCAAGTCTCAGGAAATGGATAAGACATAGACAAATTTTCTGCTGGAGTGTAACACACGTGGCACTTAGGCCATGTCAATTTAGTCCTTCTTCCCCAGTGAAGCTGCCTGACTCTGGCCTTTACTGTCCAAATTCCTATCAGCATTCCAGTCTTCTGAGTGTTGACCAAAATCATAAATCAAGCTTTGTTTGCAACATTATGGAGCTTCTCTATCCCACATGTCCTATCTTTCTACACACTTCATGCACATGTTCAGATACAGTTAGGTCAATGACACCACTCCTGCTACTAATTTTCTGTATTAGCATTCTTGCTGCTGAGACATAATACCCGACAACCACAATTTAAAAGAGAGGTTTAATTTGCCTCATTATTATAGTGGGATTCAATCCATGGACAACTGGCTTCAAAGCAGAAACATCATGGTGGAGAGGATGATGGAAGAAAACTGCTCAGTTCATGGGGGCCAGAAGCAGAGAGAGAATGAAGGAGCCACGAAGAGAGATATACTATTCCAGGACACTTACTCCCCTCCTAACTGTACCTATCTCTTCCAAGTAAGCGCCACCTCCTAACAGTACAATTAACTACAAGCTCATCAATGGCTCCATCCACTGATAAGTATGGCGCCCCCATGATCAAGTCACTTCCAAAATGCAACAGCACTGAACACATAATGCATTTAGGGGATATTTTAGCTCTAAACCATGATATTATCTCCTCACCCAGATATGAATGTCCTCTCTTGAAATTTTCAAAAAGGTTCAGTAAATTCTAAAGAAAAAGGCTCCCTAGTGTAGATAAAATTTTTTCTTCTACTTATAGTAATTTGATATAAATTTCCATTAAGTATGTCAAGATCCTTTTCAAGATGTCCTTAAGTTTCAATAAACTTCTGATCTATAATATGATAATTAGTTATATTCTCCTCCAAGGAGCCGATTTATCTAACACAATGAATGGTTCTAGGCAAAGGTCCAGGATTGACAAGATTGTTGGATATTTTTTCACAGTAAATTAGTCAATTGGCATTACAATTTATAAATCAGTCCCTCTGGGCTTTGATGAGGAGAAATCAATGCGAACCAGTCTTCTGAAGACTGAACTTGCTGACAGTATTACATTTCTGAACCTGTAAAGCTAACGATCAAATCTGGAGGTATAGCACATGTCCAGAAACTGGGCAGGGGTTTAGCAAAAGATCTCATTGTTTTGATTGGCTCTTCATAATTATGTGCCTGTTTTCATCATTCTCTCTCTTGATACCACGAATTACCCTACACACACACACAAACACACAAGCACACACTTACACATTTCCAGTTTCCCCTACTAAAAAGAAAATCGGTTTTACTCATTGCCTAAATTAGTATTGTCATTGTTTCTCACCTCTGCTCCTCGAGCAGGCACTGCCCCCACCGCAGGACATAACCAAAATGTCTAACAGGTTTTGGTGATCTCATGTGTAACCACCTTCACTATTTGCTGTGGTACAAAGGGCACATTTCAATCTCCTTCTTATCCTTCAGTTTTCAGAGTACTGAAATCTTCACCAATCTCCCTAATTTGATTCTCCTGCCACTTTTTCCCCAAATTCCAATTTTTTCTTTCCCTTCATGTTGTGATGATAATTTTGTGTACGTGTACGTATTTGGGTGCATTTTTATTTGCTTCAATTATAGTCACAGGTGGGTCTTACAGACCAGTAAGAATTGATGGATACTATTACCCCCTCAGTTATGGTGTAGAAGGGCTAAGAGGAGAGGTAGGTGGCCAAGAATTTCCATGTCACTTAGGTGATTTGATCAGTGGCTTTTTACCACACGTAGATATATTTCAAAATTCTAACCACAGGAGCTGTTGTGGCTCTATGGTGAATAGCATCCCTTGACTATCTGACTACTCAACTAGAGTACATGCTACTGAGACCAATGAAGGATTTTTATTTCACTGGCCACAGGTAACCTCTGTCTAGAAAATGGTTCTTGGAATCCGAGTGGTAACTCAACAAGCATTTGTTGAACTGATTTACACAAGGGATACAGGCCCTCCATTTCCTGTTCTCTGCTGTGTTATTTTCAAGTATACTGATGCTTTGCTTTTTATCCACCATGAATATATGTAGTTTCTTTGAGAAATAATATGCTGTGTTTATGCATTTTTCCCATGCCATTCACTCTTGCTGAAATATTCTTTGCTAAACTGCTAACAACTGTACAACTTCTAAGACTTGGGTCACTCATTGTCTTTGCAGGAAAATGTTTCTGACACTGTTACCCTATCTCCCAAATCAGCTTCCAGTCTGCTTTAGGTGCTCCACTTGAGTTTTACTTGTACCTTTAAAAGGTGCGCTTTCACAGTGTATAACTCTTTTTCACATTTTAAAATAAACTGTTTGATTATGTTATTCCTTTTCTGCATTCTCATGGAGATCAAAATCCATAGTTTACAAAAGCTTTATACTCATCTTCTAGTGCAAAGCACATTGCATGGTCACTGTTTGACTGAATCATCAAATTACTAAATTATTGCCAGGTATAAGCAAAGTAATATGGATTTCTAACTGCATCGACATTAGAATTATTAATAGCATATATCAAGAAACTAAAGGTAGAGGAGCAAAGAAATTGAGTAAAGGAGAAAGCAAATGATTAAGTTTTCATATCTCTAAAGAAAATAGCACACATATTAGGATGAAAATCAAATCCATTTCACAAATAAGATTTTTGTGGACCAAAATGTATTTGTCAGTAAATCACAATCAAGAAAGCATTTATCTTCAAGTTAGCACAATAGCCATCTTTCTTATTATTCACGTCCAGATAACAATCTTATTTATATTATTTAATTTGAGTCAAATATTTTAATTTTAAAAGTGGTAACCCATAGTAATAAAATAGATATTATGCAAGATGTAAGAAAATTTATAGCATTCATAGCATATAAAAGTTTTCTATGAGAAGAAAAATAGATAAAATTATGATATTTAGTTTGGTATTTGAGTAGATTATATAGCCTCAATGAATTTGAAAAATGTTGTATTCACACATCTGTTCTGGAGTTTTCTAATTCTCAGCAAAATCATCTAGGTGAGAATATTTAATTTATTAAATTGCAAGAAAATGCTATTTAAATATTTTTTAACTCAGAGATTGGAACAGAACTTCCCTAGTGTGTGATGTGTATAACATTTGTGTACCAACCAAAAAAGAAAAAAAAGTATTCACAGTCACTTAACCTATTTGAAGTGTGTCACTTATTGGATTTTTCAAATTAATTATTTCAAAATGCAAATTCTAACAGCTTTGTTAGGTGTAAGTCATATAAATTAAATCATATGAGCCATCAAAATAGAAAAGAATAAACATTTGTATTTTCATTGTAATCAGCACTGTACTGCAATGTTACACAATTAAAAATCACTGTAACAGACGGAAGCATGAGTGGGTGAGCACCAAAAACGATGAGTAATCTATGTTTACAAAAGACTGCCTGTGACATATTCTGTGTTTTGTGAGTCATTTATCTTCTAGCTTTAGTCTGTCATGGTATGAAATATTATAAATGTGATTATGCATGACAAGATAATGAAATATTAAAAAAAGGCCATATGTCGTGACTTTTCCAGGTTTTTCAGACAAGGTAGATAAATAAATAAACATACCCACACTATCTGAAATGATTTTTGACTGTTGTATGTGTGTATCTGTGATGTTTCTTTTTAGTTCAAATACATTTTCATACAATTTATTAAAGAGAATGCTAAAATATTTTACAGTAAAACTCTACATGTAAATTTAATCCCTGCCTATGAATATCGATGTTCATCTGGAGAATTTTTATGCTGTGCCTCAATATCAGCAGATTAGAGTATAAAATTAATTTTTAACATTATCAGTAAATTGTAAAAAGTATGGCACTTTAAGAAGCATTTATGACACCTTCATGCTAGAAGTGAAAAAGTTAAAAGTGATTGTTAAGTATAGTATGATGCATTAAAAAGGGGGAACATTTAAAAATGGAGTAGCATTACATTGCGCAATAATATCTCACTTTTGAAGAAATATAAAAGATTCAGAATTGATATTTAATTTTAGTCATTTTTGAAATTTAATGAAATTACACAAATGCATGTTTTTCTATGAGCAGACCTAAATTTTACAAGGGTTGGTGGTCTGGATATATTTGAAATCAATTTACTGAAATTATATAATTTATTTAAGTTAACAGACTTAAATTTAAAAAGAGGCAGTGGACTAGTTATCATTGAAATTTACCAAAATTACGTGAATTCGTGTATTATCATCAGACCTAATTTTCAGACAAGGTAGTGGACTAGTTATTGAAATTTACTGAAATGACCTGTGAATCCATGTACTTCTATGGACAGCCCTGAATATCAGAAGAGTTGGTGGTACTTTCCTATATTTTATTTTTCTAGCTTACAGTAGCATACTCTTTACATTGAAAAGTAGACTTCATATGTTTTTTTGAACTGGGAAGGTCTTTCTTTGGACACCAAATTTTCATTTTATACATCAGGAAATTGAGAGCCAGGGGGCTTAAAACACCTGTTGAATGTCACAGGGCCAGTTCGAGGCAGACAAAAGATGACAACTGAACTCTCAGTCCACCTTACTTTCTACTCTTTTATAAGGACTATCCAAACCTGCCTTCAGTAAGTTCATTATTGTTTTCATTACTGACCATACACTTTGAACTTTACTTCATAATACTATTCAGCTATCTGGTATTTATAGCCTGACAAGATCACTGCTATAGATAACAGCTTGAAACAATGAAGCAAAACATAAAAACAAAAGGGAAAATACCAACATTTTGAAATATCATGACCAAGATTAAAACAATTCTAATAAAATATCTCCCTGTATGTTCCTATACCATATTTTCCAAAGTTATCTTTTGAATTATTAAGCATAACTCATTCCTATAACTGGTTTTAAAATGATTTATGAAACAACATTTTCATTAAACAATGAAGGCAAGCTCACAGTCACCATAAGTACCTAATACATAATTTAATAGTTATTTTGAAAATTCACCTAATCACATTATATAGCATTTATTTTAAGGGTTTTTTTTTTTTTTTTTTTTTTTTTTGGTACTGGGGATGGAACTTGGGTCCTTGTGCTTGTGAGGCAGGTGCCGGAACCACTGAGCTAAATCCCCAGCCCTAGGACTTTTGAAAGGAAATAATTTTGTTTGAAGTGGAAAGAAAACAAAAAAATATAGTAATGATAGAAAGTTATGATACATAGGACATATGTGTGTGTGTGTGTGTGTGTGTGTGCATGTGTGTGTGTGTGTATGTATATGATACGGTATAATATAAATTGCCACTTTATAAATTAAGTTTAGTATGAAAAAAACATGAAATGATCTTTGGCTGCTGACATCTTTTAAACCGCACCCTTTTGCCTAAATGTGGACAGACTCACTAAGTGTTCTCCGTTTAGTACTAGTGGGAAATTCTAACCTCAGTTGCTCTGGTGACAGAGCGCATTTGAGGGATAGGAATTCACATGAAGAACATTTGCAATGTGTGCATCTTCCCATGTTTCAGGACATGTTCACAAACTTTCCATAAAATCGTGCAAGTTCTGACCTGTACACAGGATCCTTTACCCTACTACCACCCCATACTTAGCTCCAGTATACCCAAGGGCAGTCTCCTTTCCTCGTTCCCTCATGCCTTTTGGGGTCTGTGCGGGAGTCTACCTTAGGCTCCACCCCCAGATAGTCTTAATATGTGTGTGGTGAAACTTTTTATATTTATGCGGTGCTGTATGACGTCAGCAGTCTTGAACTCCAAGCTGTGGGGTTAGTGCAACCGACACAGTCAAGGCGATGCCGATGACCACAGAGGCGTTGCTCCTTCAGGATTCTCTTGATACTTGACTATGCTGCCTGCAGGCAAACTCTTACACCGTTCTGTGTGCTGCTTTGTGCCATGCTGGTTGAAGTCTACTGAACTTTTAACGTAGACGTAATCAACCCACATCAGAGGTTTAACACTTTAGAAACACTCAGAAAGAAGTGCAGAGTCCTTCTTAAAGCGCCCCTGGATTGTGTGCTGCAGCCCTGACCCATGTGTCTTGTACTGAAGCACACATCCTGATTTCAGCACTGACTGTGACTAACTCTAGGCTCAGAGGTATGATTCTTACCTTGTAACTGCTGACTGCATCACTCGGCCACTGGCCCCTTTTCTACAAATGCTGTAAAAGGGTCGATACTTTGTGTGCTTCGCAAGCTACTCAGATGGCCACCTCTGGGAAGAGGAGTTACCATGCAGTGGGTTGCTTTACAAACTTGTAAAAACAGATGTATCAAAGAGAGTCTTTTAAATGCCTTTGTTAATACTGCTACCCAGGCCTCTGTTGTAAAAAGGAGACACTGATCCTCTTCTGGGTTATCGAGAAAAGCACTTCTGACATCTACATGTTATAACTGAAGAGTTAATTCAATTTCAGCTTACACCCAGGCTCTTTCATCTGTGTAAAATAACCATTATTATGAGGGAAATACTTAACTATGATACTATCGAGGTATGTTGGGGGAAGAAGCATAAATAGAAGCACAGTAAAGACACCCTTCTTCCTCTGAAGCATATGTAACAACCACCAAAAACACAAAACAAAACAAAAAAGAAGACCCCACAAAAATCTAGACACAAAATGAGGAGACAAAAAATTGAATGAGAGAAAACTGCAATTTTAACCAATTATAAATCCAACATTTGCAGAATTTACAAAGTAAAAATATAAAAAGTTCTCTGATTTGTTTGTTCCTGTACATGTGTTCTGAATCAATTTTAATATTAACTAAAATGTACCAGTTGACAAGCCTTCATGGCTTCAATAAATAGGCTGAGGTTGAACATTTTTCTGGGAGTTACACAAACTTAAACAAGGCAAACCCGATCAGCTAAAAGGGTTTTGAAATAAAAAATAGAGAACAAAGAAGTACGCATTATGATAAACATCAAAATTATTACATCACCTAAATATCCCAAGGTAGTCATGCAAACTCTGACCAAAATAATGTAATAAATTCAAATGAAGTATTTAGTACTTAAAATAAGCTTGGCAAATTGGAATCTCACATAACTTTAGCCTCAATTAAAATAGTTAACATGTCTGAATTCAAAATAATACAAAGCCTTCAAAGATTTCAATCCATTACAGAAGACTTATTCAAAGAAGGAGTGATAATCTTCATTATTTTTCCATTTCATAGTTTGACTTGACTGTTTTTTAAGCCTAAAAAAAAATGAATGTCATCTCACAGCAGATTATTAGAACTTCAATTCTGTGGTCTCACCTATTTGGAGCACCATAATCAATATACTGAAATTACTGACTAATCCAATCATCTGTTTTTACTTTCAGTGACTTCATCTGAATGTTCTGCTAAGTATCTATTTTAACAACCATTCAGCCTTCACCTTCAGTAATGCAATAATTCAGTGGTTTTGTGTTTAGCCTCAAAGAACGGCTTTACCTGGCTACATACAGGATCTTCCACAGCTCAGCCACTGCATAGTCTTTAAAATGCAGTCGAGATGCTACCTGCACCTGACATTCTTGGGAAACACAAGTAACAAATCACACTGGTGACATCATCTCCAAGAGTATTCATTTCACATGAACATTTGAGACTTCCAATGAGTCACAAAAGAATTCACAAACAGGAAAGGTTTCCCTGTCCCACACAAGTCCCCAGTTAAATCTCTGAGAATTATTTTGTCATTCGAGATAACATTAAGAAACAATTTCTCACAGGATTTCAGTGTTAAAAGCAGCTTAATCTTTTAGAATTTTATTTACTCTTGAGAGCAACTTGTCTCATTTATAATTTTTTATATCTTTATGACCATGTATGCTAATAGTAGCAAATGATCTTTTCTTGCACATTTTTTACCTTTCTGGGGGCGTCGTACAAAAATGGCTTGAGATTATTTTCAAGTTAGAATACAACATACAATTCCCCCACGAAATTTCTTCCCTGTAGAAGCCTGAGCAACTTCTCCCTGTGAGCCTCGGAGCCTCGGAACTGCCCATGACAGCCACTCATTTTCTTGCAAGAATCTCTCTTTGTCAGTCCCACGTCACATGCCAGGTCCGAGGGAATTCTGTCTACAATACCAGCTTTCCTGGATGCAGAGGCTCCCACCGACCCTGAGTCTATCATGCTCCATACCCATCTACACTTTGGGCCTTGGGTTGTGGAAGTAGTGCCTTGCAGGTTCAGGAAGGCCCTGAGAACTCCTTCTCAAAGTGGAAATAATGCCTACATCTAAGAGCCAACCTAGCCCCTCTGGTCTAGCCCATCTTTATGACAGGGTAGGTTTTCTTGTTCTCAGTCCTTTGCAGGTGTTATAGTTTTGCTTCTATTCTGGACCACTTAGCAAGCTGAAGAGCTCTTTGGAATCAACTGAATGAACAGCAAATGCAGCTTGCATATCTTAGAGACCAATGGCCACCACCATCACCACATAGGACCAAATTCCATGGAGAGCTGGAATCAGGATATTCTTCATAAAGGATCCAAGAGTCAATGCAAGTGGTTAAAGTCCAGGCAGCTGTCTAAACTACCTGCCCTATCAGCAATCAGCCCCAGGCGCATGACTTCACAGGCCTTCGGATCATCACTGATGGTCTGGCCCTGCATTCAGCCTTGTTCTGTTATCCAAGAATGTCTCCTAAGAGGTAAAATCTCTAGAAATCTCTTCATCCATACTCAAAATATAAATCAGTCACACAGGCCCTTATATATGGTAGAGTCAAAACTACAAGGCCTCAAAACATTTCATGTACTCTTTGAAGTTCTAGACCTCATTTATAACAAATAAGGCATTAATTTCAAAATACATGATGTTAATTTCTTGAATAAGGCATTCAATGAAATATCTGCCTCTTTTACCTCTCTGGGGACAAGTCACATAAAGTGCCATCATGGCTTTGAACAAGTTAAAAAAACAAATGAAAAATAGCTAAGTTCCATCATTAAACAACAAGAATGGATTGTAATAAACAGTCTGAATCCATTTTTGATGATTTACCAAAAAGCCTTTAAGCTGTTCCCCTTCCACATTTCCTGTTGTTGCCCATCTGGGCGGGCAGGCAGGAAGGCCCCTCTAGCACTAGTGGAGACCCTCCTTTAGCAGGAGTGGCAAATTCAAAGTGGACTGTCCCCAACTGCACTCATGAACTTTCAACCCAGCAACCACAATACAACCCCAAGGCCGGCCCCCTTTCCCTGATCTATTTATTTAGGATCCTGCACCACTCTTCCCAGAAAATCATATGGGTGAATAATAAACATTTTCTTACACTCCTGGGTAGGACATGTGTTAGTCTACTCAGGTTGCTACAATGAAGTACCATAGGCTGCACAGCTTACAAATAGCAGAAATTTGTTTCTCACAATCGTGGAGTCTGGAAATCTAAGACCACAGTAACAGTTTCGATATCTGATAAAAAGCCAGTCTCCTAGCTTACAGATCACACTTTCCATTTGTGTCTCCATGCAGAGGAAAGGGCTCTCTGGGGTCTCTTTTACAAGGACAATAATCTCATCCATAAGACCAGGAATCCCTCTTATAACCTAATAACTTCTCAAAGACTTCGCTGGCTAATACCAACCCCACGGGGTTAAGGTTTTACCCTGTGAGCTTTGGAATGACATAAACATTCAGACAATAGTGGTGATGTGCAGCATCATACATGCAGATGTCTAACCAAGTATGGAGGGAAGGAGCATAGATCTGTCTGAACAAGTGACCAAAATATGCCTTCTTAAAATCCAATTTTAAAAACTTTCCCATCAAATTCAACAGTATAAACATAAATGCATATGATAACCCTATCCCTCTTCTCTAAAATAATAGGCTCCATCACAATATTGAATTTCTTAGCAAATAAACATGCAAAATGAGAATCAAGACTTGTCATGTAGAGGTACAAGATCCCAACAATGAATGTAACTGCACTGTATCCCTAAAATGTACCAATAAACTCAATTAAAGCTGAAAAAAAAATTTAGAAAAAAAAAAAACGAAAAAAAATGTTCAGCCTCACTGGTCATTTGAAAGATGCAAATAAAAACTGAACTGAGTTTTCACCTCACCCCAGAAAGAATGGCTGCTATCTTGAAATCAACCAATAACAAACGCTGGTGGGAAGGTCGGGGAAAAGGAACCCCAATCTACTGTTGGTGGGAGTGTAGACTGGTGCAACCACTGTGGAAATCAGTATGGAGATACCTAAAAAACCTAGGAGTAGAGGTGTCATTTGACCCAGCTATTCCCCTGCTGGGTATCTTCTCAAAAGGATTATAAGAATCATAGCACAGTAATATATAAGTGCACCCATGTTCATAGTGGCACAGTTTGTAATAGCTAAAACTTGGAAGCAACCCAATTGTCTATCACCTGGAGCCTGGATTAAATTTTTTTTAAATAAAATGGAGTACTACTCAGCCATAAAGAATGAGAAACTGGAGACATTTATAGCTAAACTGATGCACATTGAGGCTATACTCTTAAATGAAATAAAGAGGACCCACATGTATAAATACCAAATAGTTTCTCTGTTGTGAGAAACTGAAAGTCTAAATAAGGATCAAAATGTATAATAGATAATGTGAAATAGAAAGAAAAAGTCCAAAGGGAAGGGGAAGTGGAAAGGGTAAGGGACAGAAAGGAAGGGAAAAGAATAAATATGAGAAAAGAAAAAATGGAAGGAAAGTTTTTGTAAATAGGGAAGGGTGGAATGGTTGAAGGGAGGGCAGGGGAATGGGGAAAAAATGAGAACCCAGATATATTATGTAAAGGTACAAATTCCCAATAACAAATGTCATTGAGTTGTATGCCTGAAAGATACCAATAAAATCAAATTTTAAAAAAATATTGAATTTCTCAACTTATTCTTCAGTCATACATCAGTTTTTGTAATTTTCTTCACAAATGTTTGATATTAATGTATTTTTGTACATTTTTCATTTTACATATTTTACACTATGTTTATCTTTGTTTATATACACAGAATATATTCATTTTTCATAAAGATTTTGTGCCTTGTCATTTTGGAAATATCTAATCGTCTTAAATATAATCTCTTAAAATTTTTATCTAAACAATCATCACATGTAGAAATTAGAAAATTTGATGTATTTCTGATGCTATAAAATAAAATGATATGCTCAAAAATAAAGATTTTTTTCTCATGGGCATAAGAATAATATACTAATTCTTTCCATTAAAACTAAGCATCCATGTGATTCCAACATGGCTGGTTAGAGAAGGCATGTGGAAAAAGCTTGGGGGAGAGATCCTGGATAATGCAAATATTCCAAAATGGGGGAGACAAACACACTCAGATGCAGAGAATTAACATGAAAGACAAATCCTTCAAAGTTTGCCCAGGGTCTGTGTTGCTGAGAAACGGAAGCATGGCCACCATTGGTCTGAACTTTCCCCACCCTTTTCCCAGGAAAAAAGGCCATCTTGGGAGGGTGCGAACAGCCAGAAAGAGGCAGAGACCCAACTCCTGGGAGCATCTCCCCATGTACTCTTCCTCTCATCCAGAAGAGGAAACTGGGCACGGGAGCTAACTGTAGTTAGGGCTCTAGGGAAACCAAGGACTGCAACCAGCAAAAGAGAAAGCCAGCAAACAAACAAACAAATAAAACCATAGTCCCTCCCCTGAGGAACACTGTGTCCTACAGCTCAGCATGGAAAAGTGAAGTCCCTCACCCTGGGCAGATAGAGGCTAAACACCATGAACTGAGCCATGGGTAGCCCTGAGCTCTCTGGCAGAAGGTAACCCTGGAGAATGGTGGAGCAGAGGAGGTTTGGGGAGTCAGACCAGAGTGGGCACTTTTCTGTTGTTTCCACAAAAACCAGAAAAAGCTCAAAGAGCATGGAATCCTGCCCACTGCCCTCAGCCTTCATGGGAAAGGAGGTCCTTTGGAGAGCCTGGGGACTGCATTGAGTGATGCAGGTTGAAAAGTGCAGTTCTGGAGACAGGAATGGGTTCTAAGGCCAAAGGAACAGAAAGAGTCACTGGGACAGAAGCCCCTGGAGAGAGAGGGAGAGAGAGCCAACAGGACTGTGGGATTTGTCCTGTAGGAAGGAGAGGAGGAATGGAAAGTCACAGGCACAAGTCAACAGAGAATCCGGAATTAGCTTCATCACACCCTGTCCTTCCTAAATTAATTGAAGTGGTCAGATCTTGGGACAGAGATAAGGCCTGCAATTGGCCATACCCAAAGCATGGCTTGTAGCCCGGAAGATGCAATCCAAGATATGGACAGCCCCTGGTAGTTAAACCATCCACATGGGGAGGAACTGAGTAGGTTGCAAGCAGGCTACAAGGATATTTCAACATTCACACATAAATAAATGCAATAAATCACATAAGCAGAATCAAGAGCAAAATCAAATGATCATCTTGATAGATGTAAAGGAACCCTTTGACAAAATCTATTATCTATTCATGATAAATGCCTGAAGAAAATCTGTTTAGAAGAAACTTATATCAGTATAAAATCCATTTATGACAAACCTACTGCCAACTCTATATTAAATGTGGAAAACCTGAAAGCTTTTCCCCTAAAATCAGGAACAAGATGAGGATATTCAGTATCATCATTTCTGTTAGTGCTCAGAAGAAGAGAAAGAAAGAAAAAAGAATAGTTGATACAGTGTTAGGGAAAAAAAATGTCTAAAGGTGTATGGGAAGTAGGAGGGGTAGGGGAAAGCTAAGATGGAAAAAGAAAGAATAAGAGAAAAGGACAAAAATGGAAACAAAGTCTCTGAAAATGAGGAAGAATGAAGCGGGTAAAGGGAGGGCAGGGGGAAGGGGAAAAAATGAGAACCAAGACCTGTCATGTAAAGGTACAAGATCCCAATAATGAATGTAACTGTACTGTACACCTAGAAAGTACCAACAAAGCAAAAAAGGGGAAAAAAAGAGAAAAGGGTTACTTATAGGAAAGAAAGTCCAATTATCATTCATTGCACATGATAGTATCCTTACATAGAAGTCCCAAAATAGTCTACCAAAAGACTCCCAGAATTAGTAATAAAATCCAGTAATACAGTGGGGTACAACATTAACACACAAATATTAGTAGCATCACTGTATACCAACAAGGAACTCACACAGAAAGAAGCTAGAAAAACAATACCACTCACAACAGCAGCAGGACAAATTAAATACATAGTCTAAACACAAAGATGTGAACAACCTCTACAATAAAAACCAAGTACTCTGAAAAAGAAGATTGAAGAGGACATCAGAAAATTGAAAGATGTTCCTGCTCCTGGGTAGACAGAAGTAACTTTATTATAATGGCCATACTTTAAAAACTGATGGACAGATTGAATCCTCTCTCAATCAACATACCAACAGTATTCTTCAACAGCAACGATAAACAAATGTCCTAAAACATGTATGATACCAGAAGATATGTAGAACAGCAAATGCAATCCTGAGCAACAAAAATAAAATGTAAGAAAATCATAATCGTGAAATTCAAGTTATATTCCAAAGCTACAGTGACAAAAGCGTGTGGTACTACACAAAATCAGGCATGCGAATCAATGGAATTGAATAGAAGAAGAGGCACATTAAGTTACCTGATCTTCATCAAAGCAGGCAAAAGCATGTGCTGGAGGAAAACAGACTATTTAACAAACTGTGTTGTGAAAACTGGTTATACACATGCAGAAGTTTGAATCTAGGCTCATATCTATCACCTAAGTAAAATGAAACTGAATTGAAAACATATATATTAAAACAGAAGCAATCGGCTGGAAAATAACATAGGTAAAATTCTTGAAGTCATACACATATAAGAAAGGACTTTTTAAACAGAACCTCAATTATACAAGAAATACCATCCAGAATCAACTAATGGGATCATAACAAATTCAAAACCTTCTTCAAAACAAAAGAAACAGTCAATGAAATGAAGAGAGAACCTGTACGACGGGCAAAAAATTTTTTTGTAAGTTACCTCCCTGACAGAGGGCTTATATCTAAAATTTTAAAAAGCTCAAAAAATCAGACATCCCAAAATAAAAAAAACTATTCAAAACAGAGATTTGAAATGAACAAACACCTCTCAGAAGTACGAATGACCGATAAATGTATGAAAAATTGTTCAACATATCCAGCCATCCATGAAATGAAAATTAAAACAACACTGATATTCCATGTTACTCAAGAAAGTATGACTGTCATCAAGAAATCAAACAGTAACAAAACTGGTGAGGCTGCAGGGGAAAATGACACCCGTCTACACTGTGGGTGGGGATGTGAACTGCTGCCACCACAGGGGAAATCAATATGAAGGGCTTCAAAAAACTAAAAGGAAAAATTCCATTCAACACAGCTACTCCCTTGTAAGTATCTCCCCCGAAGAGTTAAAAACAGCAAACCACCTTCACACTTGTACAGTCGTGTTTATAGATGCACAACTCATCACACCGTGGACCCTTGGCTTAGGGACTCAATTTGTTCCCAAGGGCTGGTTGTAACTCAAGTGGGTCAAAGGAAGGCTCAGGCTCCTCTACAGGACTTTCAAAGACTGCCTTGTATCCAGGCAGATCTCAGCGTCCTTAGAGAGACACTGGCCCAGGATTTGCAATCTAACCCCACACAGGAAAGGATGCTGTGATGTTCCTTCCAGAACTCTTTAAGGGTTAAATCTGTATGTGAGACCATCTGGGAGTACAAGCAGCCAGCGTTTGAGTTGTAACTTCAGACTTTGTTCGTAAAAAAAAAAAAAAAAAAAAAAAAATTCATGTTGTAACCAAGTTGTTCATGTGTCAGGCCAAATGTAAGTTGATGTCTACTGTAGTTCAATATTGAAAGTGGTTTCTATGGCTATCAGCAGGTAAATAGATAAAGACAATATGATATTTATACATAATGGAGTATTACTCCACTATAAAGAAAGACAAACTTGAGTCATTTGTAAGAAAATGGATGCACCTTGAACCATGATGGTAAGCGGAATAAGCCAGACACACATAATTGAATACCACGTAACTTCTCCTACATGAGAAACCCAAAGTTTAAATGATTTTCAAAACAAAATGAAAGATAGACAATAGGGAATGAAGAGAGATATATTTTGCAAAAGGGAAAGGTATCTGGAGATGGAGAGAGGGCAAAGAGATTAGAGCAGAAAGGGAATGAAAAGAAATGAGACATAGTGAGTGTATTACCTACTCTGTAAGACAAACGGAAGCACTATGGACTTCAAACATGTTCTACCGAAAATAAACATAAACCACAGCCATCTAATTGAAAAAAGAGTTTCTTTTCCTTTTCAACTGCTCCAAATCTAGTAAATAATGAATAAATAGCAAATGTGCCTTTTGAATAAACATTCATATTGTGGCATTATCTGCTATTGTTAGATATATGAATCCAGCGCCGAGTGAAGAGCAATCATTGATTAAAGAATAACTTTACATATTAGCTCTAATTTTAAAATTCCAATGTTCAATGGAAAAACAGATATACGGAGATTTAGGGATGGTTTGTTTGTGTCTTACTTTCAACGTTTTGTATTTTTTTTCCTTTCAAAATCCCGAAGTCTTAAATTTTCAATGTCTGCCTATTGTAACCTTTCATCTTACATAGAAACAAGAACGGTGAGATTGAAAAGACCATACTGAGCTTAATAACTATTTAACTACCTAAGTCCTTCAGCCTGCAACAGGTAAGTTTAACAAACATAATAAAATTAAAGAGATATTTGTTACCTAATCATCATCGTTTTTAATATAACACCAGGGCACAGTAGGAAATAAAAATTAATCCTGTATTTTGTGTAATCTCATGAGTATAAAATGCTTCTAGATTTTTTTAAAGAAAAATACTACAACGGGAGATAAGAAAGGCAGTAACTTTGTAAATAAGGAGGGAAGAAGTGTTGAAGAGAGGGAAGGGGAATGGGAAAGAAAGACAAAGCGAGATATACCATGTACAGGTACAAATTCTCTACCGTGAATGTGACCATTATGTATATTGAAACTATACTAATAAAATTAAAAAGTTTAGAAGACAGTAAGTTTGAAAAAGAAACAAAAATACAAGGAAGTAGAAGACAAGTTCTAGGTGGTGAAATGCACTCAGGTAGCCATACACAAAAGCTTTTAGCATCTCTGTACCACTGGTACAAAGAGGACTGGACTGAAAATAACCTCAGGTGATTCAGAAATTCAGGAAGCTGAAATGTACGGAACCGATAGATTGTACCACTAACAGAAGACAGGAGAGAGGGTAGATTAACTGGGCAAATTAAAGAGAATTTATATGCTCATTTCTCAGATTCTATCTGTGAACTACAGTCAAGGGAAATCATAACCTATTTCTCTAATAAAGATACTTCCAGGATGTTTCTAGAAGTTGAAACGCTCTGGAAGCTTTAGGTCCAGACGTCTTGTTTCCCAAACTGGAACAGAATAGATGTCTACGGTTTTAAACCACTACGTTTGCGGCACTTTGTTCTGGCAGCCATAGGACCCAGAGTTGTTTTCTTCTACAGAGAATGCCAGGGAATTCAGAGAGCAAGCGAGGACAGACGGAAGCGGGACCTTTGAGAGGACTGGAGATTCCACGGGGAGTATTCCACGTGACGCTAATTCTACGAGCGACCAAGTATATCATCAGTTTTGAATCAGTTTTCTGCATATAAGAGTCTCTCATCTTAAAAATTCCACTTGCCCATACGGTCTTCCTTCTCCAAGGGCTCCATCTCAAACTTTCAGATTCACTTTCTCAACTGCATCTTTTTCAAAAGGTTTTAAAATAAATAAAAATTTCAGGATCTTCTACCCCAAGAGAAAATCAGCAAAACCCAACACTATCCTATGATTGTTATTCAACTCCAAGACAAACAGAAATCTACAAAATTTCTACCCAGAAAATTTGTAATGCTGATAAAACAGTATATATTCCACCGATCAGCAGATTTCATGCATGTTAATTGATGTGAATTCAATTCTGCACTAGGAAAAATAAATGAACATACATGTCCTGTACGGAACACACCTAGCTCAGTGGGTATTACCTGAGGAAATTGTCATCTGTTTAGAGTACTATTCCAATGAAACTCTGAGTGTAATTGATAAATATTATGCTATACATTTTTTTGTTTGTTTGTTTGAGACAGGGTCTCACTATGTAGTTGAGATTGACCTAGAACTCACTATGTGGCCCAGGCTGGTCTTGAATTCACAGCGAACCTCCTGACTCAGCCTCCCGGGTACTGGGATCACAGGCGTGCACCGCCATGCCCGGCTTCAATATGCTATACATTTTAAATGTCAAGGTCTAATACATAAAAGAAGGAATGATCACAATTTGGGATAAATGACAGGAAATGAGAAAGATGTGAGAAATGACATGTGGTAAATTGATATAAGAAATAGCTCAACGCAGCAAAAGCAGATGAATATGGTAAATAAGAATGAGGGGCAACAGAAGCAAAATGTGAATTTGATTTGTAGAGATCGACTGAATATTGCTTGATCAACTCTCATGAAAGAAATAAAAGAATGAATAGGAAGAAATCAATAATTAGTATTTGTTCAATTGCACTACCTTACTCCGGAGAAAATTGTCAGTGATCATTAGATGATTTAGATCACTAGAAATCCACTGGAGATGTGAAACCCAAACTAACTACTTTCATGGTTAGCATTTAGTGCCTTAATTAAATAAAACAAATAATCGTCTTATTTTTAGCCCTGGTACCTTTAAGACCCTAGTCCAAGGCTGGGGATTTAGCTCATTGGTTCTGCTGCCTACCTCACAAGTGCAAGGATCCACGTTAGATCCTTGGTACTGGAAAAAAAAAAAAAAAAAAAAGACCCTAGTCCAATCCAATAATCAAGACATTTTATTTCAGCTGATAGAGGGGTAGGACTGGGGTAGGATATATTCTGTATGGAGCTGACATGAGGAAAGTTGTGTATGCATGTGTATCTGTGTATACTGGGTGTTGTTATGCAAATCTTTACATGCATTATATAATTTTTGTATTAATAATAAAATAATTCTGTTTTGTGACATTTATCATCTCCTTTTCAGAGATAAGAAATTTAAAGTTAAGGTTGATGATGTGATTTCTCTAATGCAAAAGAAGTTGTTGAGTTGAGCCTGAACTCAGAAATCTGACTTCAAAGTTTGAATTTTTAAATCCAATGACACTGAGCGCAGAATATGTGAGACACTTTTGATATACAATGTCATGTACTCTTCACACCTCTTCTCTGTCGACATAAATGATTCTCACCTTACCAATAAAGAGAATTAGTCTCGAGGAGATTATGCAATTTGTGCAGAGACAGCAAAGAAGTGACAAGGCTGAAATTAGAATCCTAGTGTTAAAATTGATATGTCGTTTGAAAGGGTGATGCACCATTTGTAAAATAGAATTATTTTCTTACTAATAAACAAAAATGCACTTCATTTTATTTACAAATAACCCAAGAAAACCTGTTTCCAAAATAATTTTTAAGGCTATACTTTTTTGTCACCATGTCATTATTTTCTACAGTAAGATAATTAAATTCACTTTGCATTAGCCTGCCAGAGTAAAGTTTCCAGTATTTAGCAATCTATTAATTATTTCTTTTAGTCAGTACCTTTTCCTTCTCTTTATGAGCATACAGATTACTGTTCTCCAAAGGGAAGGTAGGAAGTCACGCAGTTTTCTGGATAATTGTTGCTAGGACTCTGTCAGAAACCACGCAATATTTTTGGTATTTGGGGACTGTAAACCTCTCTGGAAAAGTGAGAACTGCCTTGGATACAAAAGGTAAAAATTCAACACAAGAGGATGATATTCTTCTTGTCAAATGTCACTCTTGTTACTATCACACAGCTCAAATCTGATCCAACCTATCAATATGCTAGGGAAGCAAATACTTCAAATAGAAACAGACACTTTGCTAATGCTAGCATCAGCACTTCATTTCAATGTTAGATGAAAGGTTTAATACTTCACTTCTGATGACAATCTTCTCAATTAATTTGAAGAGCTTGGATTTTATTTGGAGGGGAGGAAAGGAGGTAGTACCTGGTTTCAAGAAAGTGGACTGGAAACATCAGCTTATTTTATAGACTAGCAGCAGAACTGTTATTATCCAACAAGCTTTAACATAAAAATCCTTGTCCTTCTGTGAAAATCCTGAGTCATCCAGACTCAGACAGTCATGACAGCTATAACAAATCCTTTACCATGCAACACAGTGCTGTAAATCTAAATGCTAGAAGTTTATGAGCTTTCAGCCTTTCTTCCATACTTTACTGCTCACTAAATTTCCCTTGCCTGTCCATGCATGAACGGAGCTTAACCTGGGTTAGATCCAGCTGGATCTCAAATCCCAAACCTCCAGAAGCCAGATAGGTGACTTCTAAGACTTATGATCAGTGATATGGAAGGCAGCGAAGGACACACTGTCCTCTTGGTGCCAGTGCGGAACAGGAACAGACTGTCAGGTCAACACACAGGCTGGAATGTCCCTGGTTGTCTTTTTTATACTCATTCGGAAACTAGATACTTAAACCCAAATCCTTTCTTTCTGGAAATGTGTCAACAAACTGATATATAATTGTCACATGAATACTTTTGTTATTGTTATTATTTTCCTAGTTGACTTTATGCATGTTTTACAGGCTTGGCTTTAAGCTCTGGTAATTTCCCATTTCATAAAATTCCAATATGAAGGCACTTGCAAGGTTACTGGATATACTTCTTTTTAAAAATTAAAAACAATCCTGTTTTCATTTTATATTGTTGTTCACTTGAATGTTAATTCAGATTGAATATAATGACCTCAGACTTTATTACAGAGCTACTATCTAAAAAGAATTGTAATGCACTTTTTGGGTATTAAGTATTTCCATAAAAACTACATAGTGAAATGAATCTTACTTACCAAACTCCTTGGGAACTGCTATAGAATAAACACAGTTATGTCCCACACTGTAATTTTTTGGATAGTTTGGTGACAGAACAGTGCCTTCTGATCCTGTTGAACGACTTCCACAGGGTGCTGAGAAATAAAAATGATAAAAATATCCTTAGAAAAAAATTTTAAAATGTATACTCTGAATATCTTCTTGGTACAAAAATATGGCTATTGAATTTTAAAGTATTTCATCTTTTAACAAGTTCCTCCACTGTCAAATATGTAAAAACATAAAAAACATTTACATGTGAACAATTTTATAAATATTCAAATTTCCTATTCTCCAATGCAAAATAGTATAATAATATTATAATAATGTTATCTCTAATGAGACTAAAACAACTAGTAAACTCATAGACATTTGGTTCTATTATTCACAAGACAGGATACACTGGTTTTCAGAGCTCTGGCAATCAGAGAGAGAACTGAGTTACTTATTAATAGAGACTTATAGTTGATATTCTCTAAGTGAATGAGATTACCCAGAAAATTAAGCAAAATGAGAAAAGAGAAAAGGGATTCTGTAGGACTCTAAATGTTTAGGATCAGATAATAAGGCATGGCAATAAAATCTCTTGGGAGCCAAGGAATAAGACAATTTCAAGATAATGAAAAGTTTTAAATGTTATAAAGTGATTAGTAAAGGAAAAAAAAAAGAATCTGGATTAATTTGGAAATCTGCAAGGTAAGGGAATAGGGTTCCTCCTTTTCACTCCTGTATGTAGTTTCTGAGAGGAAGGATTTTGGCCAGGCACACCTTTCTGCTAGCCCTGCTCCTCACTCTGTCATAATGTCTTTCTTGATTGTTGGGCTCTGCACAGGACTTTCTCTTTCTCTTCCCATTCACAGCCATCCTTCCTGCAGTGTCATTTATTGGTGTGCTCATCTACACTGTAACTTTCTCAGGTTATGTCTTCCCCGGGAAGGGCTGCATTTATTGTGAGCAGCCAGTAGAAAGCTGTTTGTTTTTCTCCTTCATTTCTTATCCATAGTAAGACTAACAGTTCGGTATCCCTTAGCCTGTTTAAAGGGGTTTGAACTACAGAAAGGATAGAATATAATTTATTATTCCTCGCAAGCACCACAAAGAGGTTTTTGAAGTAGTTAAGAATAGTTTCATTTAGAGCAGCACTCTATAAATTATGGTCACTACATCACCCAGCTCATGGACAAAGAAAGGATTTTATATTTAAAGGAGTTACAAACAAAAGAAAAAATTGCACTTGTATGTAAGTCAGAGACATGTGAGTGGTGCAGCCCAGCATGATATCTGGCCCCTTACAGTAAAGTTTTATGTTGGACTGTCAACCCCCCTAACTTTTTTCTTTTGCTTTTGCAGTTCTGGATGTCCAGCGTGCTATACAAGCACTCTCACCATTGAGCTGCACCTCATCTTGATTTTGCTTTTAAAGAGCACTTGAAGCAATATTAAGTTACCTCAAGGAGACTTGTGACAGTTTGAAAAAGTCAAAACTTTTGATAGATTCCTGGCCAGAATTTAAAAACCAGGAATATATGTAAAATGCAAAAACAACGCAAACAGGATGTTGTATTGAATAACATGGCTAATCCATGTTCTGCCATATTTATTAATATTCTATATAGTGTATTAAATAGTTATCATGAAGCAAACTAAACCGAAAACTTCCTAGAAACAAGAAATCCACAGTGATGATTAAAACCAAAGCTACCTTTGCTCTCATCACTCATTATTGTTTGAGATTAGTCAGGTGTATTTTTATTTCAACACTGATAACTTTGTTCAGCTGATAAGTGCTGCTGATGAGAGAATCACTCAAGATGAGAAATGTGTTCTATGTTAATTTTCTGCCTGATTTTAAGGTGCTCAAAATTAAAATTGCAATACATTGAAAGCACATGAGAAAAGCTATTATTTTTATATTTGGAAAGTATGAATAGAAATGAGAGCTTCTAGCTCGAGTTCAGTTCTGTGACTTAATCATGAACATTCTGCCATCCCACATTAATGTGTGTCTGTCACATCGGTTTGCTTCCTATACCTTATTTTGCATAGTAGATATTTAGGACAGCTTTTGTTGAAAAATCTCATTTAGAAAGGTGAAGGTTTTTCTTTTAAACCAAGAAAATATGTAGGACTGAAGTCTAGTCACACGTGCTATGTTCCTATGGTAACTAATAAGTCAAATCTGTTATGTAGACCGATCGCCACAATTATATGGTTTTATGTTCCTTTTCTTTTCTTGTGTGTGGAGGAGTGGATGAGATTGGATTTCACTATCAGGTTGGCCTAAAACTCTCTATAGAGCTTTGATTAGTCTTGGACTTGTGATCCTCCTGCTTCAGCCTCCTAAGTGGTGATATTATGAGTGTGTGCTATCTTACTCAGACTCAACATTGCAAAATTTATATTAATAATAAAGACTATTATAGTGTCTGACAATAATTATACAGTATCCATTGTAATCAGATTCATGTGTATAAAATATAAGTACAGTGATGATTCTGCCAAACTAGCTTTACTCCTCCTAATACTGGTTTCTAGAAGTCTTTAATATTCTCTTCTTATTTTAATTTCATCTTAGTGGCTAGTAGGGAAAGGGGCAGCATTTATCTTTTTTTAACAGAATGTAAAAGCAAACAAAACCTTTAAATTCTACCATTGTTTTTGGTTTTTTATGTGTACCACATATACATTTGGGTTTTTCAAAATGGCAATTATTTTCCCTAAACATTCTATATCCTGCTCTTCACTGTAACTCATGTAGCATGTAAATCTAAAGTTTAATTGCATATTTGCAGAACATATACAGTTATTAAAAGAAATGGTTCTGCCAATACTTAAGAGTATAATACAGATGGTGAAAGAAATAGGGTCAGTTTATATTGTTGGAGGCATTAATAAGGTTTGCAGAACACCATGCTCTTTCTCAAAAGTGTACTTGATTATGGAGAACTCTTTTGCCATGTAATATCTGCTACCATTTTGGCGACGATACTAATGTCTGTGCAATATCATGATTTTGAAGGACTGAAGAACTGTACTTTATATATACTTATAGAACCAAATTTGAGATTTAAAATATCAAACCTAGCTTACTCCTAAAATGCTGTTATTCTTGACGCTGTCTTACTAACTTGGAGTCCAATCATTGATCGGTTGCTTCTGCCTTTACATAGTGTTTCACCATCTCTCTCTTCTCTCTTGTATCTGGTACATCTAGACTCTCAACAGTTTCCACATGGGCTCTTCCAATAGAGGCCTAGGTCTACTCATCAACTTTATAGCACCATTAATTATTTTCTTAGCATACAAAGCCTAAATATATATATATAT
>NW_022900917.1:11687198-11697654 GCF_012274545.1 Fukomys damarensis | reverse complement strand
TATATATATATATATATATATGCATAAGTACCTGTTCACGAAGTGAACTGCAAATACAAGATCAAGCTACTCTAAAATGACACTACTACATAGTCAGATTATGCTATGGTTATGTTCTTTCATGCTTCATGTGCTCACAGGTGGGGCTTCTGTGCAATGACTGGATAGTGGATGTGCGATATTCATCCCTGAATAAGTCCACTGATGAGCTTATAGTTGAGTGTGATGTTGGGAGGTGAAGCCTAGTGGAAAGAGCTGGCTTGCTGAAGATGTGTTATCTGGAAGGGTCGAATTCCCTCCTTCCTCCCCGATCCCTCTCTACTTCCTTTTTTCCCCCCTCTCTACTTCCTGCTTGACCTGTCTTGAGCTTTTTCCCCTCTGCCATGACACCATGCCTTGAAGTCAGCTGACTGTGGACTGAAACTTATACAAAGAGGAACCAAAACAAACCTGTCCTCCTTCAACTTGTGGGTTTGGGGTGTGGTATCTCAGCAATGAATGAAATGAATAAGAGCACATATAACACAGATGTTTTATCTGGATTGAATTACCCTAGAAAATGCACTTAAATCAAGTACAGAATCCAGACATGGCTGGTCTTTATAAGTCCATATGAACTTATTTCTTTCTATGATGAAAGTTTTTTGTTATTTCCTTGTTTGACTACAAGGAATCATTGTTGCTTTACATTCAGGGGTAATACTCTGTGAAAGGCATGAATGAACCTTAAAACATTAGCAGCATA
The DNA here is from genome assembly GCF_012274545.1 of Fukomys damarensis. Taxonomy (NCBI): domain Eukaryota; kingdom Metazoa; phylum Chordata; class Mammalia; order Rodentia; family Bathyergidae; genus Fukomys; species Fukomys damarensis. The sequence goes on along the minus strand of NW_022900917.1, from coordinate 11,696,909 downwards.
ATCAGTGGTATGTAGTTTACAACACTAGGGCCTCAGGATACTGAGTTCCATTGAAAAAAATTGATGTCTCCAAATTCATACTATCAAATACATGCTAACCTGTTATCAGTCCGGGACAACCCTTACTGAGTAAGCAAAAACACCAACTGTTTCATTTCTTGTTATTTCTCTTTTTCTTTTTCTGTTTATTTACTTTTAAAAGTACCTTTGACTGAATTTGAATGCTTTGATTCCTGTAAGTAAAACGTGTCCATGATTCATTAAATTGGATAGGATGGTTTTACTTCTGGATTATGTAGGCAGTGATACAGCTGATAGATGAGGTGTATTACTATTTAGATAGACAGTGGCCTCCCAAAAGTCTCACTTGTTACAAGATGGGGGCACTAATCAGAGAATTAATCCACCGCTGAGTTCATGGCTGAGTGTGCTGTCAGGAGGAGGGTGTGGAGGAGGAAGGTCACTGGGAGCTTGCCTTTGAGGGTTCAGCTCTAGCTCTGGTTCTTGCTTGCTCTTTCTGCTTTCGGGCTACCATGGGTTGGGAGACTCTGCCTCGCAGTGAACCCTCTGGAACGCTGGGTCAAACAAACCTCTCCTTTACGTTTCCAACATCAGGTATTTTGTTCCAGTGACAGAAAAACTGAGTAATACATATTAGTTCCAGAGAAATCAGAGTATGGACGGTTTCTAGCCACCTATCAGAAAATACTTTCCTCCTGCGTTTTGAGCAGGGGTTTGTATGTTGAACACAAGAGGAGGACTGAACAGGAATAAGAGCAAGCGGTGCCTTACTGCTGGACGAAGTAGAAAAATATCACAGAATTTATACGGAAGAGCGACTACTTGAATGTTCGAGTATCTTGTAGGCTTTGTAATACATTAAAAAATAGCCTTAAACTACTTGAAATTTTAATATCTATCTCTTCTCTTCTGTAACGTAGAATTTATTATCAAATATTGTCTATAATGAAAATTACTGTATAATGTATAAATTATTCCCCGAAAGCAAGTGAGGTACTTTTAAAAGTGATGACTTCTTCCAGGTCACAGAGGAGCAATGCAGTATATTAAATCAATAATTTACTAGGTGTGACCTGTGACTCCTTGAATTTAAAAGAACTGCTGCACTTTACAAAACTGCTGCTATGCTTCTAGTATATTCCTTATGCCCTAGTATTGCCTGGTTGAATATCACAAAGCATGCGTCCCCGTACAGAATGTGTTTGATGTGTTTGAAAGTTGCATTTCCTATGGAGCATTTTTTACACACCAGGCTTCCTGACCCTCAAACTCTCTGATATGAGTGTGAATGCACATACCCACTGTTCCCACAGTCGACTTTAAGATGAAAATTATTTATTTCTATATTATCAAAATTTCTGATATTTTATCTTTTACCACAGTATAAAGCTTTTTTAATATGCCATGGGTACTTAGGAAGAATTAGTAGTTCATTTTCAGCATATTATGTGATGTATGCCTATATGATCTATTTTATTGACTGTATTTGCTATCTTTTCCTTTGCCTTTGTTTGATGGTTTGATCTCTTTTTCACTGAGAACACTGTATTACTGTTTTTTCATCTCCTATAATTATTTTCTATAAAAGTAGCAGGTTTTCTGGTGCATTCATAAATAAATGTTATCCCTTCATACTGAATTGGGACTTTTAGTATTCTAGTAGGATCCTTTTCTATATTTAATCTTCTACGGCTGTTTTATCTGAAATTACTATTGCTGCTGTACTCTTGTTTTTTTCCGATATATCTTTATCCTCTTTTTCTAGTCATGTGAAATCACTTTATTTGAAATCTCTCATATACAGTATATAGTAGAGATTAGCTTCATGGGGCAAATTGGAAACAATTTTATTTTAATAGACAAATCTAATTAATTCATATTTGTTGCCATGATTCACACATTTGATATCAACTCTGTTGTAATATTTTATAATTATACATGGTAATTATATACATTTTGTTATTTTTTTCTACAGACACAAAAACAGATGAGTATATGTGTATGAATATGTAGAATATAATATTTTATATTCATGTACATATTAGGATTGTAAGTATATATATTTGTGAGATATAATAGTTATGAAACATGTATACATCTTCATTCACATTCAATTTAAGGCAAATTAACATTTTAAAGATTAAAATTATTATTGTTTCATTTTCTCCTTTGTTAAAACCTTGATCTGAATTAAAATATCTATTTACACATTTTATATACCTTTTCACATCTGCTATATATTCATAAGTACATTATTCTGTGTACTTGCCTCAGATGGTAAGCCGCCAATGCTATTTTATAATAATCATGATAAATACTATCTCAAAATATAAACTACTATATTAAATACCTTATTTATTTCAATCTTCATTTTCTTCTACATTATTTTAGATACATTTTTATTTACTTATTTGGAAAACTGCAAGTATTATATTGCTGTGAGCATGCTATTGCTTTACTTTTGTACCTAAAAGTAAAAGAAGAAAAACTCTTTCCCCATTCCCAATGAATTGTGTTCTAATATCACCTTTTCTGATACCAAAACAAAGTCCATCACAGTATGATATCTAATAGCTTGAAAACCCTCTTAATGACTCAGTAAGACAACTTAGTAAGATGTGAGCATCCACATCTGTCACGGATTGTGTGAACTGATTCATTTCATTTTGAGGGCTGAACAGGCGCCACCTTCATCCTTCAGTACTTGGAGAGATTGATTAATTTTCCACCAGAGAGTGTGTGCTCCCAGAGAAAGGGTCATTCTACAGAAAAGGCATATCAATAACTATATTCCTTGGTTAGATCTTTCATGCTGACAACAAATTTTATTCATAATTAGTTACGAGGATGTGGATTGTTAACATTCCATACCTATGCCATTCATTTTTGTACTCTTATTTTTAAAAATAGATATATTGTATATTAGTATGTTTTAGTTCTGAAATATCTCCCAGAAGACTCATGTATTCAGAAGAGGAGTTCTGAGGATAATAGGATTGCAGGGTTGCTATACTCATCAGTTGGTTGAGTTCATACCTGCTTATACTATTAGGGGGTGCAGCCTGGCTGAAAAGAAAGGTCACGTGGGGCATGACCTGGGAGGGCATATTCTCATCTCCAGCACATTTCTTTGTCTCTGGCTCTTTCCTGTTTTTTCCATCTGTCAGGAAACGAGCAACTTTCCTGTGCCACACCCCTTCCATCCTACCATTTTACCTCTGAGCTAGCTAACCATGGACTGGAACCTTTAAAATCATGAGCTAAGATACGTCTTTCCACCTCTAAGTTGTATATGATAGGTAGCTCTGAGAAAGAGTAGAGGCAATAAAGTAAGTAGAAAGGAGACAAGGAAAGGCATAACTTAAAATTATACTTTTAAAAAGACCAGAACTTCCAGGACCCAGTCAAAGTTACCCAAGATACACATGTTGCCCTTCCCTCAGTTGATTTAGGCTCCTTTCCTTCCAGATTATCTCAGCCAAAATCCATCGAGAGCACTATAAATCCATAAACCAGTTTAGTTTTAAAAAGTAAAGAGCATGAACCCCGATTCTAAGATAAAGGAGTAGGTTGAAAGAATTCAGTGTTTCAATTATCCATCTTAAACCAACAAGATCAAACTGAACTCATACCTTCAAATTGGGCCATTACCCTTCTGGAGTAGCACACTTTTGCCTGCAGTTTCCACCCTCTCAAGAGAAGTATAAATGTTCCCAGGTCCAGAAAATAACATGTCTTATTTCTCTGAACACCTGCTCTCCTCCACTCTTGAGTGTGTACTTAAAATTTTCTCTATGATAAATCCTTCCTGCCAGTCCCCAAAAAGTCCTTTTCTGCAGTGGGAGTCAGCAAACCTACTCCTCATTAGGTGGGTAAGTGGGCTCCGGTTCCTGGTCTCAGTGGGAACCTCTTCAGATCACGTCCCATGACAATTTTCTTACTGATGAAAAGTACTTAACAATATTCATTTACCATAAGATTCAACCTTTTGAAGTATAACTGTAATGGTTTTTAGCATATTAACAAGTTTATAACAAATTCTACTATCAAACCAAAATGTTTATATTGTCTCTCAAGTAATTCTAATGGTCACTCTTGAGTTATTGGAAATCACTAATCTGTAGTTTTGCAATAAACTTCATGGGAAAATTTGTTTTTTAAATATGAAAATCCTTTTTATCACTTAATTGATGTTTTCTTTCTGAGCCATTGCTCTTTCTTTGGTGATGATAATTCTGCTATCTTTTTAAATTTGTTTAAAATAATGACTATGTTGCTACGAAAGTGGTTTTACAAGAAAAAACCCTATTTAATAACTTAAGTCCTACCAAATCTTTTCACAAATGTTGCCTTTTCAAGAAAATTTTTCTTGATTCTAGATTTATTCAAAATCCCCACACTTCTTCAAATACATTTAGGCTAAAGACCAGATAATTGTAATTATGAATGTATTTCTATGTCTCTTCGATTAATTCCTGTAACTATCTCTAGATTACAAGATCTATTAAGCCAAAGTTTCATGTCTTATTATTTAGGATACATTTTAATGCCAGTAACCGAAAAATCTAAGTGTGGCTTTAGAAATTAAAAAAAAAAAATGTTACCTGGAAAAATAACATTCTAGGCATTCACAGATGTTTCTGCCTCTGAACAACATCAGCAAAGAGCCAGACTCTTTCCAACCTTTCATTTAAGCAGTTCTCTGCTTGGATGCCTTAACAGCAGGTACTCTATTCAAAGGAAGGATGGGGGTAGGAGTAGAGGTTAGAACCAAGAAAGTCTCTTCTTTATTCTTCATCTGCTTTTAAGGAGAAGGAAGTATTTCCTAGAAGGCTCTCTGTAGACTTCCTACTTCCCGTCATGCCTCTTTTGATAGAATCAAGTTTATGATTCCATCAGGTTGTTCATGATTATCATTAGATAGAATTGGATCATGGCCTCATAGCCATCTCTAGGCTAGAAGTTGAGCTTATTTTCCACCGATTAAAGAATCCTCTGAGGGAAAACTGTGGTGCATAACAGTGAGTAAGGATGGAAGTTTTGTGTGATGGTAAAGGGGAAAAGCCAGCATTTGCAGGCTCAATTCTACTTTAGCAGGTATTGCTGCCATCACTCTATGGACATGAGTCTCTGTCCTCTTCAGCGGTTAACATGGACTCGTGCCCTTGGCTCTCTAGACATCTACCAGGCCTTCAGACTTGGACTGCGACTACAGCCTTCCTTCTTCTTGTTTTGAGGCTTCCAACTTCAGGGTCTGAACAGACCCTGTATCCTCTGACTCTCCAGAGTGCAGAGAAACAGCATGTTCTGCTCCTGTCTTCTTTGGAGCTCTTGACTAGGAATTATGGGTAAGTCTTGGAGGAGGACTGACAATCTGCATAAATTCTATCCACGATTTTGTTTGTATTTGTGGGCAATTTCTGGTCAGAAGGTCCACAGCTCTTTAGATTCTGGCCAAGACACAGGAGTTTTTTCTCCAACCGTTCTGCTCAGCTGTTTGCTCAGAGGGCTGTTACCTCAGGCACCATTCGAGTTGCTGCTGATAATGCTCAAGATGGCATGTGATGATACCTTTTGGTGTTCATTCTTTCCATTCTTTTCTTCTCCTCCTTTTATCCTTCCAAGTCTTTTGCACACTATTTGTATCTCTGGAGCCTAGCATAGTGTCTATTATAGCAGATATTATGTGTGTGTGTGTGTGTGTGTGTATGTAATATATAATATATATTAGGAAATAATATTAGGAAATAATAGCTTATTATTGACTAAATACATGGAATGTAAAACAGTTTTGTAGCATGACAGACTATAACTTTTTCAAATTAGAAATGTTTGATTGAATTCTAACTTCATCATTTACTAACTGAACAGCCATGGAAGAAAAGGAAATATAAACTGGAAGTGGAAGAGAGAAATTATCTGTTAGGTCAGATACACTGTAGGCTTCCACAAAATGAATTAAGGAGCTGCTGTAATTCCAGAATTCTCTGGTAACATAATGAGGCATTAGCAAGGCCTTGTGAATACGAAATAAATTCATCAATTCCACAAAGATGGGAAGCATAGGAAAAAATAGCAAGAAGAACTTCACTACCTGACATATACTTTCCTTGAGAAAGAGAGGAATGACTTAGGTAACACTAACAGGATACTGTTGCCCTCTAAAGAGGGGCTCATGGCTCTTATGTCTCCTCTGTTAACTTTCCTTAAAGATCAAGAACAATGCTCAGTATTCTGTCCTAAAGGAAGAAGAAGCTACAACCACTGTGCAGCTCTTTCCCCAGACAGTGGAACACTTCTTGTCTTTGGAAGGTCAATGTGAATGTGAGAGTCTACTCCTTTGGGTTCTTTTGTCCTTCTAAAGTCCAGGGAGAGTGCCAGAGATTTAGCTCAGTGGTTCTGCCACCTGCCTCACAAGTGCCAGGACCGGAGTTCGATCCCCAGTACCAAAAACAAACAAACTAAAGTCCAGGGTGAAAACAAACTCAACACGACCAGTACAAGGAGGATAATATGGCCTTCATCTCTATTTCTTTATATTTCAGGGGCTATTGGTCCATGAATGTGATGGGGAGAAAATGTCTGTATCTTCTCAAGACGCTGACTGAATTTTTTCCTAAGCAAATCTCACCATTTCCTTTAATCATGAACACAGGAAACAATGAACCACGGTATTACAAGTAACTGGGCCTTTTTCACCAAGGGCAATCACACAGCTTTTCATATTGCATTAAAAGAGTTGTAGATAACACTCTATCTTACAGTAATTATTAAGCCCACGTTTAGAGCTAATGATTGTATATCCAAACTTTTTTCAGTTATAGTTTTATGTACTTTGAAAACTGTCTTCAATTACAATTTTTTTTTCTTCAAGCCTACCTGCTTTGTAGTTATCTTACACACTAAAGAAATACATTCTATAGGGGCCTGTAAGTTTTATCATATGACAGGGCTCTTAAGAAAGTCAACAGAAAAAATAAAGACATTTGAATTGTGGCTGGAGGTGCATCTAAAGGAGACCAGACCTCAAGATAACCATGCAACGGGCATGTCTCCATGCCTCCCTAAGGCATAAGTGATAACTTGGAGTCACACTATAATTAGAACCACCTGATTCAGTAAAGTCCAGATAGACACCAGTCACCCAGTGGGTGACCAGAGAATCGGACCCATCCCTTCACAAAATGTCTTTGTTCTTTTCATGTACCCTTGCTATGTAACCAGCTTCCCTACTGGGCCAATATCAGATGAGCACCTATATTTGTAATCCTAAAGGTTGGTTTTAGTTTGACCCAGGTTGTACCCACATTGTGCCTTTGTGGTATAAATTTCCCCTGCTAAAGTGGCTGGTGGCCCCCCAATTCCAGGACTTCGCCTGTCTTTCAGGAGCTATTTTTGTTCCCTAATAAACCTTTCCTACTCTTAACCTCCTTTGTCTTTTGGAATTCATTCTCTGATTTCAGGGGACACAAACTCCGCACATCTGACATTAAGCAGGTTGGGAGTTACATTTTCTCCAATATCACTATTTCTACAAAGGATTTTGCTGAGAGATTGTTGCCGTGGCCTAAGAAGTTTTGGAAAACATTCATCACCCTTACTTGCTTGCTCTTTTGTCTTTTTTCCCAACAGTAGGTCAGTTCTCTGAAAGATCCCCAAACTCAGGTTTGGAACATGGGCAGTTTTAGGATTATCTTGTTTGAGGCTATTTAGAACCACAGCCTGGAGATGATTCGGCTTCACCTACTTACTAATTCTCCTTTATGGGTCAGGCCAAGTCACTAGATTTATTTTGAGATTAAGGATGGAATTGGAATTCTTTGCTGTAAAGGGAGCTGTTTTGGTCTTCTTTTAATTCTGTATCTCCCTTAGGGATTTTAGAGTGAATGGTTTGCTGATTGGAATGTAAGTGTATACTGTTGCAATTTGCTTTGTTTAACAAGGTGAAAGGAAGTAGCAACTTACTTCCCTCCTTAAGAGTGTTTCCTTGAAAACATATAACAGGCCTGACTTTTTGATTTTTTTAGTGTAAGGCTGCCAATCTCTGACTACTGGGCCATTTTTCTCAAATTAACTGAAACTCTCACTTGAGATATACAGGAGGTGAGGTACATCAATTTGCCTTTCAAGGAAATACAGTCATTTTTAATCGTCCGTTCTTTCACTTTGCTATGTAAATCTTTGCAACCTTACGTTCAGTCTGTGAAGCATCTGTACAAGACTGCCTGTAATGAGCACTGGATTTGAAATATGTTGATTCAGTCATAAAATTGTTTTCTTTTCCAGGCTGTGGAAAAATAATAATTCTGTTATTAGGAATTTTTTTTCCTCAACAGAAGCAAAGGTTTGGCTCTCTTTAGATCTAATATCTCATCACCTTAATACCATTTAAACTTGCCATGACTTCTACAGTCACAATTACATACTTTATTCTCTTCTGTTAAAGTAAAGAAAAAAATGCTGGGTTGATTCAGCTTTATCTATGAATATTTATTTTTCTCTCTGCAAAATGGCAATACATAAGGAAGGTACCTTTGATGTCATTTGAGTGTAGGCTACCTGCCAGTGGGAGTCATGGATATTTTAACACCATGTGTGGCTACGTGACTGCCCTTTTGGCAATGTGGTTTCAATATGGGTAACAAGAAGACGCGCTGTGAATTATAAGCATTGATTTGCAATCAAATTGCTTTTCATGTGAGATGTTCTTCATAACACGCTCCAGAATCCACAGCAGCAGGGATTTATTTATAACAGTGTTAATGATTCTCTAGATTAGTCTGCTGGAGGCCAACTGGAGAGATAATGTATGTAAGCAATGCCTGGAAAATAGCAGATGCTCCATAACATTAGCTTTTCTTCCTGTTGACTTTTAAATAATAGTTTTTCCTCCAATACTTGAAGATTAAATATTCTTGGTCTTATCCCAATGCTGCCTTACTTTTTTCAGCACAAAACACATTGCACTTCACTATAGAACGTGGTTCTGACACATTCTGTGTATTATAGCTATGAACAAAATTACTGTGCGTTGCTGGTAAAAGGCAAACACAGTTGATGATACTAAAAATAATTTACAACCGGCCTTTTTTATGAATCTTTCATCTACATGCTTTAATTATATCACATATAGAAGCCACATCAAATGCTAAATGGCTTAGTCTGTTACACCAGATAATCTTAATATGCATTCGTAATACACTGGGACCTCAGGTTTATTTCACATATGAAGAGAATTGTGTAAACCTCAAGGACATTTGGCATAAGTATTTTAGCGGAAGGCAAGTCGTGCCATTTGAACAGAATATCTGAGAGTAAAAGTTCCTTTATGTGCTTCTTCAAATGCCCAAAAAACATAATTTCATTAAAAGCGGGTCATATAAAGTTACTACTTTGAGGTTACTCTGAAGTTGGAAAGGTACAATGTATGAAATAGACTTTTTTTCTGGCTTGTTTCAAAACTTAATCTTCAGCTGATAGGAGGAGTGATGTCCTTTTAAATGTATTTATCATTATACACATACTTGCAGGGTGAACAGAGAAAGGTACTAGGTGAGGTCTTGTTGTCTAATTTAACATATTTGTGTCTGCAACACTGAACTGATTCAGATGTCATTAGTGACTGAATCTTTTTTTTTTTTTTTTTTTTTTTTTTTTTTTTTTTTTGTGTATTTTTTTTTTTTTTTTTTT
>NW_022900917.1:11604591-11686762 GCF_012274545.1 Fukomys damarensis | reverse complement strand
TTTTTTTTTTTTTTTTTTTTTTTTTTTTTTTTGCTCAACGTGAGACTTACATTGGTATGAGTGAAACAGTATTTGGAGTAGTGTTGCAGCTTACGAAAACAACAGCTAGCATGGTTAGAAATACCTATTAAGGCTTTTAGATTCTGTCCAAAGTAATATTTAAGATGAAACGTAAACATGCATTTCAGAAGAACAATTGTATCAGTTTTTGCAATGATTTATCTTCTCAAATCCTCCTGCCTACCCTGAAGTAAGACTTCAGAAGTAAAGAGAAAGCCTTCAGTCTTACCACTTACTCTCAACGCCATGAATTCATCTGTAAAACATTGAACAAACTTCTATGGTTTGAATGACTCCTCCAACATTTATGTGCTAGAAATTTAATTCTGTTGCAACTGTGTTGAGAAGTAGGAGCTCTAAGAACTGTGGAGGTCGTGAGGGTTCTGCCCCAGGAAGAGTAACGCTGCTCTCCTGGGACTAGGTCGGTTATCACAGGAGTGAGCTTCTGATCAAAGGGTGAGTTTCTCGCCTCCCCTCGCCTTCCCTCCTCTTCTTTCTCTCTCATCTTTCTTGTCCTTCTCTCTTCTACCATGGGATCATGCAGTGAGAACACCCGTGTCAAAGACTGACCCCTCAGTCTTGCACTTCCAAGCCTCTAGAATTATAAGAAAGAATCTTTTTGGGTTTTCATTGTTTTTTGTTTTGTTTTGTTTTGTTTTTGTTACCAGGTATCAAACTCAGGTCCTTGCACTTGCGAGGGCAGCAGCGGCACCACTGAGTTGAATCCCTGGCCCAAGAAATCTATTCTTTATAAATTACTCAAATATTCTCTTATAGGCTCACAAAAGGGACCAATATAGCAACTGAAATAGCCTAGGAATTCTAAGGCTCTAGCGATGGGAGGAGGTCAATACATGTTCCTTCAGGTGAACCAGGCTACCGATAGGACAGGCCATAGTCAAGATTGCGGATCCATAGTAAGACTGCCAGGCAAATGTGACTTTGAACAAGTAAATGAACCTCTCTCTGTGTTTTATTTGCTTAATTTGTAAAATGAGAATGGCAATAATTCCTTCTTCATGGAGTTGTGCTGGGAGATACAAGCACTTTGTAACCCGGTCAAGTGCACCTCCAAACTAGGCCAGTGGTGACTTTTTATTGCTAACAATGGGTCTCACCTGTCCGTATCTCATCAAATTGTAAAGTTTTAAAGAACAAACCCCATTTTGAATCACGTTTTTATCCCTAATAGTTACTGAAGGACTGGGAATATAATTGGTACTTTGGAAAATGCCTGGGGAAAAAGGAATGAATAAATGATCTCATCACTTCCGTGGAAGATGGCAAAGCTGGTGCTTCTTTGACAGTCCAAATATACACTTACTCTCAACTGCCTGTTCATTTGGTATTATGGACAGCAAACTGAAATTTAGTGATATGCAGAACTTTTCAAAATTCTGGAGGCTTCAAAGTATCTGGAACTTTATATACATCAGAGAAATTTTTATATAGAGCTTCAATTTTAGATATAGATATTGATTCTTTTCTATGAGCTCTGTGAAGCTCGGGAAAGGGAAGAAGGACAGCTACATATTTTTTCCTACTAAGAAGGCAAGTAGTTATATGCCCGAAGGAAATGAAAGACCTAGCCAGCCAGGGAGCTGGGAAAAATTATTCCAGGCCAAAGGAGCAACAAATTCAAAACCTCTGAGGCAGACATGTGATCGGTGTTTTGAAGAGACATCACGGTGGCCAGTGTCACTCCAAGAGTGCAGCAGCACAAGAGAATAGTGATGAAGTTGTATTAGAAAATCTTTTGGGCTTATTCTGATTTAGAAATCTATTGGTGGATTTTTAGAAAATATGTCAATATGATGTATGGTTTTAAAATCACTATTTTGTTCAGAAGACACTATATGGGGAATCAGGGAAGGAAAGAAGAGAGTTAGGACAGGACCCAAGTGGCAAGGATCCCCAGGAGAGACAATAGGTAAAATAAATCAATGCAGGACAATGAGGTGAAATAAATCAAGTAATTAGTATTAGGGAGGAGATGTGGAATCTGTCAATATTTGTGCTCTGTTGTCTTTAGCTAACGTTGAGTCAGATTATAGGTAAGAATTACATGTGGCCTGGCATGGTGGCACTCTGGAACCTGAAGCAGGAGGATCTCAGAGTTGAAGGCCAGCTAAACTACAAGATAAGACCTTGTTCACAAAAACAAAGAAATAAACAGTAACAACAGCAAAAGGATATGTGACTTCTACCTTAATCCAGTAGGTCTCTTAACAATGAGATTAACAATTTCAGCAACTGTCATTTAAAACTGGGAAAGTAAAAAAGAATTATTGTCTAAATACAATCTTTTAAAATCACAAAGTCAACTGTAGGTGAAGATTTGCTGTTTTGTGATCATTTAATTTATGTGACTTTCTTGTGAGATAAACTGCAGTTTCTCATCACTGGGTAGGGCATATGACAGGATAAAATCATTTTGGAACTACTTCTGACAAACACAAACTTCCACTGTCCAATTTAAGCTCTTTAAAACATCTTCTACAGATTTAACACGTACATCTTATCCTAAACAGTGATAAAAACCTGCCTTTTGAAAGAGTCAAACTTTGTAAATACCTATAGTTCAGTTCAAGGTAACAGATATTGACTAAAAGCCTGTTTATATAAGTGAATGTGTCCCATGCTAAATGGGAATACATGGTCCATGACTTCCTGGAGCATGTGCTTTTCTAAAGGAAACATTAAAAGAAAATGAAAAATATAATTTTATTTGAAGAATTTGCAGAGTATGGTCATGTTCATATTTACTTTTATATTAAAAAACAGTGTAAATGCCCCGCATCCCATCCTCAGCTCCACATTAAATGAATGAACGAATGAATAATAAATAAAGAATAAAAACTACATGATACATAAACAATCTTTTCTTATTTTGACATTGAGGAATTAGAGTCTCATAGTCAACTTGCTACTTTGGCACTTTAAGGCAAAGACTCCTGGCCATGTTTTTAGAGACCTTGATCTGGATTCCTGCCGGGAAAAAAGACTTCATACGAAAAGCGAGAAAACTCATGAACTAATTCTCAAACACAGATGAAATTAGAAACAGAAGCATAATTGTTTTAACACATAAAAAAGGCAATCACTAGAATAATCAAAAATAATATCACTTCAGTACACTGAGGAGAGGAGCTGTGGTCTTGGGGTAATTTTCTTTTATGTCAGGAAATCAGTAAAAAAGAATTTAGGGCTTTATTATAGGGCTATAAAGAGCAATTAGAAATTACTAGAAGAATCAGCTACTGTAGCACCATTGTGTAACATTTAAGCCATTCTGCATTATTTTCTTAGCAGTAATTGCATGCATATTTTATTCAGATAAAAAATAAAATCATGTGGATCCATGACAGAGTTCTGGCCTTGCCCTGTTTGATCCTTAGCACCACAACAATACAAAAACTATGCATACACAAATTACCTTTCAAATAAGGAATTTATCTATATGAACAAAGTCCTTCTGCCTCTATTATACATGCTTTAACTTTTAATTGTAAGTATTAAATTATTGCATCTGAAAACCATCCTGTCATGTCTATTGTTACTGCGAGGTTAAACTATTAGATATATGTGGTAGTGACTAGAAAACTAACGCATGAAGCTTTCCTCAGTGTTTGACAGTAACAGCCACAGAAGCAAATGTTTCACATTAATTATTTAGTATAGTTTACCCAATGACCTCACAAACTGCACACTCTCATCACATGATTAGTATCACTGGTACTCAGTACCTGTTGTTAATTAGTTCCAGGAGACACAAGAGGTACCAAAAATGACAAGGGCCAAGCAAATGGTTTTGGCTGGACAGGGTAGAGCATCATTACCAATTGTAAGGGAATTCACTAAACTCTCAGCATGCGCTGTTTATTACCTGACTTTTCGCAATAATCTATTTAATTAATAGCTTAATACACTCTGTCAATGTATTTTTAGAGCATTACAAATCAAAGCTCTGTTTGCCTCAGGTCATAGTGTGAAAGGATTTGAACCCAGGCCTACTGTACTCTTGAAACCATCTATAGGTATGCCTGTGCAAGTGACATTAGGTTACTTAACTGCACAAAATTGCCAAGATGAAATGTGTTTCTTTTTTTCATTTATGTTATTGGTACATTTAATGTATAGAATATAATGAGATTCATTGTTGGAAATTTGTACCTTGACATAATCAATCTTGGTTCTTATTTTTTCCCCATTCCCAAGACCTCCGTTCAAGAAATGTGTTTCTTTCAGATTTGTGTATATACCATGGTGTACATACAAATATGATGCAGTTGACATTTCTAGGATAAATTAAATTCATGTTTCCTCCAATAGAGAAGACTATTGGAAAGAAATAGGACGATTTTGGCAGACATATTTTATAAATGTATACTCTTCTCTGGTATTCCTGACTTTCTCATATTTTTCCTTTTCATGGCTCTAAATTCCAAAAGAATTATTATTAGTCTCAAGTTCCACGAAACTGCCATGCCATTAATCATTTATTGGAAGAGCTAAACCTCAAATAGTTATTTCTTTTTTAATCCTCTTTACCCTCTGATATAGGAAGTCATCAATGCAACTTAAGAATTAATCAGTTATTCTAATAACTGGTGAACCAATTTAGCATATGTCCAGTATTTCTTTTGTTATTTAACAATATTTTGAAGCACAGAATTTCAAATGTCTTCATTTTAGAGATGAGAGAATATAAGCTCAAAAAGATTAAATGACCCGTGAAAGTCATAATTCATGCGAAAATAATATTTCTTATAAGTGAGCACCTTCTACGATGAGGAAAAATTACCATGTTTATTAGTCATGTAAAAATTAAAATCCATACTTTTATCAGATCGAGATAGTTGTGGTTTTTCTTTCTGAAACCCATGGTAAGGAATATACTTCATATCAGGACCCAATGCAAACAAACACAAACAAGTGAATGCGTTTACACAGATACCCGCATGGGTGTGCACATTCACTGAGTTTTATTTATCTCTGTATCTATAACTGCAAAAAAGTTACACAAAATAATGTTTTTCAGTCCTATGTTCACCGAAACACAATATTTTCTTTAGTTTTTATTTTATTTTTAATTGAATTGAATTCAATTCTGTTTCCACCAAATGAATTCAGCTTCCATAAAGCTGATGGCCATGGTCCAGTAAGTTGATTTTGTGACTCACTGGTGAGCATTTGGAAGATCTGCCCTAGAGAACAACATCTTGGTCAGCTTTCTGATAACCTGCCTTGGAGATGCCACTATTTCTCTTGTGTATCAGGGATTGAACTCGACTCCTTGCGCTTACAAGGCAGGCCACCGAACCGCTGAGCTAAATCCCCAGCCCGGCCCAGTGCATGGTTTTTTAAACATAGTAGTATTCTCTTTTTGGATACCTAGTTCTTAGGAGAAATGTAGATTCTTCTGAATTTCTCTTAGATAAATATTTATCACCAATTCCTTTTAATAGCACAGTATCAGGGATTGAACTCGACTCCTTGCGCTTACAAGGCAGGCCACCGAACCGCTGAGCTAAATCCCCAGCCCGGCCCAGTGCATGGTTTTTTAAACATAGTAGTATTCTCTTTTTGGATACCTAGTTCTTAGGAGAAATGTAGATTCTTCTGAATTTCTCTTAGATAAATATTTATCACCAATTCCTTTTAATAGCACATATTGCAATACGCAGAGTTTACGTTCCTCTTGGGAAGTAGGAGCACAAACATAATGCAGCTTTTTAAAACTGCTCTCCTTCATTCTCCATCCACCTGCCCTCCTTGGTCTCTAAATCCCCTCTTCTCATTTTCATTACTATTGTTATTATTTTTAGTTCATGTTTATGACATAGAATGTTTACACTCATTGTCTGAGTACGTCGCCTGTGTACGTTACACATGACTTTACACACCAATTCTCAGTGATATTGATTTTAATGGCATTTATCTAATTATGTTGAAATGTCAGTTTCATGGTGTTTGCTCCTCGTTTATACGGCCAATGTCGTATGTGTACCTAATGACTGCAAGAGCTCTAAATCCTAGTCACAGAAGTGCATGTCAGAGACAGTACCTTGGTCTGAGAGAACTCTCCAACTGTAATAGGCACATTGCTCTAGAGACATGTGGGAATATGAACATTATTTCAGTCATTTTTCCATTGAATTCAGTTTTAAATATAATATCCTCACTGCTACACTTGTAAATAATATGTGAAATTGCTGAATTTTTATAATGAACTCTTCATTTTTTTCTCTTGAATGTGCCTGTGTCCTATTAGTGCATGTTTGGAGTACAGCACAGTCATACCTGTTTTAAGGAACTGGTACATGTACTCAGCATATGTTGATTATTTTGGATCCCTTTACCTCCCCTACCTCCGCTCCCCTCTTTCTCCCTCTGATCCCCATCTCCATCTCCAAGTTCCCCCTAAAATACAGAAATAGCTATAAACATGTCTTAATTCTTTCCATCAATAAAAACGCAGCAGGGATATTTTTCTTACCGTGACAGCTTGGCAGGGCTCTGTTCCACCCGGGTCTCCCATCGTCCCCCATGATACAGGTCAGTGTTGAGTACCCTTGCAGAACATAGCCAGCATCGCAGTAATAGGTGACTGTGGAGCCTAACTTATAATCCATTCCAAGCCTGGTGCCATTCATTATATTGCCTGGGTCAAAGCAGGACTCCCGCAGTTTTGCTGTAAGACAATGTGAGGTGATGTCAATTGTTTAAAATACGATTTCAATGAAATTTTAGGACACGTTAACTTCTTCTAAACTAGAAGAGAAAGCACCACCACCGTTTCTCCCTCTGTTTCAGGGCTCAACCTACCAAGCTGCCCTTAACTCCATCTGAAATTCCATTAACACATTGATTAGTAATAGGTTTCCTCATTAAAATAAGTGTCTAAGTATACAGTTACACGTAGGGTTTTAGAATTCATTGCAATTATATGGTATAATTAATCCCTAAGTACTTTAAATAAATTACTCTGGAAAAGAAGCAGGAACTTTTGTACTATTTGTCTATTTGTAATATTTATTTAAAGCGTCTTTCCCACAGTAATGTACACTCATTTCCTCTTACCGAACTTAAAAGTGATTCTAATGTGTGTGTGGCCCACAGTTCATTTCACTACTAAGAAGGATATAAGACCCCCTTCTCTGCCCTGCACCTGTTTCTCTGAACTCAATTCTATCAGCATTATCTCCCACCGTAAGCAACAAAACCCTTATGAAATCCAAGCCACGAACTTCTTGGACAGATTGTTTATGCCAATACAAGATACTTTCAAAGCTAGCAGTAGCAGAGGCCCATTCAAACAAAGAACTGTTTGCTGTATAGATGGAAAGTAAGAAGGAGTCAAGCAGGACATTTCAAAACTACGTGGAGATTCTGTTTGCTGTATAGATGGAAAGTAAGAAGGAGTCAAGCAGGACATTTCAAAACTACGTGGAGATTATGTTATCCAATTTGTGAAATAGCCACGAGAATAATGTGCAAATCGATCTGAGTAATGACTTGAGATTATTTGCATTTTATTATGATTATTATAGATTACTTAATAAATGATACATAATCTATACTAAGTATAATTCTAATAGCAAGTATAATGAATAAACTCAAGATAAATACTTTTCTATATTAGAAGGTATCTTTTAGTAAGAAGAAGTCAGTCAGGAGCGAAGGCTAGTGGATTTTTGTGGGCCCATCAGAATTTAGGCAAATAATCTGATGTACGGATTTACAAAAATATTATAATGAAGCCAGATTGATTAAAACAGTAAGGATATATTTCTTCCATTCACAAAAGTTTGCAAAGAGTTTAAAGTAATTCTAAATTTATAGGAAATATGAAGTATCTGTGATTAAGGAAGAACTATATATAATTTCTTTCAAATAAAGTAAAAAAGGAAACAGTGGGACCAAACATTTAAATAATTATAATAGAATATCAGAGGACTGAAAAAGGTTCTTTTCTTTTCCTTGCTTCTTCTTTTCTTTCAACAATTTCTTAAGAGCTCACCTAGCAAACTCTGAAAATAGAAAAACAGTCAGAAAATATTCTGCTTCTTATGCTGTTTTATAGTTTTCAAAGTAAAGAATTATACTAAATACATTAAGCACTTTCAAGTTTAAAGCACAATTAGAGGGGCTGTTATTTCTTGTCAACAACCATGGTTGTTCTAGTAGTTTAATCTCTGTAGAATGTTACCAGAAAACAGTTACATATTATGGAGAAACTTAAGATCAAGGGCTACACATAGTATTTTATCATGACAATCATAGTAACATTTTCTTTGTAACACATGTTCATCTTAGTATGGAATAGTCTTTCAGTCAAACACCTCTGTCTAATCATAAGACATTAAATGACATAAAGAAAACTCTTATTTTTTATCCTTTAGCAGAATGCCATCTAAAGAGGACATGCATATTGGCCTATAAATATACCTCAGGAGTTCATAATGTCCAGCCTTATCTTACAGCTAAAACTAGAGAGACTTATGACAAAGTATCAGACTTAGCGATACCTCTATCAGTGAAAGAGTGCAGCAGGTTCAATTACTACTTCAATTTCTAAGTGACTTTCTCCCCAACCTGCCTATTTGTTCTAGTGTGCTCATGTTTAGATTATGCATACTCTGATTTCTTAAAAATTTTATCTATTCTTATCTAGAGGCTGCCAAACTCTTAAGCGGTCATACAAATGGAATCAATGACAAATGTGCTAGACTTCTTTTACTTGGGTTCCATCAGATCGACCTTGTAAACAGCTGATAACTTCTAAACTATACTACTTCTATGTTGGATTCTGAAGTCCTCAGAACCTTCTCTTTATCCTCTTTGTGGGCTATATTCATAGCAATCCTGCTGACCTTATAAGTTGGCCCATGCATTCTTAACTGTTTCTTTGGCTTTTCCCCCTCAAGACTCAAAAGCTATGCAGCTACCAAGATGACAGTGCCTGGTGCCTATCCAAGCCGTTTAGATAGACCCTCTGTAGAGTGACTCTAACTGCTGATCACAACTACAACCCTCTTCAGCTGGAAGTAGCCAGAGCTGTCTTCACCCTTTGCCACCTCACAGCAGTTAGGGGTGCTTCTTCAGAGGGGAGAATATTGCAGATAGGTAAATTAATGAGATATGTTGTAGGCAGTTAGACAAGACCACCCTCAAAGAGCCAACACAGCAAGGAGCCAACATGGAGGACAATCAAGACACATTCACTTAAGGTCAGAATTGTAAAACGAGAGAAACTACTGTATCTTTGTGCTTCCCCTAGAGATAAATAGCAGTGACTGATATTTAAATAGGTTTCAGTCACCTGGGTAGGGGGTCATGGTCTTAACCCAGCCTTTGCAGGAAATATCCCTGACCCCCACCCTTGCTGAAAATCCTTGTCTGCTTGCTATGTAACTTGCTCCCCTATTTGATTCGCATTTAATCAATGTTACCTGGGTGACTGTTCTTGTAATCTTATTAGTTGGTCATGGTTTTGCCCCACCTCATGCCAGCTATAATTTTCCATTGGTTCTTACAGTTTTGTCCCACTCTGTACCCAGCTCACCACATGGCTTTGCTGTATAAAACATCTTGGAGAAATGGGGTGAGCAGGCAACCCAGTCTCTGAACCCCTTCTGTCTCTCTTAGACAGAAGCTTTCTTTCCCTCAATAAATTTTCCTACTCTTTTTATTCCAGCTTTAATTGAGTTTATTGGTACATTTTAGGTATACAGTACAGTTATATTCATTGTTGGGATCTTGTATCTCTAAGTGACAGGTCTTGGTTTTATTTTTTTCCC
Source organism: Fukomys damarensis (assembly GCF_012274545.1). NCBI lineage: Eukaryota > Metazoa > Chordata > Mammalia > Rodentia > Bathyergidae > Fukomys > Fukomys damarensis. Next base: position 11,676,899 of record NW_022900917.1, on the reverse strand, counting down.
TTGTCCCTGCCCTCCCTTTACACCCTCCTAACTTCTGCATCTACAACCATTTTATTTCCATTTTTTCACTATCTCACATATTTTTTTCTTTTCCCTTATTATCTTTCCCCTACCCATCCCACCTTCCCTACACCTTTAGCCCCTTTATTCCCATTTCACAATGTCAGTAATCTTATTAGGATCTTATGTATTATTACAGTTTATTCACACCAGAGAAATTATTCGGTATTTACACGCGTGACCTATTTATTTCACTTAGGAGTATATCTTCAATATGTATCCATTTTCCTATGAATGAATCTGTTTTCTCATTCTTTATGGCTGAGAGATATTCCATTTTATAGAAAAACCACATCTTCTTTATCCAGTTTCTAATTGATGGGCAAATGGGCTGTTTCTAAATTTTAGCTATTACAAACTGTGCCGCTATAAACATGGGTGTGCATACATCAGCGTGATATGATTCTTTTAGTTCTTTTGGAAAGATACCCAGCAGAGGGGTGGCTAGGTCAAATGGAACCTCCAGTCCAAACTCTTTGAGGTATCTCCATATTGATTTCCACAGTGGTTGCACCAGTCTGCACTCCCACCAACAATGGAGAAGGGTTCCTTTCTCCCCACAACCCTGCCAACATTTGTTATTGTGTGATTTCTTGATAGCAGCCATTCTTTGTGGGGTGAAGGGGAGCCATCCTAGGCAACAGACATATGGTAGCGGGTATAACAATTCCCAATTTGAAATTATACTACAAAGCCACTGTGATAAAAACAGCATGGTACTGGCAAAGAAACAGGCCTGAGGATTTGTGGAACAGACTGGGAAACACAGAAACAAATCCAGATGTTCTCAGCTACCTCATGCTTGAGAAAGGAGCTGACCATCCCCACGGGAGGGAAGATAACCTCTAATAAATGGTTTTGGAAAAACTGGATCTAAACCTGCCACAGATTAAAACTGGACCCTTATCTTTCACCATGCACTAAATTAAAATCCAAGTGGATTAAAGATTGAAATATTAAAACAGAAACACTAAACTTGCCGGAAGGTAAGTTAGGCAGAACTCTGGAAGACATTGGCATAGGAAAAGACTTTACGAAAAAAAAACTTCACTAGCATGGGAACTAGCAAAAAGAATCAACAACTGGGATCTCATATTACTAAAAAGCTTCTGCACTGCAAAAGAAACCATCAGCAGAACTAAGAGACAACCTACAATGCGGGAAAAATTTTTTACCAGCTGCTCCTCAGACAAATGACTATTATCAAGGATATATAAAGAACTCAAAACAATCAGACCCCCCAAATATAAAGACCTGATTCAAAAATGGGCAGCCGAAATGAACAGACATTTCTCAGACAGAGAAGTAAAAGCAGCAAGTAAATACATGAAAAAATCCTCCACATCACTGGTCATTCGAGAGATGCAGATGAAATTTTCCTACTCTTAAACAAAAGAACTATGCTAAGTAAATTCTTGTAATTGTGATGAGTGTTGAATAAGGCGGACCACTCTGGAAATGTGCTGCCGAATGGTAACTCAAATGGGCACTGAGAATGAAGAACTAATTCGGTGAAAGAGGGAGATGCGGAGAAGGCCGGAAGATGCATGCAGCGAAAGCCGCGTGGCGGAGTGTGGAAAGTGTACGAATCCAACTCCCAGGTTTGAAATCAAAGCTAAATGATTTAATCTTCTGCTAAGCACAAGCACACACACACACACACACACACACACACACACACACTCAAAAATTTCGCATCTCATACATTACAATCGCACTTCACTCTCATAAATTCGGTGTCCATGGATTCAATTGACGACAGACCAAAAAGTAACCAAAAAAAAAAAAAAAACAAGACTCGAGTTTACTGCGCACGAGAACTACACTGAAACCTTGACGATGAACAGATTCCTGTACCCGCAGCAGCTTCCTGCCCTTGCACTGACTCAGCCTCTGTTGGGCGTCGTTTGAGCATTTCTCGGCTCGCACCTGGTGGTGTACTATGCAGTCGGGCTGAAGACATTGGCATTGGTACTGAACATTCACTGACTTATTTTTCTTGGTCATTGTTTCCTAAATAACACAGTGTAACAGTTATTTACATCTCATTTATAGGACACTATTTGTCATAAATAATCTAGAGAGATTTAAGGATATGAGAAGACATACTCACGAGGTGATGCGTGGAACTACACAGTTTTATATGAGGAACTTAAGCACTCATGGACTTTGGTATCCACAAGAAGTGAGAGAACTAATCCCCCACGGGTACCTGGGGAAAACTATCTCTTTCTGGATAAATTATTCAGAGAACAATGTTTTCAGGAAAGAAGCAGCAGGGTGATTACTAAATTTGGTCAACACAGAATAGGATTTATTGATGCAAAGGTTGACTTATTTTTAAGAAAATAACATCACATCGAGCCTCTTCTTAAACAAGAAAGAAAACAATGTATAATTTTTATGTAGAATGGCAACTTAGCCTTCCTGAAATTGAACTAAATCCCTGGAGGAAAAGGAAGGATTGAAACCATTGTTTAAAAAGATTAATCTTTTTGACAAAACTGTCCTCCTAATAGTCATCTTTAGCAAATGTTGTTTTTCTTTCTATAAAATCTTCCTCAAAGTTTCAATAACATGTCATTGAAACTAAACATCCAGTTTTTCGAGGAAAGAGAAATGTGGTCAAGAAATTTTAAAATATTGCCATTGAAACAATGTTCTACTGTTAGCTGCAGTTTGAGAGAACTGTTATTATTTTTTCATGTTGCTTTAAATCCTTAGCGAATAGTTTCATTTCAAAATATTCTGCCCTTGTTTCCATGTGCAACATGTGATAAAAACAAGGCTAATGCTTAAATTTTTTAAAATGTTCAAAATGAATTAAAACAAAACTTATTACAGTAAAGCCATCAGAATGTCTCTCAAAGTTCTCTCTCTTGCTTCAAACACATTTAAACCATCATTCTTGCCATTTTTGCAAGCACTTCTGCCAGTCCTCTGTTGTGAGTATCTGTAGCTAGGTTGTTGTGGCTTACTTCCGTGATCATTGTCAGGATTCGCCATGCTTTTTCATCTCCCCTCATACAGATATGACTACAGAGGACTTCTAGGTCTGCTTCCAAAAGTGGATAGGATGATGGGGTTAGAATGTTCAAAGCAAGGGGAGGTATTTTGGGGAGGACTAATGGCAATATGTCTTTGACTATAATAATTTCTTTTAAATTTAGGCATTCATCATATTTTTTAAAATCATACTGTATATACCAGAGTAGTTATACTTGTACATTTTGCAAACACCTAGAGAATTCTTACATTGAGGTCTCCACACTAGATGTAAAGGCCATTTTCATTTTTGGATAAAATTGTGAGACAAGTTATGAGAATTTTTTTCTATGGACAATTACTTAGGTTTGCCTTGATAGTTCTTTGTGTACTTCACAGATCCCAAGTGCCTCTTGACTTCTTATTTTCTTCAAATAAAATATATTAAAAGATATATTTTATATCAGATAGTTTTTACTTTTTTGGTTTTCCTCTTACATTATTTCTACTGAATATATATTTGCATATAAGTATATGCCCATTTAAACATATATATGATAGAAGTAAGTATAAACAATAAAGTCATCAAATTTTAATTAAATGTCTGCTAAAACTAACTTTTTTAGTGCTGACAAATGCCTATGTTTAGGTATATGGCATAGATTATAGAAGACATAGGAAAACATTTTTACTCTCCTGGGCCTCTGTGTATTAGCAGTTCATTTTAATGGCAAATATTTTCTTGAAAATTCTGAGATGTTTGTCTTTTCTTCAAATAGTTACACGCATCACTGTCATTTTATCAGCTTTTAGAAACTGATAAACAAAGAGGAAACATTTCTGGAAATACGGTTGTGCTATGGATTGAGCACATTCTTTAAAGTTCAAGTGTTGGAATCTTAATCCCCAGGAAGCAAATACTGGTAAACGGCGACCGTTACGGTTTGAGTTTAGACGGCCCCCATAGCCTCATGTGGATAACGTGGGAGTTTCTTTTTCAGAGGTAGTTGGACGTGGAATGTGTGGTGCTGGGGTTAAGGGCACGTGATTTCTAAACCACTACACAGGAGTGATTGGTTTGGCATCGCCCTGATCCTGGTAGCCTGAATAAGATGAAAGGGGCAGAACTATGCTGCTAAACTCTCCTGTTGTCTTTGCTACCTTGTGGGCACCATGTTGCTTTTCCTCCGATGCCCTGTTTGCTGTCCCTGCCTCGGAGCCAGCCGATTAAGAACTGCAAGTGAATAAACCCATTCCTTCTTCACTTTGGGTGTCAGGAATTTCATCTCAGCAATGAGAGAAAAGTAACTAACACAATGATTATGGATGATGTTGTTGTTGTTGTTGTTGTTTCAGTACCGGGGATGAACTTGGGACCTTGCGCTTGCAGGCGGCAGAACCACTGAGCTAAATCTCTGGCCCCTAACACAATGATTATATCACAAGGGCTCCGCTTTTAGGAAAGGATAAATGTGTGTATCGTGGGTGGGAGTGGTTAGGTATCTGGGTTTAGGGCTTATTACGTAAGAAGCTTTGATGCTGTCTTGCGCTCTAGCTCTCTCTCACCCTTTCTCATCCTCTTGGCTTCTGCAGCAGGCAAGTCCTTCTCAGGTGATGGCATCTTGGCCTTGGACTTTCCAGTCTCCAGAACTGTAAGGAGTGAATGTTTTCTCTTTGTAAATTACTCAGTCTCACAGATTCCATGGTAGTAGCAGAAAGTAGGATAAGAAATGGGAAAGCTATAAGATAAACAGACCTTAGAGAACCGGAAGTGGGAAAATGATTGTTTTCTACAGATAAGAGGTTTTGAAGACTAACTCAGAGCTTTGATTATTTTGGATTTGAGACGTTTTACTAAAAATAAATATTTTGGGAGTGCAAAAGTACCTCACGTGGAATTGTGCGTAGGTGGCAGGCTAGTGGCTGAGGATGTGGAGTTGTGATCATGGATAAGGAGGAAGGGGCAGAGTCGTGATGCAATGCCTATGTATTTTTCTCTGCCTACCTCTTTTTTTTTTTATTTTTCTCTTTACTCATAGTGAAAATGCTAATTTTTGTGGTCTTGTCCAACTCACTTGAACAGTCTGACACTTCATCACTTGCGAAAAAGGGATAACAATACTGGTAATGCTCTTAGCACAACATTTATACTGCTTTTAAAAGAGGGCCTGCTTGAATGAAGATAGAAGTAATCCACTCACTATACCTGGGATAGAGTACATACCAACTACTTATCTTTTTAAAAAATCACATTCCTGTTTTCCTGTGAGCTTTGGAGAATAATGGAATGGAGAAACTGAGCCAACTGAGAAACATGGCTGGACATTCATTCATTTAGGTGAAATATAATATAATATAATATAATATAATATAATATAATATAATATAGCTCAAGTGCCTAGTTACATGCATTTAGTAATAGCTACAAAGAATTTTTGTTTGTTTGTTTGTTTTTTGAGACAGGGTCTCACTATGCAGTTGAAACTGACCTGGAACTCACTATGTAGCCCAGGCTGGTCTCGAACTCACAGCAATCCTCCTGCCTCAGCCTCCCTAGTGCTGGGTTTACAGGCGTGCACCACCAAGGCCAGCCTTACAAGAAATTTACATAGAAGAAGGATTGTGAAGTCACATGTATGTACAATGAGAAAGTATGCTAGGCTCAAGTAGCACCATCTACCCTGACCATGACATTAAGATATGTTCCATGCATTTTGCCCAGGAATCACTGGAAATGTTTTTGAAATATTAATTACAGGAGAAGACAGCTCTAGCTGTGCAGGCTCCCTTTCCCTCACCCCTGCCTTTCTCCACCTGCCCTCCCTCCCTCCCTCCCTCCCTTCCTTCCCTCTTTTCTACAAGTTACAAATCCTTCCACTTGCAGATATAAGTAGTTATTCCTAGACTAAACGAAATGCAGGGCAGGAATATACACTCGGATTTCTTTCATTTCAATAATGTTGTTATTCTGTTGTTCTAATTATGATGTGATTTTAAAACAAAAATCTTTAGGCTGCTCAAAATAAATCGAGTAACAAATACTCATAGGATAATTAACGTGTATAGGCAAATTCTAGGCATTTAAATATGTAGTGGTGAACAAACAGCCAAGGTCCTCCTTCTTACCATTCTTGTATTTTAGTATACATGTAGGAAGTCAGTGTACTACCAAAAGGGAACTTTCTATATCTCATAAATAATATCTCAAGGTCGGAAAATATTAGATAAGAACGTTGACTCTAGAGCCTGGTTTTACTGAAATTTTACCTCTGTCAAACGTATCGAGGAGATTATGTAACCTTTTTCTATGAGGCAGTCATTGCACAACTGAGATACGATAGCTAATGCCCAAAATTTTAAATGGTTTCATTTGGCTTACAGTGCTGAGGAACTCAGTCCACGTTCAGTTGCCTCAAAGGCAGGAACATCACGGTGGAAGAGCAGGCTGAGGAAAGCTGCTTATTTCATGGCAGCTGAGAAGCAGGGGAACGATGTGTGAGAGGAACTACCCAGACACACCCAGGAGCCAGGAGTGAGCTTCACCAATCTCCTAGGTGTTCTTTAGTCTAATGAATTTGACATGTCAGGATTAGTGGTCATAATCCAGGAAACTGAAACTAAGAGTGGTAGACTCAGTAATGTGGCAGAGGAAATTTGGTAACACAATATTCAGGGTGTGGCATGGGTATTGCTGGCTGCTGTTAGCCAGAGTTGCAGTGAGAACAGGGGGGAAAGATGGTGCAGAAAACTTTGAAAAATTTGAGTTTTGACCTAGAAGGAACTGTGTGTGAAATTGGGGCCAACAGAAGAGTGCTTGCTAAAGAGATTAGGACTATTAAAAGGAAACCAAGTATTTTGTGCAAGGACAAGAAGGAAGATGCCTTGAGGGCACCTCAGACATAAGCAAGATTCAACCAACTGCAAACACAAGTATGTCAAGCTTTCATTAGAGAAAATTCTTTTGGGTCCCTACTCAACAGAGGGCTTGTAGGCAGTCAGTCCCCCAGAATTCATTTCACCATGTTCAGTCATCCAGACACTTCACCCATGGTCCTACGGGGCCTGGAAACAGCTTCCACTGATAACATATTTTGGTGTCATCCCTGCAATACTAGTTATACTGGTATGCAGAATGCACAAGTTATGAGCTCAAGAAGGCTTCTACCCAGATTTCAAAAGAAGGCCTATAAGGCAAGGCAAGGAGCTCTTAAGAGGCCATTGCAAGAAGCTCTAGGTATGAAACCAAAGGTACTGAAGATGGCAGGAATGTGCAGTGTTAGGTAAGGAAAGCAACAGGATGTGACTGAAGCCAGCCCAAGAGAGAGTTCACGTGGGCTGCAATGGAAATAGCTGAGGTGGGGATTCCCACACCCTTTAGAACTCATATTTTCCCACCTAGTGCTCTGGACTGGATATTTGTCCTGCTGCATTTAGATCTTACTTTGGTCCAATTCTTTTCCATCCTCTTAGTCCTCCCTTTTGGAATGTGAATGTTCACCTCATGCCATTATGCTTTGGGATCGTGTAACTTTTCCTCTATTTTTGAAGAGGTTCAGTTATGAGTTTGCCTTGAGTCTCAGAAGACAGCTATACTTTTGAAAAATGCTTGCAGTGTTGAGGCTTTGGGAAATGGATTACTGACCTTCTGGTTGTATGATGCAAGGCAGAATTATGAATTTGCTTTTCTTGAGATCAAGTACAATTTAAGGAGATGTTTTTGCATGCAAAGTTGACCAGGGATGGAGTATGATCGTTAATTGTGGTATATTAACTTCACTGGATAAGAAATGCCTGGCAAGCTAGTCAAAAGCATACCTTCCGGTGTGTCAGCATCACAGAAGCGTGACCTTGGTTCTTTGTCTTGTCGTTGGCCACTTCTACAGTGGCACTGTCTCCCCCTCTGCTTCTAGGCCACCATGAACTACTCAGCCTTGTTCCTGTACTTCCTTTCCCATGATGTGTCTTCCTTGTAGCTAGCCAATCATGTACTAAAATTGTGAGCAAATGAAACCTGTGGTTCTTTAAGGTTTGGTTGTTGAAAGCTGACCACTATACAAAAGCTGACCATTATATTTGTGTTGAAAAATTTTCACTCATGCATTTTTTTTTTGAGACAGGGTCTCACTATGTAGTTGAGACTGACCTGGAAGTCGCTATGCAACCCAGGCTGGTCTTGAACTCACAGAGATCCTCCTGCTTCAGCCTCCCAAGTGCTAGTTTCACTCATGTATTTAAATGATTGCTTTTGTTTAAATTACTTCAAAATATGCTGGAATACAATAAGAGCTGAAAGCATTAGCTCTTTATTAACATTTCTCAAAACCAAGTGTAATCATCATACTTATAACTTAAACATTAAGTGCATTCTTTTAAATGTCAGTGATAAAAGTTTGCCTGCTTTCATTGCTTCAATTTGAAATAATACCGAAGTTCTTGTCCAGAGCATTTAAAAAGTTAAAACAAAGAGAAGTTTATACAGATTAAAGTAGAAACAGAACTATCTCTGCATAAACAATTCAAGAAATGTTTCAAAAAAATCATTATCTTAAAGAAAGTGCTAATTAACTTTGTAAGACACTGAGAAATTTCAAAAGTTAACTGTGGCCTTATTCTTTGCAATAACCAGGATATCGAAAAATAAATGCTTCACTTAATAAGAATGCAACTATAAGACATGTAAAATTACAATGAAGAACTTTTACAAAGGAAATTATAAATTATTATTAAAAGACATCAAGGAAAGTATGAGTAAACTGCAAGTCATGCTGTATTCGCAGATAGGAAGATCAAACATTATGTATCAATTTACCCACAAATCAATGCAGTCCCAGCCAAATTCAGCAAGTAAATAAGCTCAATTCTAAAATCTAAATGAAATTTCATAAGATTTATGGAGACCCAAGACAATTTTGAAGAATATGGTGGTGTACTCAATTTCCTTAGATCCATGGTTTCTATTGAAACTACAGTAATAATATTCATAAAGGTCCTAGCCTTTATGAAAAATAGAAAAATAAGCAGTGGAACAGAGTAGAAAATTCAGAAACAGACAGGAATTTAAGGGGTTCATCCCCTTTGACCTACTAATCCCATTCCTATTTAATGTCTTAAAACGACAAGAAGAGGGACAGGGAGTTAGCTCAGTGGTTCTAGCACCTGCCTTACAAGTACAAGGAACCAAGTTTGATCTCCAGTACCAAAAAAAAAAAAAGACAAGAAGACATGTAAAGAATGCTCATCATGTCATCAAAATACAAACATATGGGGGGCCGGGGATTTCCCTCAGCCGTTGGGTGGCCTGCCTTGCAAGCGCAAGGACCTGAGTTCAATCCCTGGTACCCCCCAAAAAATAAACAACATATGGTACGCTATCATAAAACATTAATAATGTAAAGCTACCTATATCTAACATTCATAAATTTCAAGAACAATGTAAGCGATTTTTAGAAGAATATATATCATACATGTTAAAATGAAAATTGTATTAACAGGACAAAGAATGCACACACAACTGAATATATGAACAAGAATGTCTGAAAATTACTTTAAGCACTCATCACAATTTTTCTATATAGCCAGGCAGCTGCCTTCTGGCTTTGGTTAGGGTCCCACATCCCACTGAGGGAGCAGTGTGGTACTCAAGCTCAGTGCTCCCTGAAATCACTGGCTGCCTAACCCATAGTCCCTATTTCTAAGCAGTTTGCAGCATCTTCTGGGCCAGAGACTGTAACACTTATAGGCAATCTCAATAAACAGCTGGCACTCTGACTCCTCATATCTCTGTCAACCAGTCTGTGTATTCTCCCCTTGACAAGCCCATTTTCTTTCTATGCTCTATGAGATGAGAGATTCAAAGAGGGCTCAAGATTTCCACTCATTAAAAGCTATACTAAGTCCACAGCCAGCAGATATCCTGGCCCCAGCAGACACTTCAAAGTCATGATGGAGATACAGGAGGATCCATGTGTCTGTGTGCTGACTCATGAGTTTTCTTTTTCCTTATAAAACCTTCTTTAAGTAAGGCCATACATTGTTGTGGAACTTATCCTGACCTCTTATGACAGCCCTAAAGAGGAAAACCTCTGCTCCTACGGCAAATGTAAAAAGAGTGCAGTTGTACATGTATCAAAAGTGCACAATATTAAGGTTTTTCAAATTGGGTGGTGTATACTTTGAAGTTCTTTTTCAATCCTACATAATTTTTTATTATTAAAAACGAAAGTAACACATCTCAAACATGTGCTTTTAGAACTCAGTTGATAACATGAAGTAAATTCTCAATATATTTGGGATCAATTATCAAAAAAGTAAGCTTCAAATTACAAAACTAAGATCTAAATATGTTCCTATAAGCATTCATTATAAAATTTTAGCCTTATTTGTAGGATCCAAACAAGTTCATCTCTTAGAGGTTGAGTGTAGAGTAGTGGTCATCAGGGACTGGAAAGAGTAGTGGATAAGAAAAACAGAGAGACTGATAAATGAGTACTAAATTAGATTTAGGATTAAGTAGGTCTGGTGTGTTGCTGCATAGTAGGTTAATATAGATAATCAGGACACACTATTAAAAAATTAAAGAAAAAAATTTGAACATTTTCAACAAAAGGAAATGATAAATATTTGAGTAGATAAATATGTTTAACATTAATCATCGCACAATCTATACATATACCAAAACCTTACATGGTACTCCACAAATATGTACATGTCTAACATTTTTATGTTTTAGCTTTAAAAATTTTTATATAAATTGAAAACATAAAGCTTTCTGAACTTATGACAGTATAATTAAAAATATTCATAGGCCTTCTAATATAATTTATTTAAATACTTGCAGCAACATTCTGAAACACGATTTTCACTGTGTCTTGCTCACCCTATTCTGAGCAGTGACACAATTAAATATTTGGAAATATTTTCTGAAATACATTTGTCCTACACATTTTTCTCCTCATTGAAATGGTGCCAGAATAAAGTATTTAAGTGAAACTTCAGTTTCCAAAAAATGAAAATTTTTGTTTTGTTTTGTGGCCTTAGCCAACTACAGCAGTATTCTAATTGCTAATCTGTTTGCCTGGTATATTTTCTTTGGTACCAATTAGGGAAATGCTAATTTCCTCTTCACTGATAGTAAAAGTCTGCAGAGTGAGCTCTTCTTTGAAATGAACTGTACAAAGTCTCTATTAAAATGGACATATAAGAAAATGCCTATAACCCAGGCCGACAGTGGCCACCACATAACCCTCCTCTTTATAAGACACCCATGGTTTAAATCACATCGGTGCAGTTGAACGCTTGTATTTACCTTTGTATTCTAAATGAAATCCGGTGTAACTGACAGAGCCATCACTCCGGAAAGCCAGATGCATGGTATTTGAGCTGCTTTCTATCCTCTCTGGTAACTTGCTGTCCTGAAAACTTCCAATCAGTGGACTATTACTGTCTGGCCCATCGTGTATATAGAGGAAGTCATAGTTTGGTTCTATGCTGAAACTAAGTTAAAAGACAGGAGACAGGGAAAAAGTAAGATGATGATGATTATTAATACAGTGCTAACCATAATAGTCATATAGTTATATATTTAGTACTTAAAAGGAACAACAGAATTTGTCAACAATAATCTAACATAAGAGTTTGTCTGAATATGAATATCAAACTGGCAGGGGAAAAAGAAAACAAAATTCTGATATTTGCAAACATTTCTACATTGAGAGTATATCCAGAGGGATACAAGAAAGAGTAAGGCAGACTTCAGCAAATTTGGGATCAGAAGTTAAAGTCGTACTTCTGCCCCTATTGGTTATATATCCTTATATGGGCTATTTTACAGAAGTAAAGTGGAGCATAATATCTATTTTGAAAATTTAATGCATGTATTTTAATCATGTAAATGCAACTTCTTTATTTTTCTTTTTCAGTGGTAGAATTTATTTGAACTTTAAAATATTATGAGAAATTTTGTTTCTTTAAGTTCACCTCTACATATCAGATTCAAAGTTGAAGTAAAATATAAAATTTGCTTTTAAATTACTAAGTGAAGCACTATACATTGTATTAGGTATTCTTTTTCCTGAAACTAAATATATATATTTTTGGAAACCTAATGTAGTAGAAATCACACCAATGCACTGTAAAAATTAGATAATGCTGTAAAAATGATCTTTCAGCATGTCAATAATTTAAACCATTATTTTAAATATTACAAAGTTTCCACAATAAACTTGCTTTAGCTTTCAAAAGTATAAGAATTATCTCATAATTATCATGATATCCAAATATTTAGAAGGTAGGAGTCAGGCACTGAATCGATTTGTATATATTCTAACAGTGTAGCAGAGAAATAGTGAAAAGACCAGAACTCATTTTGAGTTATTACGAAAAGTCAACCAGTTCATGATACCAAATGAAACCAGTAGAACTTGCTATTGTTAAACATCCATTACCAAAAAAAATTGTTGTGTCATTTTGTCATCTTTGTTTCTAAATGAGAGATTTGTTCAGGGACAGGTATTTCCAAATCTATAGAACAGACAGATTGAGTTTCTGCCACTCTTCTCATCTTCCCTGTGTGCCGAGACAAGAGAAGCTCATTCCCTACACAGTGTACTTGTGTGTTAAGCGGTGATGAAGGAAGCCTGGGGAGGAAGGGCTCCCAGAGCACGAGGAAATTTGGGAACATCCCACTATTGTAGTTCATTTCCTTTATTTCAGTAACTTCCCAAGCCCAATTAACTTACCTTAAAAGCTTTTAATAGATCATCTGAGGCCTGAATTTTAGTTGCTGTTGATATCATACAGCAGAAATCAGAAGAGGAAGTCTAATTTCACTACTTGCTACTCTTGTTCTGAGACAAAACTGCCTTCTGAGCCTATCTTTTTTTAAAATTAAGATTGGATGCTAATTACAATGTCCTTGCCTCGTTCACTTTTGGGAAGATCAATACAAATAAATATTTTGTAAATGATAAACTAGTTTTATTCTTGGAACTTTAAAAGCCTATTTAACAACAGAATGAGGAAATTAACTTTTAATTTCTAATTTATCTTAACATATACTTAAATATTAATTTGTCACTTGTTTGCTAATAAAAATAAAACAAAAAAATCTTTTCTTAGGACATTTTAGAATCTTAACAGTACTGATTATTTTTCCACAAAACTGGAAGGATGGTACACTTGATAGCACATTATATTTTTCAAGGTGTTTTCAGAAATATAACTTGGTCTTGCCCGTTACTAATCCTGGAGTATCATTTAAGGAAGGGATTATGATTTACCAGTGAGCATAAAGGTCTTAAAAGCCATCTCAGGGGCCAGGGATTTAGTTCAGTGGTTCCGCAGCCTGCCTTGCAAGCTCAAGGACCTGAGTTTGATCCCTGGTACCAAACAAACAAACAAACAAACAAAAAATGCTATCTCTCTAAGCTCACATAATCAGTGACAGAAATGGGTATCAAATTTGTGTCACACATCTCATGTAATACAGCCTACTACCCCCAACTTAGCTTCTACCTCTAGTTAACTAGAAGAAGTTTGTAGGTAAGCTAAGTCTTGTGTCAAATAAGTTGATACGTCAGTGTCTATCCTGTCATCTCATCAACTGTAAAAATCATTTTGTAGGTAAGCTAAGTCTTGTGTCAAATAAGTTGATACGTCAGTGTCTATCCTGTCATCTCAACTGTAAAAACCGGGATAATATACTATCTACCTCACAATACTACTTTGTTTGTATGGTTTTGCTTTTGGTGCCAGGGATCGAACTCCGGTCCTTGTGAGCCGGAACCACTGAACTAAATCCCCAGCACATCCTCACGGTATTACTGTTCTCGATCTGGAATTATCAGTTAGCAATGTATAACTTCAAATTGTAGAAATAAAAATTCTGTATGATTCCACTTTTGGCAAATTTTCATGAGTCTGAATTACCTTCACTTTTTCTTTTTTTAAAATCTAGCTTCAGTACATTTGAAAGTCTTCTATTGTATAAGTTTAATATTTTACATAAATACCAAGCAGATTGAATGCACTGGAGGCAAGAAAGAAGCGTGACTGTTATTTAGAGTCACCCTACACCGCATCAATCTCTGTGAAAGTTTGGAAAAAATTTAATTAGGAAATATTTTGGTTATTATGTAGCACTCAAAATCTTTTTTTCTCTCTCTCTCTCTTTCTGCTGTGTTGCAGTTGAAATTCAGGGCTCTGTACATGCTAGGCAAGTGCTACCACTGAGATAAAATCACCAGAAATCTTAAGGAAAGGAGGTTCCACTTTATCGCAGAACTCGGCTTCAAATGAAGAAACAGAGATTCTTTCAAATAAACAATTTACCTGTGGTAAAAGCGGTGACAGTACTCAGCCAGAACACTGACTCACCTGCTTTTTTCTCCCCACACAAGTTGCTTTTTAAAAATTATTATAGTCACCGCAGTACTACGCTTTACAACAAAAGTTAAACGTTCGAACACTCCGTGTGAAGTTCTACTGTGGAACCAGCTCTGCTCACAAATCACACAGAAATGACTTCTTAACTTGTACGTCACCAGCTTGAACTAGTGAGACAGCCAGAAAGGAAAGGAACTAGGGATAGGTCTTCTAAGCCAGAGGGGGTGCTACTCATGAGTTCCTAAATGCTCCAGAAGTCTTTTGAGTGGTGCAAATGCAGGAGGGAACAAGTACTGATGTGCTGACCTTTTCATCTTGAAGTTTAGGAACAAAATGACATCTTGGAAGCAGGGAGAGCAAGAAGGGGAGGAGGGAAAGGTTAATGCAGATCAAATTTTGTGAGAGCCCAAAGACCACCTGAACTGTAGCGAGCTTCTTGCCCTGGAATGGGGATGACGATTCTCACATATTACCCTTCAGAGTGCTTGCTTTATTATTCAAGGCTTTGCAGGTTGTTGATTGCAATAGTATTGTGATTATTAAAAAAAATAATGAAAATGTCACAAACAGAAATAAAAATTTGCCAAGGACAAGTACAGAAGCAAATAGCCAGGAGGTATTTTTTTCTTAGTGCGGGATGTGTAAGGACGCACCTGATAAAGGCCAGGGAGATGACGTAGTCGGTGCTCACGGCGACGGTCCAATCGCAGTCCCTGCTATGCGGGTACGGATGAGGGAAGTTTGGTGAAAGAATAAAGCCTGAAGATCCTGTTAGATTGCCTCCACAGGGTGCTTTAATTTAAAGAAGCAAACAAAATCCCTTAAGAGATTAATAAAATTCATTAGCAATCAACATATTTGTGAAAACATTTCTCTAGGAGGGTTCATGAGATACTACCGCACAGACCTGACTTCTCTAGAACTAAGTGATTAAATATCGCAGTGTCTTCCCAGGAAGATCATTAACATATTGAATATATAGCACACACATGGATCTACTGCATTTAGCTGCTCTTCCAGTTTCCAAAATCAATACAAAATTTATATATGAATCTGTTTTTTATTGCTATTTTTTTCATGTGAGCGAAAAGCATTGGAAGGAGGGATAAACATGGCTTCCCATGGTTACATAAAGTCCGAAGGTCACTGGAACAAAATTAGGAAGAAAACAAAGAAAGGCAAAACCCCTCATGAATGGAACAATAACACTCAGAACGTATGGCTCGTTTTCATATTTCCCTCTTGGGGAAATTACCTCTTGGGGATTTATGGAGGAAGAGGCTGTGGTAGTAGTTAATGAGAAAGGACGATTATCTGAGGACGGAGAGTACTCTGCAACACTCGTATACTGAATGTAATTAGAGTGTATTCCTAAAATTAGTTGTCTAGAAAACAGGTAGTTACTAATTATTATTGCAGTCCTAAACAAAAGTTTCTGTAATTCTTCAGCGGAAAGTAGGCTGTGGTAGTAGTTAATGAGAAAGGACGATTATCTGAGGACGGAGAGTACTCTGCAACACTCGTATACTGAATGTAATTAGAGTGTATTCCTAAAATTAGTTGTCGAGAAAACAGGTAGTTACTAATTATTATTGCAGTCCTAAACAAAAGTTTCTAAAATTCTTCAGCGGAAAGGGCAAAAAGTTGTCAGTGAAATTCAGAAAATAGAATCTTTAGGGAATTATTTTTGAACTATGTTAAATATAGTTATGTTTCAAAAATAATACATTACAGAGAGGTGACAGTTTAAAAATAGAGAAATAGGGATATCCCTGGTGTCAAGAAGAGTAGAGAATGCAGACACATACACACACACACACACACACACTCTCTCTCTCACACATACACACACACACATATACACACACACTCTTCTATCTCTCACACACACACTCATTTATTTGTTCCCTTCTTCCTGTACTCTCTTCTCAGTCATTGCTATCTCCCTCAAGCTGCTTTCCCTCATATCTAAAAATTGTTAGTTCCACCTTAAAACTATAGTCATTTTTACCTGGGAATCTTTACCTAAAATTCACTAGCTTGCTTTCTGGAATTCATTTTCTAGTTTTCCTCTGGAGAATTTGCACACACCTTCTCTTTATGGTCAAGCTCTTCTTTCACGTCACCTTATAGTTTTTGCATTCTCCTAATTTCTTTACTTTGTCCTACTTATTCTGTTATATTTTTCCTTGTTGCCCACTTCAAAATTTTGACTTCATTTTCCATTCTTTTATACACAGATGTCTCCTTTTCCTACCTCCTTCTGCAGATGTCGCTGAAGAATTTTAATCCATAAGCCCAAATGTGTCTGTCATCTGTCGGTACATCAAACAGGGATCGTCCAGAATGCTCACATCTCAATTTGACTTAGCTTCTCTTGCTATGTTCCTATGTTGTTTGATTAAAACTATAATCTCCCTGCACCCCAAACTAGGGAATCCAAGATTCTTCCCTTTATTCCCTGCATTCTGCTACCAATGTGTCAAGAAGTCCTGCCAAGACTCCACCTCGTAAATATTTTTCCAACTTGTCCTTTCCTTGCCTTCTACCATTTTCTCAACCTTATTGACTCTTCTCCCTCTGTAGAATTATTACAATGCAATGTCTTCCTATAACGAAATCTACTTTCTGACAGGTTACCTTCCAGTGGAAACATCTAATCGTACTATGCGTGTGCATACAATTATGTGGTCATTTACATTTTAGACTGGATTGCCTAAAAGATGCATGCCTCAGCTTCAGGGCAGCCTTTGTGAGCTGACTGGTGTAACCTTTCCCTTCTTCTCACCTTCACTTTACACACATACACTGCTTTGAAATACTATCAAAGGTCTTGTAGTTCCTAGGACTTCTATGACATTTTTCATGAAATTTCCTTTTTTTTGCCCCAGTACGTATACAACTTTAGTCATGTTTTAAGTTTCAGGAAGGTTTTCTGGAAAAGCCCAAATTGGCCTAAGCTTAAGTTCTCTTCATTCTACCCTGCTATTCACAGTGACCTCATTTCCCTTGCCTTACTTCATATTGCATTCAAGCATCAGCGTTCACCGCTAATATGTCCACTAAAGACTGCTATTAGTAAGACATTCGTGACCAGAATTCAACAAGGCTACCCACCCTATTTCCCCCAAAATAAATCCTGATTGAAAAATAAGCCTCAACATGATTGTTCATGGTGCTTGTAATATAAGCCCTACCGTAAACATAAGCCCCAGTTAAGACCATCAGCTGGATGGACTCGTTTGGTATGTCCATTGAAACACACGATGGATGTATTGAAGTATAAAATAATAATATTAATATAAACTAAATATGAACACTACTTTTGACATTGATTTTTAAATATGTGATACTATAAATGATAAGAGAGTGTAAGTACCAAGTGGGACCCCTGTGGATGAGAGGCCATCATTTACGTAAACAGATGAACTCCAGAGTTATTGCCAAGTGACCAAGTGGAATGCAGACACAGTGCGTGAATAATAGGTGCTTGACAATGAATAGATGTGGCTGTGTCTAATAGGAATCTTCATAATTCAGTGCATCCTGTGTTGTAATGGACGTATTTAAAGAACTCGAGTGAAAAAAGAAGCACTTTCTGAATTTTGATGCCTGCAATTTTTCATTGTTTGTGGGTGGACCATGATTCTTAACGATCATCACTTTTGTTGCTGCTCCTGTCTCATAATTCTTTGTTAACACTTTATTAAATAGAAATTTTGTGAAGTCTGCCCTGCAAGAGGTCATGAAAAGAGGGTGAAGAATTCATGGGATAAAATCTCTCATAGCTGTGTTGCCAGGAGTGCACTACAAACAGGCTACAGGGACGAGAAGTGCTCATTTAAATAGAGCTGTAATGTTAGACGGGAGAAACTGGGGTCAGAGATTTAAGGGAAATGGAGTTGTAAGAAATTTAGGCTTAACTGGGCGTGGTAGCACATGTCTGTAATCCCAGCCCTCAGGAGGCTGAGGCAGGAGGATCGCTGTGAGTTCGAGACCAGCCTGGGCTACATGGTGAGTTTCAGGTCAGTCTCAACTACAGGGTGAGACCCTGTCTCAAAAAACAACAACAACAAAAAAGAAATTTAGGCTTGAATTCAGGGTTCGGAGAGTTATGATGATGTTTTAGAGAAGACATTACTGTTTGGATAATAGTATATTTAATTAATGTAATTTAATTAATGTCTAATGAATGAATGAATACATTTAGGTTGTGGTACACAAATAAATGAAGATTGCTAGTTCTTTATGTTGATTATGAAATAGTGAAGATGACTATGGATATTAATTTGAAACTACATGTTCTCACACAAATTAAAATTTAGTTTGCTTTTGGTGTTTAGAAATCACATGGTAATAGGAACATACATAAAATATGAATAATAACATGTAAGTATGTACATATTACACATAAAAGTAGAATGATGGCAAAATATTTCACATGATTTTTTTCAGGTGCTAAACTGATGGAATTATGTATAATTTGGGAGAAAATGTTTTGTTTCAATTTTTCTTATTTTTCTAGTAGCAACATTTGCCTTTTTGTTAGAAATTTATATAGGCCGGGGATTTAGCCCAGTGGTTCCGCCGCCTGCCTCCCAAGCACAAGGACCGAAGTTCAATTCAAGTTACCAAAAAAAAAGAAATTTATACAGACATTCACATATATATCTTTAGTACTTAAAATACAGGAAAATTCATTACATGTATTTTAAGCGTCTTATTAGATATTGTACAAGATTATACTTTTATTTGGGCATAAGATTCCTTAAAAAGTTTTACTTTGTAATTTAAATTATTTGTGAAGATTTTCTGAATATATCTACAAAATAGATAACAGGCAGAAAGGTTGTTTTACATGTGTAACTCTTAAACCACCAGTGAATAAATACACTCAGCTTTAGGATGTAGAGATGTATTTTTATGCATCTAATCATCAAGTATCAAAAATAAAGTCAAAGAAGCCCATAATCAAGTGTTCAGTTAGTTGTCATGGAATTTAACATGAATGGTTTGTCGTGAGTATAGTTTCTTGTGAGGCAGTTACAGGAGCTGCAATTATTGATAAATGTTTTCCAATGTTAATTTTTTCCCCAGTTCAATTTCATTTGTGTCCTGTATTTCTCAGCTACCCACGCATACTAAGGCCTGTGTTATTTACCTTTCTATCGAGTGCTGCTGCTTTCCCTCCAGCAATGTCAGAGTAATCTTCACACTGCCGATTTAGCTGGAATGAATCCTATTAGCTCTCTAAAGATGATGCGCTGCTGTGTGGTCCTTGCTATCTGGCTGACTACTCGTACATGCAAGTAAAATGCTTTATGCTCTAGGGTCTGAGACACAGACGTATGGAGTTTCTAGAAAGTTCAGGGTTTAATCTTTGGCATAGTATTTCCAATCATAGAGTTCTTTCTTATCAGTTTCAGAGGTCAAGCTTTGTGCAGGCTTAGCAATTTTTCACACTTTTTTTTTAAAGGTTATTTTCCTCACTAGAAAAACGCGAATGCATATCTTTTCCTCAAGATATCTTTCCCTACCAAAAAAATAATAGACAGTAGCACAATCCATACAGAAACTTTCCACAACCTGCTCCATTTAAGTAAGATTTAGTGCTCAGCTATTTTTCCCCCCCATAGAATTAGGCCTTGCTAGCTAAAGTGTATTGTTGTCTGTAAATGGAATTTTATTACTGCCGATCTCAGGACTCTTCTATTTTTTGCATTTTGGATTTTAGTGGTCTCCATAATTTTAGTACAAAGCTGTTTAAGCAATATTCAGTTCTAAGAATTACAATAAAATAGTAGTATCTGTAGCAGTTTTGTGGTATTTTATCATTTTCTCTTTACAGAAAGATTCTCCTTATGAGAAATGCAGTCAAATTTTAATTAATTAGAAAGTAGAGTTTAACCGGAATTTTTTTAGGTGCACTGAATTGCAGATAAATATGAAAACTTTGAAACAAACATGAATTTCTCTCTCATCTGCCTTTCTTTGTTAAAGTTTCTTATTTTCCCTGCTTTTATGAGTATAATTGTGATAAAAGTAAATTAATTGAATGATGTCAGAAATACAATGAAATACGAAATCTCTAAAATTTCTTGCTGAATAATAAAAAAGACATTAAATAAACAAAATTTTCAGTAAATAAAATGTAATTTGCTTAAAATGTATTCTCAGTTTTAGATGAAACCAACACTAAATCACCTAAACACAAAAGTTTATGATTAAACTAAGTTAATTATATAGTGGATTTTCCCACTGCTTTTATCCCAGAAGTGATACCTTCCTCTCTCAGAGTGAGTGCTGAAATAATTTCCATCTTAATTTTAATATTCTTTTGCAATGCATGAATTAAATAGAAAACTAAACTTTTGAAACTCTACCAGTTTCTAAATAATAACCCAAAGGCATTTTGTCCCTTAGAAAAAATAACCACTATAGAGGCAAGATCAATATGAGTCATTTTAAATATGCAGTTTGAATCCACTCTAAATGTTTAAAGCTATGGAAAACTACATTTATGCAGTAAAAGGTAATCAGGAATTTTTAAGAACTTTGCTTCCTAACTCCTTTAGGATCTTAGAAACATTAAGAATCTAATGAAATTATGAACCCTTATTCCATAGAAAAATGTGTGATTCTTTGTAATTTTGTATATTTCTTGGAGTTCTGCAATCCTTTCACATCTTAGACTCCGACACAGAATTTATTCTAGAATAGAGTTCTTAATGATAACAATGCAAAATTTTAACCATTCGCTATATAAATAAACTTTAATTATTCTTTAATCATACCTATACAGACTGGTGGGCTGGGCTGCCAGAAGTATCGATTTTCTACCTGAATGCAGGTTATTCTTTCTTGTCCTTGAAGCTCATAGCCAGGGTCACATTGAAAAACAACAGTGTCACCAGGCTCTCTTCCATCACCATTTCGAGTGCCGTTCATGGGAACCCCTGGGTCACGACATGCAGTGGCAACTGAGCCTATTGGACAACACAACCAAAACTTCACTTTTGATACTATGAAAATCAATCTCAAAGATTCAGATTCTAGAGCATAACACTCAGAAATTTCCACCTAGCTGTGTGCTTTTAGAAAACTGACTTTAAAAATGTGTACTTTAAAATTTAAACACCTACCCAATAAACACTTCTTTACTAGTTAAATAATTAGTGTGCTAACATTTCAAGAATGCAATTGCATGTTAGTCACTAAATATTAATTTGCTCAAAGTCATTACTTGTTCTATGCAAGACATTGTGAAGAGGCTGTACAGAAAACTGAATACAGGGAAAAAATATTTGTATGCAATACATCCCATGAAAGACTTGTACTTATAGAACATTTTAAAAACTCACAAATCCAGATTAGGAAGAAAAGGAAAAAGGAAACTGATAATCAAACCAATTGCAATGAAGGCATAAGACAATTCAAAGAAAATGTATCAGAGGGAACATGAAATATGTTCAACATCATTAACTGTTAATGATGAAAAATTAAAATCACAATGAGATATTACTACATATCTACCAAATTTTCTACAATATTCATTAAAAATTGATATGTATAAATGACAACTGTCAATATTGGCCAGATTTTGGAGAAAACTGCATCACTCACACATCACCAGCAGAATGTAAAATGGCATGGCCAAGGAAAGGATTTGGGCAGTTTCTGGGAATACTAAACATGCATTTACTACAAAACCAAAAAACTATACCATTGGGATTCATTTCAGATGAAATGGCTATTGTTATTTAAGGACAGTGGGAAAGATTATTTACACACATCTTGGGCAGATGTCAGGGAAATTCTACTATGTGAAAAAGTGCAATTTCCAAAAATATTTGCTGTTGATTCTTTTATGAAACATCTTTGACGTGACCAAACTATAAACATGGAAAAAGAGTTGCCAGGGGTTGTGTGCATGGGCAAATGGAAGGAAGTGATTAGCAGTAAAGGGAAGTACTGGGGTCTTTGGAGTGAAACTTTTCTGAATAACATGGTGACTCACAAAAATCTCCGTGGAACTAAATAACCACACAAGAGCACATGCGTACATGTAAACTTGGTAAACTCTAAGTAAGACTGGCTACTTACATCAATTTCAGTTTTCTTGTTGTGATATTGTACTATAGTTATGCAAAGTACTTTCATTGGGAAAACTCAGTGGAGAGTATATAGGATCTCACTTTATTGTTTATTACAACTGTATAGGAATCAATACTCACTAAAAGTAAAAATGTAAAATTTAGTCAGCAAAGAGTGGAGTAGTATGAGACCATAGGAAACAAAAATTCTTCTTTCGGTGGCACATTTACTAACAGTTAACTCCAATTATTTAGATTAATAAAACAAAATATTATTTTGAGTGGCCAGGATGTGGATTTACTCTACTACACAAGGCCAATGAAGTATCAAGAAATGGAAGCTATTAAAATTTTCACTTAAACTCTTATTGATCTATATTGATAAATGCAAAAATCAGCATTTGCACAACTTATTTTAATATTTTATGTATTCAATAATGACTTGAATTGCTGAAGTGCAAACATACAAGTAATATGCACTCACTTACTAATTCAGTATACGGTAGGTATTGTACTAGGTTCTAATAATACAAAAAAGTGAGTAAACACAACTAGAACTGAATAGATTTCAATTTTTGTGTCTATAGCTAGTAATGACCTACGGGTTCCAGTGTGTGTCCCTTGGTAGGTAGGTAGGTAGGGAGACATATACATATTAGGTGGATGGATCAAATAGACTCATCAGTCAATATAGTAAACAGCTTAATAATCCATCCATCAAGCTTGTTGTAGCTCATCTATATACTATATATCTACAATACAAAAATAAGACAATTTATACACAGTATTTTAATGTTCAGACTGTGGCTGTATGAAGATCAAGAGGATGTTAACAATTAAGAAACTACACAAGCCAGGTGGGGTGATGCATTATCGTAATTCCAGCTCTAGGGGAACCGGAGGCAGGAGTATCACTTTAAGTTTAAGGCCAGTCTAGGCTACATACTAACTTCACAGGTGGTTTGGATTATGAAACAAGACTCTACCTCAAAAAATAAAATAAAATACCCCTACTATTTTCAAAATTCAAACCATTGATTGTTACAGTGTCCTCTCCTACCTGTAATGGTCCCAGAGACTGATTTCCCATTCTTTTTATAAAAAATAACACAAAATAGTAAACCCCAGTAAGACTTTGTTGGGAAGTAGAAATTACACCCATAAAAAGAAAATTATAGTTGACATAATTGCAAATTTACCTTAAAAATATGCAATGTATCTTCAAACAGTTATTTTTTAACATGTACTGCCTTTTCAGAACAACCACAGAGCCCGTATTAGAGAAGATCAGGGGAAGCAGGGTAGGGACTTGATTTTAATTTTCATGTGAATTTGTCCTGTTATACTCACCCACGTTCCTAAGCAGACAACCAAAAGCAGCATCAGAAATAACAGCATGTCAGTAATTATAATCTTCCACTGTGTGTAGGGAACTTCTATGAAGTGTTTATTGTGATAAACACAGCCATTAAGTTTATCTTGGTTTGCTCTGGATGGCTTCTACCAAAATTGACCATGGGGTGAATTTACATTTAACTGGAGAAATATGCTCTGTTGTTTTCAGTTGAAAGAAATGACAAAAGTGGGAAGGTTGCTATAGACTTCAAAATGTGTAAATATCCAGTAGTTTCTCTGGTGTGAAAAGCCAAAAGTGTAAATAAGGATCAAGATGTATCATTGAGGTTGTGTAATAAGAAGAAAAGGTCTAAAAGAGTAGAGGAAGTGGGAGGGGTAGGGGAAAGGTAGACAGGAAAAGGGAAAAATATGTGAAAAGGAAAAACATGGAAACAATGTCTTTGGAAACCCGGAAGGGTGGCAGGGATGAAGGGACGCCTGGGAATGGGAAAAAGAAGAACCAGGATAAGTCATATAAAGGTGCAAGATGCCAGCGATGAGTGTAACTGCACTGTATACCTAAGATGTACCAATAAACTTAATAAAGATAAAAATAAATAAACTCAATAAAGATAAAAAATGGAAAAATAGGAGTTAAAAAGTTTATGAGAAACTTCAGGGTTTTATTTTGTTTGTTTTGTGTTTCTGAGGTTTCATGTGTGCTGGACTATATTCAGAAAAATTATTAAGCTTCTGAAGAACATTCTCAAAAATATAAAAGATACATTTATAACAGTGTTACAAAGCGTGAAAATGGAAGTAGTAGTATCACCATGACTTAGCCAAGTTCGAGGTGTAGGGTGGGGAATGTAGTTTTGTTGTACTATTTGATTTTTCTGGAGTTAATCTTCTGTTCCCCAGTACTGAAGATCGAACACTGCACCTGCACACTAAACTATATCGCCAGATCTTTTTTAATTTTTTATTTTGAGACAGAGTCTCACTAAATCACTAAATTACCCTGATCAGGGTTGAGCTTCTGATCGTGTTGCCTCAGCCTCCTGGAGCTAGGATTACAGGCGGAGGCCACTGACCCCAGGTCTTTGTGTGAAGTGAAAAAAAGTCAAATACAAGTGCTTAAATATTACGCTAATCCCTATACAGGAAAACTGAAGTA
Source organism: Fukomys damarensis (assembly GCF_012274545.1). Taxonomy (NCBI): domain Eukaryota; kingdom Metazoa; phylum Chordata; class Mammalia; order Rodentia; family Bathyergidae; genus Fukomys; species Fukomys damarensis. The sequence continues at coordinate 11,651,867 of NW_022900917.1, read as the reverse complement.
TGAATAAAATAAAGAGCGAAACAATAGATGGGTAATAGGAAATGGGAAACAGGGAGACAGATGCTTTGTGAAATGGAAGGTGATCAAGAGATGCAGAGAGGGGAGAGGGAGAGAACGCGGCATGAAAAGAACGAAGACGTGTTATGCACATGCACCTACTTCCCGCGATGAGTTAAGTACTGCAAAAATGGATTAACAAAAATAAAATTAACAAACAGAAATAACAATCAATGTTTAAAAATTAATGTCAGACCAATTAGCTAAAGTAAAAGGGCTTTCTTTTTTTGTTTTTTTTTTCTTGATACTGGGGATTGAAGTCAGGTCTTTGCGCTTGCAAGGCAGGCCACCGAACCACTGAGCTAAATCCCCCGCCCCTAAAAGAGCTTTCATATGAAAATTAATACATACTGTGAGACTATGCATTTGTCTTTGGCCACAGTTGACTTGAAACTATTCCTTTTTCTCTCAAATGTTACACAAATTAGGATTGAGATTTTTTAAGCACAGCAGATAAAGTTGGGATTTACTGGGCAAAGAATATTTTTCCTCTGGGATTTACTTGAATTTTTAAAGCAATTAGTTAAATACACAAATGATTGCTTAGAGTAAATGCTGTTATCTTGTCTTCTTTACTTAAATTTTCATCTCTACACTGATTATACTCTGTGCTTGTGGGTTGACAAAATTATAATATTTTTTTAGCATCGATCATTGTTTTCTGTACTTAACTGAAATTATAGACAGTAAAGAAAATAGCGTTTTAAGGACCTCTGCCGTATCTCCTTGGGGATTAGGAATGAGTCAATATCAGGTAATTAAAACAATTTTTAAAAATTATATAATGCTTTACTAACTATTGGATGAATGATTTTAAAAGATTGTGCACTTTTGTTTGTTTTTATTTTTACCTTTTTGGAGTATAATTTTCAACATATAATGTTTATTTACATTTTAATTTGCTGTTATAGAAATTGTTAAGTATAAATTGGACCCTGTTTATACTGTCTTTTTATTATTATTATTATTTTCTATTTTTGCTGCCGGGGATTGAACTCAGGTCCTTATGCTTGCAAGGGAGGCAGTGGAACCACTGAGCTAAATCCCCGGCTCCTGCTTATACTGTCTTATTCTGGCATGATACACAGGATTACTCTATAGAATGAGGGAATCTTCTTTATGCAAGGAAATATTTTATCAATTATCTTAAACCTAGAAATAAAAAAACATTTATAAAAATACTAATCTGATCACCGATGGATTAACACTGGCAGTTTCTCTTTTTGTGTTAAATTTATTTATTTCAAATCACTTTAAGTTCAATTAATGAAATACTTTCTGTATCTTTATGTTCCCTTCAAACCTCTGTTTTCTGATACCAGTGTTTAGTAAAAAATTCCAGCCATGATACAAGTTCTTACATCTTCTTTTCTCACTTGTAATGATGTCACGAAGGTAATATTCTAAAAAATGTATTAGCTTATATACTATAACATCTAAATATAAATTGAATTTGTTACACAAAAATCCTATAAAACTGACAGCACAAGATGACTTTTCTAGCCTTATTTTCTTCAGTTTGAAAGGACTGAGCTTTTATATTTTTGTTAATCTAGAATGGAAATTATCATGTGGCCAGGCTGTTGTATAACTACATATTCTTTTCTTTTGCCAGTTCATCCAGTAAAAATGATGATCAGCAGGAAGGTATATATAAAGACAAGTGTGTGAATAGTAAACATTATCAATAAACATTATTTATTGGGTACTTTCTATATTTAAAACACCATACTGCGTGTCTTGTTTAGTTCATAGGAAGTCTTGATATTATTAATATGTATATTTTTCCAGTGAGAAAACTGAGGCTTAAAAAGACTAAAAAAAATTTCACATTATCGTAACATTGTTTAGGGAGTGTTCAAGTGGAAATGCAGAAATGAGATCACATCCAACGGGTATTTTTAAATAAAAGCAATCAAATTTATATAAAATTTTGACCATGGTATAAATGGGCACTTATTAAACACAAATTTCAAAAACACTGTTATCAAGCTTTAAGAAGAGCAGCTATCTGCATGCCTGTTTTCCTGATTATATGACCATCAAACCCACAAACAGTGTTTATGGCAATTTAAATATATTAAATTCTTATTTAAAACGACATTTGTCCAGATACTGGCAGTCTTATCGATAAATTTCCATTAGTATACACTGTGTCACACTGAATAAAGTGTATGCATCAAAGAAAAAAATACAGTTACTCAACATGAAAGGCAATGAGTTTGCTATGGGGACTCCCCCAAACGATGCAACAGTGATTATTCTCTTTGTCGAGAGCTTGTAGTGAGCATGATGCTGGCCCATGTGGCTAAATTTATACATTAAGGCTAAAAAAACAAAATTTTTGGCAAGTAATATCACTCCCATTAATAAACAAGGTAAATGAGCCACAGAGATGTTAATTATCTGATCATATTGCACCTGGCCTTTGAACTCAACCCAGTGTTTTGTCAGCACAAATCTGTCCCATTCCCAGAAAAGACAACACAAAGCCATACTTTGTTAGTGGGACACTGACAGCTATTTATTGATGAAAAACAGGTGGAAAATTAGATCAGTTTGAAGTGGAAAGTCAAATAATACTAAACTATGTGGATCTCTTTATTAAACGCAGAAAGATTCCTACTTCTGGTAGTCACCACAGTAGGGAACGAAAAAGACTGAGGTAACTTTTGGAGTTCTTGTTAAAATTAATAAAAATCAAACTCATCCATAATGCTCCAGGTAGGGATTTAATGATTATAATTCTAAGGACATTTCCACTCTAGTTGCTTCCTTTGCTTTTCACTCATTCTTTTGTTTGGCTTCCCCCTTAAGATTCATTGAGAGGGGAGAACTGTAAGACAGGAGCACCAGGTTCTTAGCTCCAGCAAACCCGAGAGCACCCCCTGTATTTGCAGGCACATCCTCTCCATCCTCTCTTTTCAAAGGTGGTCTTCTCTTTGTGACCTAGGACTTGTATTGTTTGAGTGACATCCTGTCCACCTCATCAGAACTTCGTGCCCACACATACTTTACATCTTCTGAATCTCAGATTTCTAGTTTTGTGTGGGATCTTTCAGGACAGCCTGAGAATGCAGTTCATATTTTCACCTTTATTAAACAAACAACACACACACACACACACACACACTTTCCTATTTCTCCTCCTTCTTTAATAGGAAATCTATTGAACATCTCTCCTAAGGGAGATCCTGTACAACTGTCTCAATTGTTACCAGCACCCTTTCATCTGTGCTCTGAAGCTGCTCTTTTAAAATACCGGCTACCACTTCCAATGGTAAGTCTTGTGCCTTCTTTCAGAAACCTTTTGGCAACATTTGTCACAGCTGGATATACCTTTTGCCTTCAAGTTCTTTCTTTGCTGGTTTTCCATTTCTCAGACTATTCTGATTTCATTTCTGGCTTATTTGCTGCTATTTATTTATTCATTTATTTATTTATTTTCTGTGGCTACTTTGAGGATTTAGTTCTGAATGATCTTCCTTCTTTTCACAATTCCTGATAACTTCATCCAATCCTATGATTTTAAATGCCATTTTTAGTTTGATGGCCCCAAATTATATGTCTTAATTTCTTTTTTGATATATAGAACATTCTACTCAACTATTTAACTACTCATACATAGCTAGCATATCCTATAACTTAATATGTCCAAAATATTTGCAAAATTATAAAATATTTTAATTTTAAGATTCAGAAAGTAAAAAAATTCTAGAGAAAATTTATAATTCCACCTTTGCAATTTTTTCTTCTGCTATTAATGTCATTGCTAATTTACTTCGAAATTATCATAATTAGACAAAAATAATTTCTTTAAAAATAAATTCACAGTAAAAGAAAAAAATCATTGACTTAAAGAGATTGAACATTGTCAAAAATGGAAAAAAGTTTTTGCTTTTTATTTTAACAGTGGTGTTTTATGTGTTATAGCAGCATTTACTTCTAACAAAATGAGGCTTACTATCTGGTTATTATAACATATTAGAAATAAACAACTGTGACAGAGTTTTACTTTCTTAAGAAATTATTTTAATTTCCTAGAAAATAAATAACTTTGAGCTGAGGATATAGGTCAGTGATAAATCACTTGCCTCATATACTATATTCCATTCCTACAAAATAACTAGTATTCATGGTAGTTTTTTAGTTAGAATGCTTATTATCCAGAACGTGAAAAGATACATAAACCAATGTGTTTTCTCAACTTCTATTACAGACCACAGAAACAGTTTTTCAACAAATGCTGCTTTTCGTTAATTGTACATAAGCACATCTCTTTTCTTGCATTACAAAATAATGCATGCTCTATTTTCAAAAGTAAGCTTGCATATTACCTAAGAAATTCTTTCTACAATATCTCATCTTTATCAGTGAACTCAATCCATGGCACAAGTAAATTGAATTTGTTAAGGACATGAGAACTTATCAAATCAAGGTTTGTTACACCCTAGGAAGAAATAAATTATTCTTCTAAGGAAGAATTTAAAGAAAATCTTCTACAATAGTCAAAATTAATAGATCCAAAAAATTTTTATGCAATAAATGAATAATAAAAATACTATAACCAATAATTTCTCTGGTAATATTTTGTTTGGTAACATGGTGATTTTTAACTGGGAGAAATTTAATCCAAGTATACAATATCATCATTTATACTACATTTTAATTTGTTGTAGTAAATTCTTGATAACTCGATATGGTTTCAGAAGAAATGCTAAGATATGAATTAATTATCATTATTACAACTATTCCGTGTTATAAATATACGTGACTTCTTATTTTATTTTTGCTTCCATCTAACTGAGAGTGTAATTTCATTAGAAGTACATTCCACTAAGTACAGATTCATAATCCTAACTAGTACATTTCTACATTCAACTAAAATATAGATGGTTACTTCAATTTTTACATCACAAATAATGTTTAAATTACCTCTCTCTCTCTCTCTCTGCCTCTCTCTCATATTAGAGAAATAAGGGCAAACATGTACTATTAAAATAATAAATAAATATGTCTAAAATTCTAAATAAAAAATAATTCTTTATGTTATATACAAAAATGTAAGAGCAAGGACCAGAGTTCAATACCGGTACCAAAGGAAAAAAAGAAAGAAAGGGATATTAATCAGGTTATATTAGTTCTACAAATGTAAACTGTCTTATCTCTAAGCCACTATGGTATATTTTACTGGCCTGATAAATTCTTAAAGTCCTATTTCAGCAATTATATGTACAAGTCTATGAAATATCAACCCTAAATGAATCTTTAAAGAAGTTTATTTTAATATTTACTGTGTAGTTTAACTAAATAGTTTTATACGTTTTGCAATTTGTCAGGAGACTTCAACAAGATCATAATCCAAATTTTCAATTCACAAGACCTGACATTTGCTTTCTAGTGTAATTTTCCTATATGTTTGTATTGATTTAAAAATGTCACGCTATTCTTCACTTTAATATGTATAAGGAAATCAAGTTGGATAATGGGAATATTTAATCTGGAAGAAAATTCCCATCTATAGTCAAATCAATGAGAAAGCATTTGAAATGCAGCTGGCAATCCAGAGGTGGGTTTCACCCTGAAGAATTCTGCACTTGCTTTATATGTGATCCATGAATTTCATAAGGAATGTTCAGCATCATTATTAGGCCTATGCTTTGCCAGTTACTCTGACATGTGGCTATCTTTAGAAATTCATTCGATTACTAAGGATACAGCTAATGATACAGAAATTCAGATTAAAGTAGAAGGCAGCAAAAGAGGGAAATTTCACTGCCATTAACCACTGTATGGAAAAGACTGCTCTTAAGTACCACTATACTGGTCTTCCAAGTAGATATAAATCACTTCTCAAAATTCATGAGTATGTATTTATTTTACCAAGCAATTGTAGAAGCAGGTAATATGCTTGATGATGGATATTATTTTATAGGATACAACATTTGCCTGCCTTCAACTGATTTTAATGTTCCAATATTGTGGCAAAAGTGGGAATATAGTCAATGATGATTTTTGTGGGGTCCAAAAGTTGAGAGCTTCTCGTTATTTGTACAGGAAACCTATTTCATATCCAAATATTACAGAAGATTGTGCATAAGTCAAACGTGAAAAGTAATTATATTTGAGGATAAATGGAAAAATTGTTTCATATTATTTCTCATTGATAAGATTTTGTACCACTTATGACTTGAGTTTCATATTATTAGAAGCTTTTCCCAATTAATTGGAATCATTTAACATTTATTAAGTCCAAGTACTGGGTACTGTGCCAAATTCTGCAGAAACAATAGGCTACCATGCTGCCTCTTCAAAGAAACATGGTAAGAAGGGACAGAACGTGTGTACATAGATTTAAAATGATATAATTGATGTGAAATCCTGGTATCTTTTCATTTGAAGTGAAAAATTCTTATGCATATACAAGGAAATTAAGAGCAACTGAAGTTATATATTTCAAAATATGTATGGTGTAACAAAATTGAGATGGTGTTGGTGATGTCTTCAAATATAATATTCATCTCTACAAAGCTGTTTTAAAGATTAAATACTTTCTAGAGATAAATGAAATATATAAGCACAACAAATATCTTTATGCACTGAACATTATTAAACATTAAAAATAATTTATGCCAAATGATCATATGTTGTGTATATATATATGCTCATTTTCTAAATTCTTAGCTGGGTTCAGCACTTGTGAAATTCTTGTCCTTGTCAGTCCGTACCTGTCTGTGCTGCACACTGATTATCTCACTGTGGGCAGTTAGTACATGTGCATAACACATCTTAATTCCTTTTCATCCCTTTCCCTTTCTCCCTCTTCCTCTACCTCTTGATCTCTTTCCCATCTGCAAAAGATCTATCTTCCTTCCTATTGTCTGTCTTTTTATTTAAAGATTTGATTTGTTACACTTTTTAAAGATTTCTTCTAGTGTTTGGCAATGTATTTTTTATTCATATTGCAAAAAAGTATTTTAAATTATTGAAACCCTCATACATGCCGACTTATGGTCTGCCACCAAGGTATGACTTCCCAACTTGTGTTTATGTATTTTTATTTTTTCGTTCTGGTAAAATAACATTTACCTGAAAGCACTTAGTTTAAAAAAAATCATGTTTAAAGCAATTCTAAAGACTAGGAATAGAGGAAAAATAATTCAATAGACTAAAACCCATCTCTTTCCATGGCTCCCATCTACTCTTTAGTAAAAAACTGGCAGTTTTCCTCTAAGATCAGGAACAAGACAAGAAAGCCCACTCTTGTGATTGCTATTAGTCCTAGAACTCTTAGCCAGAACAATTAATAAGAAAAAGAAACCAAAGACATCTAAATTGGAAATACAATTTTTGCTATTGTAGATGATATAAAGTTATATGTAAAAATTCCCAAATGATCTATTTAACTTACAATAAGTAAATAGAGCTGCAGGATACAAAATAACCATACAAAAATCAGTTGTATTTCTACATAATAGCACTTATTTGTAAACATATTAGGAAAACAATTCCACTGAAAAAACATAAAAAATAATAAGTTTTAGGACTAAATACGTTATAGAGGTTAAAAAGGTTTATACAAAAATTACAAAACATGGATGAAAGAAATTTAAAAAGAAACAAGCCAATGAAAATAGGATTTGTCTCCATAGATTATTAAAATATAACACCCAAAGCAATAACACCTAAAGCAATCTATAGATTTAAAGTAATTTGGGGCTGGGGATTTAGCTCAGTGGTTCTGGCATCTGTCTCACAAGTGCAAGGATCCAAGTTCAATCCCTGGTACAAAATTAATAACAATAATAATAATAATAATAATAATAATAATAATAATGTAATCTCTTGAAATTCCCAATGGAATTTTTAAATGACAAATTTTAAAAAGTGATTCTGCAATTCATCATAAATCATAAATCATCTTAAAAATGAAATCAATCTTGTGGAAGAACAAAAGGCATCAAAGATCCTGACTTTAAACAGATGTTTGTACATCTATTTGAATATGTATATACATATATTCAAATATATACGAAATATATAGAGCAAGCAAGATATAATAATCAAACTGCAACCTGTTGCATACAGGTAGACATTCACAACAAGAGAACAAAGTAGAAAAACCAGAAATAAATTCATGCATGCAGTGTTGAGTGATTTACTGATGAGGTATCAGGAATGCACAGGGAGGAAAGGGTAACTTCCTCAAAAAGCTGGGCTTGGAAAGCTGGGTGTCCCCTTGCAAATGAATGAAACTGGTTTCTTACATGATTCGGAAAAATCAAGTCAAAATGGAGTGAAGACTTCAATGTAAGACTTGAAATTAAAACTCCTATAAGAAAACAGGATGAAAGCTTAATGACCTCGATCTTGGCAATGACTTCATAGATATGACACCAAATGCACAGGCAATGAAAGGAAAATAAGCATGGGAGCTACATCTAAATGAAAAGCTCTTGCACAGTGAAAGAAATAATAGAGTGAGAGAGAAATCTATGTGAAGGGAGAAAATAGTTTCGAATGATACAAACTGGGTAAGAGATTAATATCAACATAAACAAGGGCCCCTAAAAATCACTAGCAAAGACAATGTAATTGAAAATGGGCCAAGGACTCGAATAGACATTTCTCTAAAGAGGACATAGAAATGATTGACAGACATACTAAAAATATCACTATTAATATCACATCATCAAGGATACACAAGTGAAAATTATATCACCTTGTCACTTTAGGATGCTATTACCTAAAACAATAACAATGGAAGGAAAGCATTTGCCAGGTTTTCCTTCTTTAAAATGTGGGTGTCAGGTATTTTGTCCCAGCCCTGAGAAAGTAACTGTGACACTCCTGTAATTATAGCAATCTAAAAGACTGAAGCAGGACAATTGCAAGCTCCGGCCCAGCCTGGGCAACTTACTAACTTAGAGAAACATTGTCACAAAGTAAAAAACTAAAGAAGGACTGGGGATGTAGTTCAATGGGAAAGTTCTTGTTTTAATCCCCTGTATTGCAAAATCAAACACAAAACGGAAACACAGATTGGAAGACTGTAGACAAGTTAGAATCCTTGCACAGTGCCGAAAGGCAAAACTGCAGCTATTATAAGAACCAGTATGGGGATTCTTAAAAAAATTAAAATACAACTACTGTGAAGCAGTTACATTCAATTCACCTCTGGGTTTTTATCCAGAAGAACTGAAATAAGTATGTGGTAAAGATAGTAGCACTTCCACAGTCACTGCAGCACTATTCCCAGTAGCTAACACACAGATGCAGTCTTGGTAGCTATAGACAGATAAAGAAAGCGCGGTGTGTAGACAGAGTAGAATTACTTAGACTAGAATATTTCACCCTTACAAAAGATATGTCAATTTTGAAAATATTATGCCTAAGGAAATCAGCCAATCACAGCAAGGTAAATTGTTCCAACTTATGTGAAGCTTATACAATCGTCAAATTCAGAGTTACACAGGGAGATGCTTTGAGCAGGGGCTGTGGGGCGGAGGGATAGCAGTGAGGAAACAATGGGCATGAATGAGCTTTGGATACCTAATGTGCAGCACTTCATTTGTAATCAAGAATAATGCACTCAACACATAAAAAGTCACTATGAAGGTGACTGTTTCATATGAACTTTCATTTCAGTAGTGGGGTGAATGCACAGAGCACCAGCCAATACCCAAGCACTTCTTTTGTTGTTGTTGTTGGTGGTGGTGGTTTGTTTTGGTTGCTTTCGTTTCTGAGAAAGAGTCTCAATAACCCACCCATGCTGGCCTGCAATGTTTGATTTTTCTGCCTCTGCCTCCCCATTAGCTGTGGTCACAGAGGTATACTTATGTCAACTGTTCTTATCATAAGGAGAGAAAATGGGGAAAACGGCTGTGGAAGACAGGTAGTTCGAAATGATCGGGACATATTGAATACATCAGATATTCTGAGATGCTGAAGATTTACTTAACACTTTTTCCTGGCTTGAAGTCATCATTTAATTATGCTTTGAGTTTTAGCATGTATACTTACCCTGTTAAACAAAAACAATAATGTCTCATTTAACTCAATATCCCATTAATTTCTGGTCATGAAGAAAAATAGTCAGAATATTTGGCTCCTCTAAAAAACGTTTATCACCTATTCAAATGTTTTATTGAAATGGAATCATGTGAAACAGTATATTGCTGAATGAACTAAAATACTTAGACTTATAAATAGCAATAAATAGATTATTCCATATCCTTCCCTGCTGTCTGTGACAGCTCAGTTTCAGCTTTTGAAAAGAAGTTTTGTGTGATGGTCCTGGATGATCTCCGCTCAGGCTCTACTTTGTAGCCACATGAGCTGAACTGACTTGCATTTTACACATCCTTGAAGGATTTTCTTCAGTTTTCTTAAGAAATGAATATTTGATATACACTTTTTTTTTTTTTTTTTTTTGGCACTGGGGATCAAACTCAGGACCTTGCACTTGCGAGGCAGGCAGCAGAACCACTGAACTAAATCCCCAGCCCCAAGCATGCACTTTAAAAGAAATCTCATTGCTCCTATAGAAGTATATCACAGAGTAAAAAGAAACATTCTAACAAAATACTTGGCATTGAACTTACGCTCTATAACAAACAGCACACATCATGGAAAAAACATTGGATCAAACTCAGGACCTTGCACTTGCGAGGCAGGCAGCAGAACCACTGAACTAAATCCCCAGCCCCAAGCATGCACTTTAAAAGAAATCTCATTGCTCCTATAGAAGTATATCACAGAGTAAAAAGAAACATTCTAACAAAATACTTGGCATTGAACTTACGCTCTATAACAAACAGCACACATCATGGAAAAAACATTCAGATCATATTTTATAGGTTTAAAAATTGGCTGCTTAACTTCTATTTCTATACATATTTCAAGAACACATATTTCCCATGAATCCTGACTATTCATGACCCAGCAGGTTTGTGTAACTTTCAAACTCTAATCAAGACTACGGCATATCTAACTGTTAAACCAAAGTAGCTGTCAAACCAAGTGTCAAATGCCTCCTTCAAGTGTCAAATGCCATCCTTATCTGGATGGTACTTATCTCGATTCAAATCTGAGAAAGTTTTATTTTTTCTGTAAGTATCCTGCATGGTGTCCTTGAAGGGCAGGTGTGAATTATCTGGCACCTGGAAGGTGCTGGGGACAGGTGCCCATTATGTTTATTTGTTATTCATTTTTAACCATTTGTCTTAATTTGTCTGAACACTAGAATTGTATATCGCATGTGACCAGAGACGATCCAATATGAAATACAAATCTAACATGCACACCATGGCTTCATGTAACAGAAATGTGCTAATTTGTGAAAAACGGGAAATACAATTCATATATCAAACAAGGCAGGAAGCCAGGACGACAGACATGAAGCAGGCCTGTCCTCAACAGACCTGGCAAATATACATATCGTGGCAGCACAGTGCAATTCTGTCTAGGAGATCGCCGATGCCACAAGTATCATTTGATATGACCTGTTGAAATGACTCAGAATTTGCAGATTTGGAATGAGGGCATAAATGTCCCAGGGATATGGAAGAAAGTTTGCAAAAGAAACAGAAATAGGAAAAGACGTTATTCCTCCAAGATAGTGTAGACAGCTGGACGCATCTGAAGAGTGCAGGGGAGTGGCCGGTAGGGGGCCAGGTACAAATCGAGGAGACCTTACATGTAATGCCAGAGTTCTGAATTTAGAACCATGAGGTCAGGAAACGATTTTAAATTGAGGATTGATGTGCTATTTGTATTTCAGTAAGCTCGGTGGGGCAGAGATGTGGAGAAGAGTTTGGCTGGAGGGTTAATGAAGTCAGTGGCTAGTTGGCTATTGCATCAGTGCAGTGAATGATAACAAGAATTCGGAATGAAGGTAGGGGCACCACGTAGTCCGTTAAGACGGGCGGACTTCAACCTCTCATGGCTAAGGGATGCCTTTCCTTGAGAATTTGCAACACTCCAAGCTACCAGCCTTAGTATTTTGTATTACCCAGCAGGGACGGATTCTTAACAGAGAGGCCAGAGTGACGAGCACAGAAAATGCTCTGTCAAAATCAACTCTGTGTAGGCAAATGACAGCGTGGTACCCAGTGATGTCTTCCCCCTGGAACTGAAGTGGAACAAGGCAGGCGGATTGCAAATTGAAGCTGGGGATGTAGGGGCTGACTGCTGAGAACCAAGGACAGCACATAGGACAGCATGAGGTGCCAGTGTCAGACCTGAGTAGCTCTGATTCAGCAAAAGCGCCTCGCAGACAGTATCAGCAAGAAGCAAAGCGGCAGCTTCTACAAAGAATAAATACATTGTGAAATAGAAGTCACGAGGCTGTGATAGGGGCTTGAGGAAGCCTGTAAAATTGGTACGTGACCTATATTTCAGTTACACTTACTTTTCACCAAGTTTGGTAACATACATTTCATCGGTTGCATTTTGTTCTGCTATCATTGCCTGATTCATTCTCTTTATTTTTAATTGATCGTTTTATCTTCAACTGAACAAGTATTTGCTCAAAACAGGAATGGGAATGGGGCGGTGGAGCATGAAGGACTGCTGAATGAAAATCTGAAGATTAAAATGACAAAACATCCTGATTTTAGGACTGTCCAGACTTGTGCCTCTTGTTAAGTGTAATTTTGAAGACTGCCCTCTTTTATTTAAAAAAATGTGTTAGATTTGGTCTTTAAAAGATATAATTGCCCCAACAAAATTTTTGTAAGATATTTGGAGAGACAAAAGAACTCACCATATATTTAGAGGAATGAGATCACATAATGAGAATATCCCCAGAACAATGAGCTGGTAAATCATATATTGTGGTTCTCATTTGAAAAAGAAACTACAACTAGTGTAAGGTGCATGAGACAGAACAATCAGAAAATCTTTTACAAAAGAAAGAGTCTTGATCATGTGTTTGAAAGCATGAAGAGCATTAAAGTATGAGGGAGCAGAAATCATATTTAAGGTGACATTTTAGTGATAGAAAGCAGCATTGTTTGTGTGTCTCTGTGTATATAATTATGATTTGCCCAAATGAAAGGGAAGAGGCATTTGAGAATAAATTGGAGATAAATTGGAAATAAGCGTGTTTAAAATCTGGTCTCCTAGAATGAATGCATGGGATCAAATAGACTTATCTAGGGGAGAGCAATTTAGGTAGGCACTGAAGTAGCCATTGATAATCCGATACCCAAATTTGGCCCAAAAGAGTGGATAATTAGCCTACAGGCCATTTACATTATATTACTACTTGTTTTTATGAAAGTTAGGTAACTTCTTTAAAACATTCCTTACTTCAAGTTCTAACTTAGAATTAGCCTGTCTACCCACAGGCAAAATAGCTAGAACCCAAGTGAACCATGGTTCCTTTTAAAAGGTCATGCATTCATTCCTTGTCAAGGGTCCAAAAGGGAAGGGGAAGTGGGAGAGCTTGGGAAAGGAAAGAAGGGAAAGGAGTTAATGTGAGAAAATTGAGAAACAGAAATAAAGTCTTTGTAAATAGGGAGGGGTGGAGGGGTTGAAGGCTGGGGAATGGGGAAAAATAAAAGCCAAGATATATTATGTAAAGGTACAAATTTCCAATGATGAATTTCATTATATTGTATACCTAAAATGCACCAATAATTTTTTTTAAAAAAATAGTATTTGAACGGTGACCTTTAATGGGGCCCTTTGCATTAAGGAGCCAAGTGATTAAGATATAGAACTTCAAAGCAAATAATAGCTTGTGACTGACACTTTTTTATTTACCCTAGCAAACCAACCCATGTGTCCTGCATAATGATAGAATATCAGTGATAACTGCTAATCATTTCCTACACTTGATCTGAGCCAAAAGGCTGAGAAGAGATTGCTAACCATTTCCTACGTGCAAAACATAATATACTATTCTACTTTCACATGCATGTGGGTATGAGTCACATCTCCAGGCATGTGCAAGTAATATGACAAATGAACAACTTTCTGAACCTCTGTGTATGTATTTGGGAATTGGAAATGATACACCATATTTTATAGAGCTTTTCTAAGGATTGACTGAGATCATGTATACAAAGCATGTGAGAAGGCTCCTGTGAGTAATAAAGGCCTCCTATATGATAAAATATTTTCTCTTGAAATCTTAACACTTAAGAAATCTCTGTAAACTTATACTACAAAGGCATGCATTATGTAAACTTGTATTACAAAAGGCATGCATCAATTAGTACTATTAGCAAAATATCAACATCAATACTTAAGTATTAAGTACTATACATTTCAAATCAGTACTATAAATTTCAATTCATGTTAAAACAATCCTATGAAGGCAGATTTATTAAAGTTGTAATATATGCATATAATTTCTATAATTATGATATGTGCTATAAACACAATGAGTACAAAAATGTACTACTAAATTTATAGAAAAATCTTCAGTAAAAATTTCTAGAAAGTCACAGAGAATAGCCTATTTATATAAACTAAAGATGCTTTTTCATGATCACAAACACAACACCCGAGGCCTCATTTCACATTACTTTACACAGAATTTTGTAACAATACAGTAACCATTTCTTTGGGAAACACTGCTACTAATTTAAGGGAACAGAAGGGAGAAGAATTGCTAATTGATGACCATAGAAAGACCCAAAATAAAATAGTTTTCTAACAGATGTTGACTCTTGGACTTTTTCTCACTCGTGTGAGCTTTGCTTATACTACAAAACAATTCTAGTGTTACTCAATTATTTCAAACAGCTGCTTTGATCTGCTAGTTTGATAATTAGTTTTCACCCTTTCCACAGATCATCTTGGAAATTTTGATATATATACGTAGAATTTTTTAAGACTAATAAAATAAATAAAATAAAAATACACAAATAAAAATCCACTGCATACTTTCTCAAAGAACTAACTTACTGGCAATAAAAGTCAAAGTATCATTTAAAATTTTTAAGGTTTCATTCATTTTCTCTAACCACTGCATTAAAATTCCTTATTCAGAACAACATATATTTAGTCACTTAGCTCCAAACAAAACAAGCCAAGAATACTAAGGATCACTTACATTAAGCCTTATTTCTTTGTTATAGGAAATTTTAAATTTAAAAAGCCTAGACTATTTTGTCAAACATATCTGTGATATACAATTCATACCTTTAACCGAAGAGAAAGAAAATTAATTCATATGTAGGTTTGTTTTATTAGTAATTGCAAGTATTCATTTACTTTATTATCATCTATAAACCACCCTTTTTTAAAAATTGAGTTTATTGGTACATTTTAGGTAGACAGTACAGTTACATTCATCATCGGGATCTTGTACCTTCACATGGCAGGTCTTGGTTTTCACTTTTTCCCCATACCCCTGCCCTCCTTTCATCCTCTCCTCCCTTCCCTATGTACAAAAAAATTTATTTCTATTTTTTCATTTTCTCATATTTTTTCTTTTCCCTTATTTCCTTTCCCCTACACTTCCCACTCCCCTACACCTTTAGCCCTTTTCTTCCTATTTTAAACTATTATAGTACTATGGTAAGTCCAGCTTACAGTTTGAGCATACCTTCATTTGTGAACGTACAATTAAAAGAGCACTCACTTGAAAACTGAATGGCAAATCCAGATTTGCTGATGTAAAAATCCGTGTCAAACTGGATGGTCACTATGTTGAGGGTGCTGTGGATTCCTTCAGGGATAAGAGATCCACTGATTTCCTTTAGAAGCATTTCATTTTCTGGGGGGCCATCCCAAACTCGGAGTATGTCGTGAGATGCTTCAGTGTCAAAGGCAAGAAACTGCAGGCTGTGGGAGAAACAGACCCGTCTGATTATTATAAACAAAGACTCAATTTTACATAAAGAAGAGAACAAATATGCCTCATGGCTTTCACTACATATTTCCTTTTTTTCTGAGGTTAAAAAATGAATTATGTAAACAGCATAGATAACCACACTGAACTTTTAGGCGGTATAATTTATTCTTTTACCATATGATAAAAATGCTATTTCAGCACTTTTATAAATCACAGAATCCTCTGGTATACATTCTTTGCAGGGCCTCTATAGTTGTGGGGAAAAAAAATGACATGGAGAGAGGTCTTTCCGGTACAGAGCAAAATTCATTGCCATATTTTCTTTGTTTATTGCTGTAATGATCTGAGAGTGTTGTAATGATCTAAAGCAATGTAGGAGTTCATCTATGAGACTGGGAATGTTTTTATCTTGATTTAACAAATGTGGTAAATAGAATTTAGATACATTAAATAATTGCCCAAAGCCTGGCTGAATCATGAACTGAACTTCAGTCGATGACCTGCTACATGTTTTTACCACTGTTACATCTTAATTCTGTTCCATGTCTAATGTAGATAAAATTAGTGTCTCATACTTTTGTGCCAAGTGCAAAGATTAGCAGTTCAGTTATATCAACTTGCTTAACCTTATATATATGTTTGTATTTGATCTATTAATAGTGACTGCTTCAAATTTATTTTTTTGTTTTTGGTTTTGAGACAGGGTCTCCCTATGTAGTTGAAACTGACCTGGAACTCACTATGCAGCCCGGGCTGGTCTCAAACTCACAGCGATCCTCCTGCCTCAGCCTCCTGAGTGCTGGGATTATAGGCGTGAGCCACCACGCCCGGGTGACAGTTTTAAATTTAGATTTGATATTCATGACAAATATTTTCTTGAATTAAAAATATTAGGATAATACCAAATTTAATATTTTTGAATTTAATAATTATCATAGTTTTTTTTTTAATCCATGAACTACAGTAAAGGAAAACAAGGTGGGAAAAGATCCAGGGTAGCCTGATGTGAGTTCTCACACTGCACTGCAAAACAATGTACTGTTTCCTACTCCATCTGGCCATGTGCAGGAGAACACTACCTACAAGCCTGTCTGAAATTTCATTTATAGTAAGAAGAAATTCTTGAAATTTAAAGTTATTCTATATGAGCAGTAACATACTAGCTATTTTATTTTATTTTATTTTTTGGATTTTTTGAGACGGGGTCTCACTATGTAGTTGAGACTGACCTGGAACTCACTATGTAGCCAAGGCTGGTATCAAACTCACAGCAATCCTCCTGCCTCAGCCTCCCGAGTGCTGGGATTACAGACATGTGCCACCAAACCCGGCTTTACTAGCTAGTTTATATGTCAAAGAGCATTTGTTCATTTATTAACTGATTCCCAGTCAAAGCCATCACGGTAAACTGGGACTGAAATTATGTGATAACCTTGGACACCTGGTGGACAGTGATCAGAGGGGCTGGTGTGCACTTTTAGGGGCAGCACCATGAATTGTGAGCTCCTGCTGAAGCTTAGCAGCAAAGGGAACCAAACATGGGTAAAGGGAGAGAGGGCAGATTTGGGAGGCCAAGGAAGAAAGGAAATCAAGTCCTCTCTGCGCTTATTTCTTCTGAACGTTAGTATAGTTGCAGTTAGTGATAGTGACTTGCAAAACATTGTACACTTTTTTTTCCCCCAGTATGGGGAGTTGAACCCAGAGCCTTTGTACTGAGCTGCATAAAGTCCAAAAAGTAGGAAAAATTCTCGAAATCTGTATCCTCTTATAACTACAAAAAGCTGTCTCCCAAGAAGCTATGCGATTTATTGCTGCAGCCTATGTGTCAATAACAGAAGCAAATGTCTATTTTTTCATATTTTACACAAATGACAGCCAGGCTTTCCCTAACCACGGTTAATGTTATTGAAAAATGTCGATAAAAATTGGTAGTGCATATAGGGGTTGAGCAGAAAAATCAGATTCTTTTGCAGTTTTGAGAAAACAAAACCCACTGACCTGACAATGTTTCCTGGATCCACTTCTATCATCCACATGCAACGCAGATTATTGTCATATGGAAAGGGATAACCAGGAGATAAGATTCTTCCTGATGATTCTCCTTTAAAACGACCTCCACATTCAGCTAATAAAATAAAAAAAAAATAAAGTCACAAGTTAATGCCAGTCTTGAAAACAATGGACACATTTCTTAAGGGTATCTATTTCTGCACACTCAGGAAAATATTGATGCCCCTTCCTGAAAGCAAACCGTTGTAACAACTTTCTCAGATTAACCTCTTAATTGAAGTAAGAATATATTGTACTATGCAATAACATAGCCTCTACATACATTACGTAAAAGACAATGAGAAAATCCTAGTTAAGGAATAGGACACACTCAAAACCTGTAAGTTAGGGTTCAAAACATTTAAAAATGTGTTTTTAAATATAATTGTAAAAGGGAATACAGATGGTAAATTGCTCACTATGAATTGTAGTGAATTGCAGGCTGAATAATTCATCATCTTGCTACCCCACCTCTGAGACAAACTAATCTTTACTGTGTTCCTTTAGGCATTCTAAATCTCATTGTCCTTTTATTCTCCTTTAAATCACTCCAATCTCTTTCCTTTTTAACCTCCCAAAGGTCAAAGTGGCACTTTTATTCGATTTTTTTAGTCTTCAGATAAGGCTATGTTGGTTTTGATTTAACATTGTCTCTACTTTTCACAAAACTTACCAAATTAAAATGTATTTTCACACAGTATAATTAAAATTGTATTTTTATTTTGCAGAGATTTCCTCTCCATGTTAATAGTCTTAAATACTAGAGTGATGTCCGAATTGACTTTACTGTGGTAGGTTGACAGTCTAGAAAGAACTCTGTGTTGGGGAAAAAAGAAACTGAATATTTTAGTGAGTATATTTATCTATACTTCTAGATCCTAGAAATAAGGAAAATATTCTGCTACCTGTTATACATTAAAAAAAACAAAACTACAGATTATCTTTCAGCTGTAAAACAAGACTTTTTTTATTTTAAGTATTTGAAGATATTTTGAAATTCTGGTTTCTCAGTCTGTCTCTGAACTGTTTCTATCTTACTTAGATTGAATAGCTGAATTACATTTTTTGCTTACATCTTTTATTATTAGATCAAAAATACCATGACTGAAGTTTTGTGCATTTGGAAGAAACCTGGTTACATTATAATCTAATGTATAAAATTTGAAAGTCCATTCTATGCAGATTTGTGTCAAAGACTTTAGATATCACATTGCACTACACTATGGTAATCAGTTTTATGTGTAAATGGGCTATGGTCCCCAGACATTTAATCAAAGGCTAATCTAGCTTTTTAATCTAGGTGTCAAGGTGTTTTGTAGTTGTGGTTAACATGGATAATCAGTTTATACTAAGTAAAGAAGAGTAAACACCCTTAATAACGTATGCAGGCCTCATCTGATCCACTGAAAGGCCTTTAAGAGCAAAAACTGTTTTCAAAGAAAAGAAGAAATTATCTTCCAATATTGTAGCATTGACTCCTGCTTCAATTCTGAGCTGTTTGTCTGCCCTGTAGATTTTGGACTTGCCAGCCCCTAAAACAAATTGACTAATGAATCAATTTGTTAATATCAATACATCTCATGAGAAAAAGAGAGAGATATCCTGTTGGTTTTGTTTCTTGGAGAACCTAGACTGACAAACTCTCAATAGGCTAAGACAATATTATATTCTTATATTCTACTGTAATATAAATTTAATTTATAATAATCAACATAAGTGATTTTTAAAGTAAGAAGATACTAGTATTTGTGATGCGGCCATCAGTTATGTATTTCCTATGTTTTTGACCAAACCTTTCTTGGACCGGCTATAATTATATCATTACTATTGTAAGTTAATTCTCTATCTTTTGATTTATCACTATTATTGGCGTACATGATTTTGAAAACAGAGTTGATACTTATTCCTCAGATTAATTTGTCATACTTTTTTTGAGCTTGGGTACTGTATTGAATCTTGATTTTTCTCCATATTCCATTGCTACCAATAACATTTGCCCTGTGACCTCCAATGAGCCAGCGTGATCACTACAATACACATATTCTGACAAAGACATGTTTGCAAGACATAAATAAAATACAACATTAAAGAAGAAATATAGGTTAAATCCTTCCAGGTAGGGCTTTCAAAAATTGCTTTTTGTTTGATCAATATATAACTTCAGAAACATAATTACCTAGAAATTATCCAAATAATTGAGAAAAATTTATATTTGACAGAGATAAAAATATGGCCACAGTCGATGTCTAAGATCGATGAACAGAAAAGAAACTATAACCCTAGGTCAGATGGCGATGTTGCCAGTAAAGAATACAATCTAAAGTAGAATTCGGTCTTCTGTCACAAAAGTCATCAGTATCCCTCATCGCATGTCCAGATGTTAACAAACTGTTAAAATTGACTTTTTTATTAATAAAAAGTATGTACCTAAGAGTATATTTTGCTTTAGTATAATTGTCTTACATATTTTTTTAATGTTCTTAGGCCTATTATTCTGGGTTCAATCTGTATATATGATAACTAACTTTATAAATTCTTATTAGATTGCATAAATGAATCTGATGCTGGAAAAGTAAGAGACGTAGAGGGAAGGAGAAAAAAATAATGTAAATGTCTTAGTCCACTACAAGGAATGCAATCATTTTGTACTGCAAACATGCAACAATAAAAAAAAAATTAAAAATAAAGCTTACCATTCCCACATTGCACAGTATCAAGTCAGAGTCTGACTTTGAATATTTATAAATATTAAAAGCATTTAATTGTTGCAAACACATTAAAACATCTGGCATGGGATCAAATGTTTCCTTCTGAAATCTTTCCAGAAAATAATGTCTTCATGTTGATTCAAAATACTTAGAAAATATCTGACTTAAAGGCATTATTTTCTGATTTTAATTTCAAGGACAGAATAAAAAATCAATATTTACATGTTTATCATTTTGTGCTATTACAGCCCTTAATATTTTTCTGGACATATTTCATATTCATTTCAAAAAATACAACATCAGAGATAATTAATCGAAGGTAGATTTTCCACATAACCAATGCCAGTGGGTAAACTGTTGGTCATATTTCAGAATCCCAAGATTTTGATAATAAAAGTTGATTATTATTGTAGATAATACCTTCATAATCTATTCAAAATTCAGATGCCATCTGAAAATAAAAATTGCAATTGCATTTTGGTTAGATGAACGCATTTGTTTTCCGTGAGAACCAATGTTTCAATAAACCAGCAGAGATCCCATCTTATCAGAAACACCATGCAATTAGCTGTAAGACCCCTAACGAGAAGAGTAGCATGTTTTTCTAAATGAATTCTAGCACGTTTTGTAGTGATTTTTATGTCTATCATAATGATAGAAGTTTTCCACTGCATTAAGAGGTTTAGGCCTCCAAATTTTTCAAATCAGAAACATTAAACACATGTTTCTTTTAAAATATCAACTGTACCTCAATAAAGCTGTTAACATAAAAGGTTAAATCAATTTTATCCATGTGGCCATGACCCAGAACAGACTTGTGTCACCATAAATGCCATCACGAATTAAGAATGGATAAAGAATCACTGCTTGTTTGTTCCCTACTCGTGAGTTAGTGTTAAACTTTTTTTTTTTTTTTTTTTGTCCTAGTATTCCTTTCTACCCAACCTGGTGCCTACTTGATCTTTGGAACTGAAAAAGTTAAAAAGGGAGAGAATCTCTATCTGTGCTTTTTATCCACCTTTCTATCCCTGTATACACAGGTATTTAGTAACTGATCTACAAAACAGTAAGAATAATATGTAGCCCAACTATGCAAAAAAAGAGAGAAAATGACCATTCTCTAAGTTCATGTAGGAATATACATTGTGTTACTGACTTCTGCATGCCTTTTAACATTGAAAGTGGTTGCTATGTTGTACCCACATAAGAAAACCCAATGTAGTTTAAAAGAGCTTTAATGTACATATAAAAATGCCTTTGAAGTTATCGAGACCAGTTTATTATTTCTTAATTCATCTTAATTTCAAGATGTGAAATAATTTTGCAAATTATACTAGTGAGATTCAGTAAATATGCATGATTGAAAGTCAATATTTTTGCAGTGATCTAAATTTTATATGAAGAATGGAAATAAAATGACTTCATACAAACCACAGATACACACTGCAATGATTATGAAAAGGAATCTTGTACTTCTCAGGTATTTTCTTTTATCACATTAAAATTCATTAATTTTTAAATTTCGGGTTTGACTCATGTGTGACATAAAGCATCCTTGAACATATAGAGCACATCTTGCTCTCATTTCCATAGACCCATTTAGTACAGATCTGAAAGAGCATCCTACCAATGCAGGAAGGCAGGGCGTAGTCCCATGCCCTTCTCTCCCCAGTCATGCACTTGAGAAGGCTGCTTCCATGGAGGGTGTAGCCGGGATTGCAGCCATAAATGATGGTGCTCCCTGCAAAGTGGCCTTGGTCACTGATCTTGTACCCAAACTGCGGAATGCCAGGATCTTCACAATGTGAAAGTTCAAAACCTGGGGGGCGGAATAGAAATTGATTAAAGGCAAATGTTACCAGGAGAATTTAAAACTGCAAAAAAATCATTCATTCTTTTTTTATTATTTCAAATATGATTTGCATATTTTTCCTAGTTATTCATGGTATATTTATTTTTCATAATATATAACCATCACAGCTCTTTTCCTGATAACTAGAATTTTAAAAAAATTAATCAATGATTTGATCTATATTGCGGGAGACTGCAATACTGATTATGCCCAAATCAAGCTAGAAGCAGTGCAGGCTGTAAAGAGTTAACCCCACAAATGGCTTGTGTGTAGAAGTGAATCCAACCAAAGCCTATGTAAGCATTGAGGTCAGAGTAACGCTTACATAAATTCCCTTTCAACAACTAAAACCTTCTTAACTAGAACAGTATTCTAATTACAACCATATAGTTTGTCTATTCTGTTCCTAATTCAAGAATGCTTCGTCTTTTTCCTTTACAGGCTTTGTCTCCATTACTTTCCAAAGTAGCTGCATGTAGTCCCATCCTTGCACACGGTTTGCCTTTACCCCGATGGATAACCAGTAAAACTCTGTGGCTTGGATGGATCTGCCCTTTTTGCTAAAGCAGCGTTGGTCATCCTGGAACCCCACTTTCTGTCTCTTTTAGATTTAGTTTTTTGTTTTTTTTTTTTTTTAGGTTTGTGTCATACACTGAGCAGGAGACTGGAAGTTCCTGGTACCGTTTCAGGGGTTTTCAGGGCTATATAACTACATCAGGGCTTGAAGTAGTAAGCTTGCTTCCTGCCTACCTCAAATGATTTACAGTTAACATTAGCTTCTCACACTTATCCTGTGATATAAAAATATATATATTGAATAACTGTGTCTGGTTCCTGGCACGGGGCTCCCAAAATCCTTGGAATTCCTGTGATGCAGACCAGGAGCATCTTTTATTACTCACAGTGAGTCTCTTTCAACCATACGTAAGTGTAAGATCAAGAGGATCCCCTCTTTTTCTTGGAGAATAGGGTCTGCTTGCCAGAGAAAGTAATCATGTGACTAGAGAGCCTCTACCAACTCACACATTTAGGGAAAGACAGAGCCTATGGGATTAATTACTGATAGCAATGGTTTAATCAACTATACCCATGTAATGGAATTTCCATAACAATCTCTAGACTAAGAGACTCAGAGCTGCTAGGTTAGTGATCACATCCAAGTCCTGGAAAGATGATGCACCCCGACTCCACTGGGTTACAAGCTCCTGAACTTGAGGCCCTTCAGGTCTTCATTTATGTACCTCTTTACTTGTCTTTTCATTTGCATCATTTATGATGAATAAGTACTCAACAGTAAATATTTCCCTGAGTTTTGTGAGGGGCCTAGGAAATTACAGAAGCCAAGGACGGGGTTTTGAGAACTTCTGATTTATAGTTGGTCAGTCAGAACAATAGGAGGCCCAGATTTGAAAATGGCATCTCAGGTGGTAGCAGCCTTGTGGTTCTGACATCTTAAACTGTGGGATCTGTACTAACTCCAGGTGGTGTTGGAACTATAATGAATTGTTGGATATCAGACTGATTTTCAGAGGGTTGGAAAATTTGTTGGGGGGAGGAAGAAACACATTTTCTGTAGGAAGTGTTGTGAGTAGAGACAAAGGTGCTCCTAGTAGTAACAACTTCTAGGATTACATCATCAAAATTTTACAGTCCAGACCAGAAATGTGCGGACAGCATGGCCCAAGAAATAAATATGCTTAGTACGAACATAACATTAACCTCCTATTTGTATAACCTTAGAAGCAAGTACATCCCATATTTAAAACATTTTATCTATCAAAAGATAATAAAAGTAGTAATCAGTTTGATGAATACCCAAGTTTTATATTTTACTTATATATATTTTAAAATTCTCAAAAATTCTTTCAGCAAATACGTACAAACAAGCTTCCTACACATTTTCATTGTAAAGTACAGAGAAAATATTTTGGATTTCTACAGAGCTAAAGCTTCTTGCTTAAATTTGTTAAGACTCTGGGCTAAGGGCAACCTTTAAGGAGCAACTGCATGGCTAGAGAGAGAGATCTCTAGAGAGATTTACCTGACTATGGAGCAGGACAATGTTTACATTTCAAGAGAATATGACACTGAGAAATACAGACATTTGTAGGTTGTAAAAGCTAGAGACACGGGAGGACAGTAGGCCCCTGGAGAGGTATACTTACATTCCAAAAGTTTACAGTTAAAACTCATGATTCTGTCCATTCCACGTCCTAGGAACAAAATTTCTGCATCTCTTTTCAGAAGAGAAGAGGGAAAAAGCAGTCTAAAGCAGAGCAGAGCATGCACCCTTCTCACCCTACTTTTGCTCTATTTTCTGGCTATGAAATCCCTAACCACTGGTATAGAAGAGTTTTTCACAGGGTTTTTATCATGTTGTTACAGATAGAAAGTGTGGGTCAAAGAAGGGCTGATCCACCATCAGCAGCATCATCGCCATCATCGCTGAATTACTCAATAACTAATCTGTCTACATCCAGAATACCTTGTGCATGCTCACAGTAAAAGTGATAAAGTTGAGTATTAAAATCTCAGTAGTTGCAATACAATGCACCATTAAGATTCTAAAGGAACTAGAAAGGGGTACTTCTCAATGTAAATAAAAATGTACATTCTTTAACTAGGTAGTTGTCATGGATTTTACTGAATCTAGATGTTCCTCCTAAAGCCTCATGCATATATAGGTGGAGAGTTTCAAAAGCAGCTAGATTATGGTGTGTGGATGTGAATTAATAGTGTGATAGTGGGTCGGGAGGCTGAGGCAGGAGGATCGCTGTGAGTTCGAGACCAGCCTGGGCTACACAGTGAGTTTGAGGTGAGTCTCAACTACACAGTGAGACCCTGTCTCAACATTTTCCCGCACCCCGCAAAAAAAAGAGTGTGATCGCGGGAATAAGAAATGGATAGGGGAAGCCTCACCCTGGGCGTGGGTAGCACCAATCAACAGACTTACAGTTTGGATAAAATATAAAGGGAGAGAGGGAAGGCAGGCTTGCTGCTACTGCTGTTGCTACTGCTGCTTTCTGCCACTGCCCCATTATGGGTTTTTTTCCCTCTGTGATGCTCATGCGAGGCACCTCCCTGCTCTGGAACCAACCAGCTATGAACTGAAACCTCTACAAATTGTGAGAGGAAATAAACCTTTCTTTCTGCAATTTGGAGTGTTGGGAATTTCGTCTCAGCTGTGTAATAAGCAACTAAGACAGTATTTTTCTATCTTTAAAAATTTGCAAAAGCTGTATCAGGGTAGGAGTAATTCCATAAAGAATGCACAGAAGATAGTCACGTACAAAATTATACTAACTTCTCAAAAATGAAGACTATAAGGATATTCTATATAGCCTCAACCGTGAGACACATGGGTTATTTGAAGACAACATGTTGAAGAAAAGATAATTTTCATTTGTGTCTTAAAATATGCAATGATCAAAAGAAGATAAGCATCTCTTTTGTAAACATAGAACTATGATCAAATTAATCTAAATTTAAACAGTGAAGAAAAAATGAAAAAAAAAAACAGTATATCTCACTGGTGTGAAATCATTAACCCATACTGTTGACTTCCAGAGCAGCACAGTGTTGCAGAAAGACCCCAGAATTGTATATGGTCAAGTACTGAGTTTTTGGCACAATTTTTTCAATAGTGAGGGATACTTTGGCTCTCAGAGAACATAAGAAGTCCTTCTTAATCTTTTCTTGGGGATCTTAATCACTCCTTCCTCTGCTAAGCCATAGAATAACTTCTTTCTTCTGAGTTCATCGATAACTATTTGCTTATTCATTTTTCTATAGTCTGGATTTCTCTTTTATTTATTTATTTTTCTCTAGAGTTCCTGCCTAATAACAATTAAGACAAGATAGGGCCATCACCCTTCCGCTGTAGAAAGAGCTGTTGTTGGCTCTCATCTGTCAGTTAAATCCATAGATTTACAAGTTTAATGGATTTCCACTCCAAAATTCCCCAGAAATATACCGCACAGCAGTCTGTAAAAGCCTCTGTCCATTTTGTGGACACATATGCTATTTCTTTAAGTGTTTATTTTTTAAACTCTGCATAATAAATCCCTTATGCCTCTTCTTGCACATCTTAAAAACTCTTTTTCTGTGATGGAAGTCCGGTGTTGCAGATATCTAAGTTAGGTAGAGACTTACAGGCAGTTAGAAAGGGACTGCGCTCAAGGTGGAAACACAAGACAGGTGAGATAAATCAGGCCTCTGCTCAAGGACTGAGTTGGTAGAATCAGTCCCAAGATGGAGGAGCAGTAGCTCAGCCTTCAGCCTCCCCAGGGAAAAACAATATTCCAGAACTGAAATGTAACTAACCCAAAGGATCTGGTCAACCTGACTAGTTTACCTCACATGCAGAAACAACATAGCAAACACATACAGAGCCTACTAGAACATTCCAGCCCTCACTCCTACCCCTTCCAGAAATGTGCCTCAGCAGCCATTCACTTGTGGGACCCCCTTCTGTCTCTCAGGAGCTTTCTCTTTTAAAACTCTTCCTACTGTTCACCTCCTTTGCCCTCGAGTCCATTCTCTGGCACCATGAGACAAGAATTCAGCACATGCACCAGGTTGGGAGTCACTGCCAGCAACACAGAGACCCTGAAACCTGCCCTGTGAGTGGAAGGAGTCAGGGCTCCCCATCTCCACTTTGGGGGCCTCCTTGGACTCAATCCAGTGACATAATCTTGGTACAAACAGGTACTTAGTAAAGCTCACGATAGAGTGGGGAGTTGATACTATCATATATAGGACACAACAAAAAGTAATATTGATGACAAATTGGATTTTGAAAGATAAATTTTTTAAAAGAAAGTTTCAAAAATTTCCTGTATAACAATTTATGAAAGTCCCATTTTGGGTGAAAATGCATTGGAAAAGGAACATGTAAACAGTTTCTGAGCTAGAGCCATGAAAGAAGTTAGCAATCATTAACTGTATGACATATACAATAAAAGATAGAGGATACACAGTCAAGCAAGTCAGCCTTTCAAACACACAAGAAATGGGAAAAAAAACTTAAAAATTTCAGAACACGCTACTTTGTTTGGATTTGCATAGTTAATACACATTTAAAGTATCTCTGCTAAAAATATTTCAAGTTTATATTCCTTCTATTGTACTTGAGTATTCAGTTTGCTATTCAAGATAAACCACTTTTGAGTTTTACCATATATCACTTCTCAAAAATTAAAATTAAAATCAACCTCTATTTTCAAGATTTATTACCAAACTCCTCATCCCTCCTTAATTTGAATATTCTATAAATCAAATGCCAACTTCTCTGACAAGGTACATGGAGACATCCCCTGTAAACAAAGATAATTTATAATACTTGGCACTACTGATGAAAATGCACATGCATGTAGAGTATTAGCCACATAGTACAGTATCATTTAGTTGAATTTGGAATACTAGTGCTGCTTATCCATGAGTGTTCCGAAGTGTCTTATCTTTATGAAAAGGTACAGCTGTCAGTCTTTTTTGAAAGCTCAAACACTAGAAACTGACAATTTAAAACATATGTGAAAAAAATCACACTTACAACGTCATTTCCTATGAAATGTGAAACTCTGGTGAAATGTAAGCTTCTAGAGTATACAGTGACCTAAAGATCCATAGTCTCCAAATCCTCTTGACTTTGAATAATTTCAACTAAGGTCTAATTCCTACCACGCTACCAGGTAGCATATTTCTTTTAGGATTTCTAATTGACCATTAGATTAATATCTAAACTATACACAACTTAAAAGATAGCAAACTTAACCACCTGACTCTCAGATTCTAGTATTGTATACTAGCTGCTCCTGATTAATAATAACATAAATTTATAATAGTATTGAGAGTCACATCTATATCACTGGTTCTTATCCACACTAATATTAAGAAATACATTTTATAAATTAAAGTTCCTCTTGTATTCTTCTCCAATATTTTTTAGTCTTTACTTATGGAGAGCTAGCAAACATTGACAGCATATTATTCTCACACAAAGGCTTGTTCATGTCTGTGAGCAATATATACCATGTTTTGCAAGCATATATAGATTTTATACATATTAAATTATTCTAAATTTACCCTTGACTGCCCAGAGTTGTATTTTTACCTTCACCTTTATGCCCACCCACACACATATCACTCATCTTACCTACTCTGATTTACTCTTAGCAGATCAACATTTACATCCCTTCCAGCTTTTTCACTGCTACACGGAGGCTGCACTTTTTATTTCTCCTTTTACACACATGTAAGTATTTCTGTAGAATATGTATCCATACGGATCGAAGTTGATCTTATTTTAAAGTGTAAATCAAAATCTATAACTCTGCTATTACCTTTTATATTGGCCTACTGAAAAATAAATAGTTGATTTTTCAACCTCAACATAATTTCTCTGGAAGGGCATGGTGGTGTACGCCTGTAATCCCAGCATCGGGAGGCTGCGGCAGAAGGATCGCTGTGAGTTTGAGACCAGCCTGGGTTACAAAGTGAGCTCCAGGTCAGTCTCAACTACATAGTGAGACCCTGTCTCAAAAAACAAAAAACAAAAATCAAAACAAAAAACAAAACCAAAAAAACATAATTTCTCTGAATTTGTTTATGGAAAATTGCTTCAGTACAATGTCATATCAGCAAGAGGAATTAATTAACAATACAAAAAGGCCCATCATTTGGAAATATAAATAACATCAGAAAATTTACTTTGTATGACAAAACATCTGTGATGTGTCTTAAAAAAAAGTGTTTTCTGTGCCTTATTTTAAAAATTCAATTAAAATATAAATATATACTTAATATTGTAAACGTTAAATTCTGGTGTATTCAGTGGTGGGTAAACATGAGTTAATTCTGTGTGCAAAATGTAAGTAATTTCAAATAAATACAAAAGGGAACTGGTTATTCAAAAAGAAGGAAGTACTGGGTGTGGCGACTCACACCTGTAACCCTAGCACTTCAGAG
Source organism: Fukomys damarensis (assembly GCF_012274545.1). Classification (NCBI taxonomy): domain Eukaryota; kingdom Metazoa; phylum Chordata; class Mammalia; order Rodentia; family Bathyergidae; genus Fukomys; species Fukomys damarensis. The sequence goes on along the minus strand of NW_022900917.1, from coordinate 11,622,424 downwards.
ACTGAAGCAACAGGATCACCGTGAGTTCAATGCCAGCCAAAGCTCCTTAGTGAGTTCAAGGCCAGCTTGGACTATACAGAGAGACTCCATCTCAAAACAAATGAACAACAGCAACAACAAAAAAGAATATACATTAATAAAAACATTAGAGAAATGTTTAGAAGTCATCAGTGTTCATAAAAATTAAAATAAAGCAAGTAGACAAGTGAAAAGTAATTATTCTATGATAATTTTAATCTCCAAAGAATTATTTGGTTAACTTAATCCCTAATATTGAGCAGAATAATCTTTAAAAACTATATTGAATATTTTATTTTTAAATTCATTTTACTTAGGCCTTGAGTGCTGCAAGAATAAGCCTTAGTTTAAAATTATTTTATTTTTACATTCTATATTTGGTTTTTTGTGCTGCTACCAATGGAGCCCAGGGCCTCATGCATGCCAGGCAATGGTTTTAGCCAAAAGATAAATCCTAGCCCCTAGATTTCTTTTTATTTAGATTATAAGATATATTTTTAAAAATGTCAATTTTGCCCCCTCAAATTTGCAAATAAGAAGGGCTCCGAGATCGGCCAGGATCAGGGAGCACATGCCTGCACACCCACTATGTGGGAGACTGAAACAGGAGCCCGGTGATTCTCAGTCCAGCCAGCCTGGACCACCAGTGAATTCAGTTATGGCCTGGTTTACATGGACACACAATGTTTCAAAATATCCAAAACTAAAAATAAAATACAGACGACACAAAAAGGAAAAGAAAAGCTCTAATATCATATATATCTGGTATATAAATGTTTTCATGCAGACAAACAGACTATAGAGGAAATAAAGAAGAGATACTGTTAAAAAACAATCATGAGTTCCTTTTTTCCCTCAATTCAAACTACAAAACAATTCATATATACATGTATTTCTTTCTTTCTTGTTTTTTTTTTTTTGGACCAGGGATATAACTTGGATCCTTACACTTGAGAGGCAGGAAGCCGAACCACGGAGATAAATCCCTGGCCCCTACATATAAATGTATTTTTTACTAATCAAACTATATCAAACATCAAATGTTGAAGTTACAACTTTAGAAGGACGCTTGAAAAAGACAGTTTTAAGTCTGTAGCACTTAAAAATTGAAAAAAAAAAAAAAGGCTGTAGATGTTATTCCTAGTAACTGTTTAATGCTTTTGGGAGTGAATGTGAAAGATTCTTCTCACCTTCCCCCCAGTTACTGATATTCTTCTATACCTACTGACTGTGACTGTCAACTAGATTTGAGTAAGAGACACTGCAAACTATTACCCTTTTTGGGTATGCCCGGGTCGGCTGTGGGGTGTAAACCTGGGGACCGTTTATGGTCCCTGCCCCTCTTTCTGGCTCCCTTGCCCCCTGCTCTATTTCCCAGGCTGCCATGAAGTGAACCATTTTCCCCCACCATGCCCTTCTGCTGAGAGGTTTCTGCCTTGCTCCAGCCAACCACGGACTGAATGATCCTTCTTTAAACTGTGGACATCAAGAATTTTATCTCAGCTGCAGAAAAGCTGACCAATACATACTCTGAATTCTAGGTTTAAAATTCAGACTACAAAAACTGCTACTGACGGCCTTGCTAAGTGGCAACTTGCAGAACATGACAAAGTAATATTGTTAAGCATGCTTTGTAGCTTGTAGCTCATAAATTTCATTAGGAGATGGTGTTTATTTGGCTTTAAGTGAATATTCATTTTTTTCAGGCCATTAGCCCTTTAGTATTTGGCTAAAATATGTAGTTGGTACATTCTAGATGCGTTGAAGAATGGGATTTTAGTAGATATTGCTAATTGACTCCTATGAACCTTTCCAACTGAGATTCTCAAAAGTTTACAAATTTCATTATCTGTAAATTATCATAATCACTTGGCATTGTACATCTTTTAAATAGTATTGATTGTATTGCAGTAGCATATTACTTTGGTTTCACTTTGCATTTCTCAGTTTTATTGTTAAGCATTTTTTTCCTTTGCTTATTGGACACTGAGATTCTTTGTACTGCGAAATTATCCTCTGCCTATATTGTTTTGCATGTCACATTTTTTTTCTTATTGGCATATAGAAATCTTTTTGAGACAGTGCATTTTTTTCTGTTATATAAATAGCTCCCAAAATATCTCATTTTAACAATGCCCATAGAAGAAACCTCTAAATAAATAAATGAAACATCTGAAACTGTCTTATCTTTGCTCTGGTATGTGCTGCTGTAGTGTTTTTGTTATTGTTGTCGTTTCGTGATTAACAGCAAAGACCTGGTCAGGAAGACAGAAGTTACTTAGATGCTGTGAGTAGCTGAAACGAGGCTTCCACAATTTTGAAAGCATGAAGGGAGTGAAAGCTGGAGAATCTACTGCTGGCTTTCCAGAAATCCTGGTGTTCAAGGAAGCTGCTGACCCACACAGCCACTTGCCAGCACCATCCTTCTGCCTGCAGCTGTTGCTGGACCCCACCTCTCAGCAGTCATAGGACCACCTTTAATCAGCAGAATTTAAACAGAAGTCTTTGCTGGAAAGAGAATTTTTGGAAGTGTGGTTCCTAGATTTCTAGTTCTTATCCTTATAAGAAATCTTAGAAGGGCAGGAAATGTACAACCTCTTGACAGAACTTTTGCTTGTATGTCTCTTTTAAATATTTTTCTCTTTTTTAAATATATAGCTATTCTAGGATATAATTGTTTTCTGATCATTTTAAACTTTGCTATAAATATGCAGGTCTTCAACCTGCCAGAAATTAATATTATGCAATGTGTAAATTACCAGGTATTTAAGCTCTAATGTACAAAACTTTGCTCTATGAAGGTTATGAAAATGATGATGATATTTTTGTTTTTCTAGTGTGAAGTAATTATATTCAATAATTTCCCATGTAAATTACAAATAAATATTTCTTCTTTACTTTTGTTAGAATACCTGGTGCTGTATAATGCACTATTCATCAATGCTTTCTTTATTTCTTGGTTAATTTCAAGATTTAAAGTAAAAAGCCAATGCCAAATATATCTAAGTAGTTCATAAGCCACAGAACCACATGAGGTAGATCTGTGCTCCCTTGTAATTTACTTATTTTCTACTTGCATTTGCATTAAATAAATTTTATACTAAGAATAAAGTTAGGTTAACAGGTCAGTTGATTATTTTTTATGGATACCATTGCCAACAACATGCCGGTAATTAAATTAAAGAGCTTAAATAGCATAATTTGTTGTATATTCGTAAGGCTAGTACAGAAGAAAAGGCATCACAAATTAGTGAATGCCCATCTTTAATGTGAATATAAAATTTGAAATGGCCGTGTTCTCTGTAGATGATTGAATCATCTCAAGCAACAAACCTGGAAGGCTAGTGGAGTCCACATGCATCTGAAGTTTTCCCTTGAGGTAATGGACATTTCTCCAGTGATTTTTCACAAGTAAATTTAATATGGCAGAGGAAGTAAGAAAACATCTGAGCTCAGATATACTGCCTAATGAGCAGTCTTACTAGGTTAGATTTTAAGAAGACAGCAATGTAATCTGTCAGTTTAGCTCTGTGATGAATCGTTGCCAGAAGTGCCCATTCCTCTCTACTTTGTTCAAGTGAAGAAAGCTAAAGAATCTGTGATGAAATACACATGTATGAAAGTTTCATGAAAAATACTAATGCAGTCACTCCGTGATAGCAAACTGAGCCAAAAAGAAAGCATTCAAATTTTTAAGTATAGTACAACAAATATTTCATTAACACTTAGAAACATTTTTACATTACATTGAAACTTTTAAAAAGACAAAATCCACTGAATTTTGCATATACAGTATAAAAATCTTGGGTTGGAAGACAGTATGTCCTAGGGGTTATATAAATTCTGGAGGCAGAGTACTTCAGTTCACTTTTCTTGTCTGCATTTATTAGCTATATGACCCTGAGCAAATAAGGTCAATAGTTGTTTGGTTTTGGTTTTGGTTTGTTTGTTTTGCTCTTTTACTCACTGGGGATTATAAGAATACCCCCTTCATACTCTGTACCTAGTAGTTCGTAGACAAATGCTAGCCATTAGCGTTTTTTACTGTCACGTTCAACATTTTGACTGAATGTTTTTGTGTGGCTTTTAGATAAAATCCAAGTCCCTTTCTCATAGTCCATACCTGCCTAGATTCCAACTTTCTCATTTTTCCAGTCTACTTGCTCAGTCAGTTCTATCTGTACAATTCAACCTCCTTCTGCTTTTAGACAGTCGTACTTGCAAATGTGTCAGTGCAACATCCTCTACCTCTTACGCCTGTGTGACATTGTCCTTTCTTCTTATCCAGGTTATCGGTTGAGGCAACATCTCTAATGCTGAGTTTCTGAACTGATTACGCAGAGTAATCACATTCTCCTTCTATCCTGCTGCCCTGCTTTAAATTTCCAAAAATAGTTCTGTTATCTTTTTTTCGTGTGACTTTTTGTTTTGTCCCATAAAAAGCTAGTTTCTTTTTTCTGTGTAGTGCTGGAGATTGAGGCCAGGACCTTGTCTATGCTAGGCAGTACTGTACAACTGAGTTACATCTCCTGATAGAAAGGCTGGTTCCTCATGGGCAGAAACTTTGTCCTACTCATTTCTCTTTGTCCTCAGAACACATAACACTGGACTGGGAAAAGATAAACTTAACCTATGACCAGATAAATAGTTTCAATAATAAATACATTGATACTAAGTTCCAGACAAACACAACAGAGAAAATAAATAACCAAATAGAAATATTTGTACAATTTAGCCTTCAGAGGGAGATAAATACACCAAATTTAGAAATTCATTCTTGAAATAGTCATTGGGAGACTGAAAGAGTCTGCTCAGAGTATCTTATTCTCTTGTGTCTGTTACAGGGTCACCCAAAAAAGAGTGAGATTTAAGGAGGACATTGTCTTATGATGGTAATTTCTAAACTTTCCACTCAACTTTGTTAGGAAATAGTAACATTCTCTCGTCTCACTCCCTATATCAGGGATGGTGAACCTTTTTGAGCTTTCAGTGATATGAATGGCCCCCTGCGGCTGCATGCCATAGATCTGACACCACTGCACTATGCTGTGTAGGAAACAGCTATGTTTTTGTGAGTTCCTCCTTGTGGCAGTATCAGCAAGTAATGTGGATTGTATAAAACACCTGCAGATATTCCTCTTATCAATCCAGATTCAGATTTCAAAGTATAACTGGCAGCCACTGTTTCGAGAAAAATGAAGAACAGTGGCCTGATCCACTAAAGCAGCTGGGCTCTGGGTTATTGGAGGAACGGAAGCACAGTCGTATTCCCTAATGGTCACTATAGTCCGACCAAGTTTGACTTACAGATGGTTTTCATGCAAACTACACAGCTCTCAGCATTTTGCCTAATCAAACTAGAGAAGATGGAGAACTTATAGGTATTTGGGAAAATAGGAACATCTTTCAAAAGACACAATGAGATTTTTCTTAATAGCTTTAATGACAAGGATTACAGAGATTCAGTTTGTTTTACAAAAATAAGGCACTTTTTTTACTATTAAGTGTAGTGAAGGGTTTTCATACCAGGTACCATGTGTATATATTTACTTAATAGTGGAGTAAGATTTACTACTGTCTTCTTAGTGTATCACAGCTAAAAGTATTTTATTTATTTATTATTTATTTTTGAGACAGGGTCTCACTATGTAGTTGAGACTGCTGGAACTCATACTAAAGCAGCTGGGCTCTGGGTTATTGGAGGAACGGAAGCACAGTCGTATTCCCTAATGGTCACTATAGTCCGACCAAGTTTGACTTACAGATGGTTTTCATGCAAACTACACAGCTCTCAGCATTTTGCCTAATCAAACTAGAGAAGATGGAGAACTTATAGGTATTTGGGAAAATAGGAACATCTTTCAAAAGACACAATGAGATTTTTCTTAATAGCTTTAATGACAAGGATTACAGAGATTCAGTTTGTTTTACAAAAATAAGGCACTTTTTTTACTATTAAGTGTAGTGAAGGGTTTTCATACCAGGTACCATGTGTATATATTTACTTAATAGTGGAGTAAGATTTACTACTGTCTTCTTAGTGTATCACAGCTAAAAGTATTTTATTTATTTATTATTTATTTTTGAGACAGGGTCTCACTATGTAGTTGAGACTGACCTGGAACTCACTATGTAGCCCAGGCTGCTCTCGAACTCACAGTGATCCTCCTGCCTCAGCCTCCCGAGTGCTGGGATTACAGTCGTGCACCACCACGCCTGGCTCTTAAAAGTATTATTAATGGGTGAGCAGAATTCTTTCCTCTCTGAATCTCATGCTATCAGAGAAATCCAGACAGAAAATATATTCAGTATATTTGGACATAATATTTTTTGAATAATTTTGCAGCTGTACACTATAGTAAACATGATAAGTTATTTTCTCAATATCTCCTCTACTGCCTCAATAGCAATATTTGACTTTGTTCCCATCTACAATTTAACCATTTCAGGCAATATGTAAAGGTTGTTTAAGGCTATGACAATTATGCAGCCTGCCAAATATTTAATTTTCCAGCTTACCTTACTGCAAAATTAAAGCATAACTATATGGTGCAGTTTTGGATGCAGAGAGATAAGGGGATTGCTCACTGAGCTTAATGGAAAGATTCTGTGTTACTGATAAGGGAGGCATGTGTGCTTGGGAACCTGATCCTCTGTTCTTCCTAACTCGATATACTCAGTCATAGCAGCCACCACGAACAACATAGAAGGAACATAGAAAAAAATATATACAAATGAGTAGGGGCCTTTTCAATTTTATTGAGCAACTTAATCATGACTTAACCACATTCTTTCTCTGCTTAAATGAACAAAATAAGTATTAGATGTTTAAACCATGGTTAGATGTTCTACTACTTGAAGCAAAAAGCAGTAGTTCAAGCATTGCTTCTATGCCTCTATTCACTAGTCTTATTAAGTATATAATGAATAGACCAGTAAGAGAGCTGAAATAAAATGTACCATAATAGCCTGCAGTAATTTATTTATTCATTTTTATGTCAGTCAAATGCAATTCAGTTTACCTAAAACTAAAAATAATCAGGCAAGGGTAGGTGTCACTAAGTCAACAAAACTGGTGACATCCTAAAGAGTGACTGTTAAGAACCAGAACTGTGAAAAGAATCAATTATGTGGGGATAATATAAATAGAACTATTTCCCTTGAAATTGCTTATGTTCTTCCTGGTCTCTGTGTGTTTCCTCATCCCATTTATAGGAATTTTTCCCAGCGTTTCTTCTAGGAAACCACCAACTCCACATTTCACACTACATCTTCATGAAACCTTACCTGACTCCCTCTCACTAAATGCCCTCCAGTTTTGACTCTTTCTACATGAATACTTGGACCTTCTTTGCATTTCTCAGGGTTCTTTCAGATGTTTCAAAAACAGTACTGGGAATTGTGTAAGGAAAACTTACTGTGGAAGGGACATGTTGGAATTTGCCTTGCACACGACTCCACTCAGACAACTGAACACTAAAACATGGCCTTTTCCTTTTTCTCCCTTATATTTGAACACCATACGGACACTATCTTATACTCAGAAATTGGTTAGTTACAGGCTCTAAACATTTGTGAACATTTTAATGGAAGCCCAATTGAAACTTTTGATCCTACAAAAGTATTGTATCAAATCAGTATTCAAACTCCATTTTGGTTTACCAGGAGTACATAAAAAGGTCCATTTGAACTCAAATGAAATAGTCCCCTAAGAATCACATGCAATATATTTGTAAAAAAGTATAACCACAAAGCAGTGTGGTAACCATTGCATTAGATGTACAAATACACAGCCACAGAATAAATGTCCAGATGTTAGCTAGCTCTGGCTGAAAGTTCCAGGGGAACATCTGAGACAGATCTCAGAGTTCAGTACCCATTTGATGCCCGTGCTGGACCCGATTTGAAGAGAAGCCACCTGCCCCTGGGTGATAGAGCTTGAATATGAAGAACATATTTGCGGGATGAGGACAAGCTTTGGTCAAAGTTCAACCTGCAGGTGGCTTCTTAGATAAATGTAGATATGCAGGAAAGTTGCTAATGTAAACACCAGAAGTAATATTAAGCATAAATACCATCAATTACAAGTGTTACTGATTTTAGGACTCTCCCCCATCGGAGTGCTGTTGTAGTCACAAAACTGTATGATGCTCACTCATTTGTGATCTCCAGAGACACCCTGAACAGGACTCTGAATAATTTAGTACCACATTGGACCCTGAAGCATTTAAACCTCAGTTTTCAGACTGAACACGATTTATGGAAATATATTTGTCTTTCTAAAAATAACTGCTTTTATACCCTCTTCTCAACTCAATAATTTAAAATCGTTATGACAACGTACATCCTGTAATGAACAGCTTGTTACGCAAAGTAACTCCAAAATTTTCTCATAAAGGTTTTTTTTCTGACAGCTTATAGCTCACACTATTGGCAATAAAGTAAATGATTTTAGTTATTCCAGACACCTTAGCAATCAATATAATTTTAAATGAAAGTATGTCAAATGACTTCTAGTAGCTTGTGTAATGATCTCCTTACACAGATTTTATGTCTCAGAAAAAGAAATCTAGGATTTCTCTATGAAATTTGTAAACATTTTAGACCATAAGAAATGAAAAATACAGCAAAACAAAGAAAGGTTATTATGAAAACATTATGGCTGTTATTGGCAATATGATCTTAAACTGGCTGCAATTCTGTTAGAAAATAGAGAAAGGGCAAGATGAAAACGTTTGTTTTTAAGTAACTTTGTAACAGATCACAGAAATTTTATATGAACACTAGTAGTCAGTAACCCTGCTTTTAGTCCATTTTACAATAATACCTGCAGACACAATTTGGTGGGACACTCTTGTCTGGGTGGGATTCTTGAAAAATTATTTTGGAAACACTGTTCCGAAGATTTCAAAACATGTGTACAGTATTCCATCTGTTCAATCAAGTTTTGTTAATGTCCATAATGTAATACTTCTACTATAGGCTGAAAAAAAACCTCGAAGTAAATTGGTAGCAAAAGTAATCCCTCGGTATTATGGACCCAAATACATCAATATAAAGTGTCCTTAACTCCTATTCTTTATTTCTCATACCAACGAGACAGAATATTTTAACAAGTGATCATTTCACTCAAATTTCTTTTAAAGCTCAGTATTACAATCTTTGATGTATTAACATTTTTAATTCACCTATTTTTATTTCCACTCATCTAACTTCTTGAGAACTTGTATAAGGGATCAGGTTTTTATGAATATTTAGCAATAAAGACTTCTGAATACTGCTACTTAACGATTTATTTCTATATAATGAGTATTCTACACTTCCAACCATCAATTTAATCTGACAGATTGAAAATTTATTAAACAAAAAAGATAACCATTTATTTTATATGTACTTTATTTTCTAATTAGAATGTAACTGTGTTACACAGTAACTCAACAATATAGTTTTAAGTGGATTTGTTTGCTCATTGATGTAATTAGTTCATTTCTTATATTATGACACTAGCAAAGTTCATTCATTCATATAACAATCAGTGTAACCACCTACCTGTAATTACGAGTCACTGAACTTCTATTATTTGTCAGAATAGCTGCCATTGCTATAATAAGTGCATGAATTTATTAATAAGAAAATTCAGCACAAAAATTTAGCACAGCAAACACATTTTTAGGTAAGTTTTGGTTTGGAATCATCTGACACCATCCAGTTATCATTAATGACTGACCAAGAATTATCACTGCACAAGCATTGTATGCAGTTTGCAATTAGATGAGAACTCAAATATCTGTTAAGAAGCCGAATTGTATTTTTTAAAAACATTGGATAGGGAGAATCCTGCTATTTAAAATATACAGAAACAGGGCCAGGGATTTAGCTCAGTGGTTCCGCCACCTGCTTTGCAAGCTCAAGGTCCTGAGTTCAATGCCCTGTATCAAAAATAAAAATAAAAATAAAATACACAGACACAAATAAACCTAGAGTTCAAAATCATTTATTCTCCCTGAACCTTAGTTGTTTTAGTTGTAACGGTGACAACACCTAGAACAGCTTTAATTTATCCAGTTGTTGGGGTAAATTTATAAATGGAGAAGGCAGTTGTAAACAGCAAATTGATAATCAAATATTGCATCTTGCTTCGCCTTACTAAGGATTCAGCATCAGTATTTGACCATTTTGCTTTTCCACGATACTTACTGGTATAGACAAGTTGGAAGCCTTCATCTGTCCCTTCAGAATCCGAATTAAATTCTAGCCAGAGCTGATTTGAAGTACTACTCAGTGTGAGTCCTCGCATAGACGCACCAGTGAAAGCACCTAGGAGATGTGTTGTTTTGTCTTTTCCATCATAAATCTGAAAAATATATTTAAAGTTAAAATGTAACTGTTGCAATCGTAGAAAATTCCTCCTCGTCTTTCCACCATACTCCCTCTTTCAAAGATTAAACTTCTCACACTCTCATCTGGCTTTTTATCCGTGAATTACAGGCATGTCTTCAGTCGATATAAATTCTACTGAGATCAGAGCCATGCAATGTCACTACTGTAAAGTGCTCTACTCTCTTCATATTGACGAGCTAGTTTTTTTTTTAAACTATAATTCATGCCGAATTAAACCTTGCAAATGTGACCCCATGGGCTTCTGATACTTGCATTTCAGAAAGTTTTCAAACTATGGGACTTCTGTACCAACATGTTCATGTATTTCCAGATTATGTTTTTAAACATTTGCAGTGATGAATCTCAAGGTTTGCCTACAATGCACAATACTATCCATTTTCCTTTATGACTTCATTCTCAATGTGGTCTTTATTATCCCCGTGTCAGTGAAAATTGTTTCCTGGGAGCAATAACATTTTAGATGTGTGAATGATCTCTGGTACTCCAGTGATTAATATTACCTAACAAATCTCTCTATATTTTTTCACTACTAAGGACTGAACATAGGGCTTCACTTAGGTCGGACAACCGCTCTATCACTGAGCTAAATCCCTAGGCTCCTCCAGGCGAATCTTCCCTATAATTTACTTCCTCAGAGCGGAGGAGAGTGGTGACTTAGGTGAATGACCCTGAAAAGAAAAGCCCTGGAAATTCTGCTTCAAGACCTCCTGTCTCTTGCCTCAAATTACTTACCCACTACCTGGCATTAGAGTAAAAATTATGTCACTGGATTCCTACTCCAGTGATTTTGCTTCAGCACAGTGTTTCCTCAAAGTGGAACCCATAAGAATGATGTCACCTAAGAGAAGAGTTGCAGGTGTGATATTAAGTTTCATTACTAGCATTTATGTGCATGATACATTTTTCTTGTGTTAAGACTTCCAGTTAAAATTAAGAATCTGTTTAGAATACATTTTATACAATTTTGTTTTTTCAAATTATCTTTGCCACATATTGATATTGATGTCACACTAATCTTAAAAATTGGGACATTGTCATCGTACTTCTGATATCTGCATTCTTCAAATACAGTGTATGTTTTATACTTACAGACTAAAGATTTTCATCAATTTAGGAAAACATTCTAGTGTTTTTGGTTACTTAGTTACTACTTGTCTATCTCCCCTCCAATCTCCAATGTTTCAACAATGTACTACAATTTTCTCTCATAAAATGTGCATCTATGTCCTTCCTCTGTTTCTTAAACAATTTTCTACTGGGTGTTTCTTAGTAGCAACTAAGTTATCTGTAGCAAGTAAGATCTTTTAAATTTCCATTGATATCTTGGGTTTTTTTTGTTGTTGTTGTTGTTTGTTTGTTTTTGTTTTTTGGTACCAGGTATGGAACTTGGGTCTTTGTGCTTGCAAGGCAGGCAGGGGAATCACTGAGATAAATCCTGGCCCTCCCATTGATATCTTAAAGTTTAAAACCATTGGTCAATTTGTAAAGTCTTTTTTCCAGGGTGCAGGGTACTTTAATTATATTTTCTAATGATTTGTTATTAGTGTGTTTGTTTGTGGCTGGGGGGGTTAAGCCCAGGGTCCCTTGCATGTTGGGTAATTGCTCTACCACTGAGGTAGACCCCAGCCCATTCTTCTGTTCCACTCCCTTTCCCTTCTCCTCTTCTTTTTTTTTCTTTTTAGACAGGCTCCGCCAGGTTGCTCAGTCTAACCTCCAACTTGTGATCTTCCTGCCTCAGCCATTGTAGCAGCTGGGATTACATATATATTCCAGGAAGGCATCTCAGTTATAACTAAATTTAAACTTCTCTCTCAACTCTTGCACTAGTTATTTAGTTTGGTCTTTCTCCCTCTGGTTGTCTAATTTCCTTAATTGTGTATTTAATTAAGAGATTTTATGTTTTCTCATTACTGTCACAGACAAATGATTATTGTATCTATAGTTAGTGCAACATATATTTAGTTCAATACTTTTGCTGGGCCCTGTAGATATGATCATGAAAATATTATTCTTAATTTGAAGATTAAAAAAAAATAACCCAGATTTTGTGACATTAAAGACCCTTTAATCAAATCTACTTTTTAAAGCCAGAAGCATACTTCTTTTTTTAAAGGAACTTTAAAACATGCTTAAAACGTAAAAATTGAAAGAAAAAAATATGATAAATGAAATAATGCTTTAAAAATATAATTACCTTAAATTCTCCTAAGAGAACCTAATTCAACACTAAAACCTATGAGCTACAATTTATTTAACAATGTAATCAAAAGGTAAATGATATGTAAGTTCCACCATAAAATGAAATTTAATCATTCAAGTATGAAATACTGAATACCCCAAATTCCTCAAAGTGAAAAACAAATATCAATTTAAAGATTTTTTAAAAAAGAACTTTTATAAGTCAATGATGTTTATCTTTCAATGAAATCCTTCAAATATATTGGAATATGCGATGTAAGAGCGTGAAGGTCACAAGGAAGAATAAAGCAGTATAATTGAAGACAGATTACCTTTGACATAGACATGAATGCACACATACAAATAAGAAAAAAAACAAAACAAAACGGAAGATGCCTCTTTTCCAAAAGTAAATTTATAGTTCAGAGTGGTTAAACTAGATCTGATTAGAATTACATAGAGCTTTTACTTGAGACTGCAACTTTTTATCTTACTATTTTAATTAAAATTCAAATCTTTGAATATATTTTTATTAAGCCTATTCTATCTTCCTTTTTCCTTTTTATATTTTTACATTGACTTAAGAGTTAATATCACGGAAAGCAATGACAACTTCTGTAACACTAATATTACTCTGATGTGATTGTAATTTGTTAAAAGGCTGCAATTCATTCGATTATATTACACCAGAAATAAATAGAACTTAACATTGCCATATTTTAATTATTGAATCTCATCAAGGCCTTATATTAGCTAAGGTGTGCAGATCCTTTTCAATCTGTCAGGTGAAACTTTATAAACTACTTTCATCATTCAAAGTACTTGTGGGCAGGGATATCATAAATGGATCATTAGAAGACATGAAGTTGATTTGAATCTGAGAGCAGAAACTAAATTGAAGAATGAAAATAAATAGCACATACACATATGTGTGATGATTCAAACCTCCACATTATTTCTCCTCTAGAATATTAGAATTTTCATTTTTGGTCTTTTGCTTTATAGATTGTGATTTGGAAACAAATCAGTTTCACAAATACATTAAATTAACTGTCAAAGTCTGAATAAAAAGAAAAATTGCACTGTTTAACCAAAAAGAGTTCTGTTCTAAAACTTATTCTATTCTCCCTAAAGATAGTATGAAACAGAGTAGAGAATCTGAATGTGTACCCAGTTGCTTTTTACTAGCTACATACAGTTTTTCTTCAATTATATGAGTTATGAGTTATTAGATTTTACTAAGGGAGTTGATGACGTAGTGAAGGGTCAGCTTTCCAGAAGCTTTGATTAAAAAAACAAAGTTGAAGTCTCATCTCTGTATCAGAGTCTTGTGGTTTGTGAAAAATTAGTTCATAATTGTGACCTCAAGTATGGCAACAAATGAAAGGACCTCATAAGGCCCAGCACAGCGTTCTACTCGGAAAGCATTGAGAGAGTGCTTCTGAGGCAGGAAGTAACCAAGGATACCAGGGAACAGAAAGCAGACTTGGGAGATATGCGGGGGTTTGGATCATGGGTGTGCGTGGTGGAAAGTGTTCAACAGTTCTCAATCGCGTCTGGTGAAGGTGTATTCTCATTTATATTTTAAAACATATATTTGTTTTTATAGAAAGAAGACAGACCTTCTGAAAAAGGTTTGATGATAAACATTGTGGGCTTCTCGGGACTGTACTACTTCTTTCGCCACCATTCATTCCTACCCTTGTGGCACAAAAGTAGCCACAGACAATGAGTGAATGAATTATCATGGCTTTCCCAACAAAATTTTATTTACAAAAAGAGTGTCAGCCCAGTGCAGGGGCAGACGTCTACTGCCCTCAACTGCTCCAGAGGCTGAGTGGGCGGGATCCCTTGAGCCAGAGAGCTGGGCAGCCTAGGTGATACGGGGAGAGCCCATGATTTTAAAAAACAATAACAGTATGGCATCATACCCAACCCAGTCCTCAGATGGCTGTTTTCCAACTCCAGATTTGAAGGTGGTATAGCATACAAATTTAACATTATTAATGAATACTCGATATTCTTATAAATTCGTATAGCTAAATAATTCTCCCAGAATGCTTTCATTATTTTGCCAAACTTCTCTGTAGTACAAAATATGAGTGAAACTGACAGAAGAAGCTCCTGAATGAATGCTGTTTTTTTTTTTTAATGTTAAGAGGAAAAGAGCAACATCAAAACCCGATTATATCAGAACTTTACAGGTTTGCCAGAAATGTGAGCAACTTTACTGAACTGAATGAAATTTTGAAATACCAGAAAAATATTTCCTCAGTATCTTGAGCTATCTGCAATATAGTAGCGATTGACACATCTATTTCTACATAACCCAAGATAATGAATAAAATAATCCATCCATCCTCCGGGATTTGTAGTGTTTGCTGACTTCTGGGGCATAAATAGTGTACAGGAAATACATATCCAGTTATCAGTCAGGTGCTATTGGAAGTGACAACAGAAGGAGACACAGCTAGGGAAGCAGAGATGACAGACCACCTCTATCAAAGGGCAAAAATAACGACAATTTAGTTTAATGATCATAATTGGCTTGTTTAACATTTCATTCCATAAAACAATAAATTTCTTGATGGGGTGAACAGAGGAAGTTGATTTTATAAACAGAGACAATGGGCTGAACAAGGCAGAAACAAAGGAACAAAAAAGCAGACTGATCATTACAGAATTACTTGTGAGGTGGAAACAGGGCAATACATAACAAAAATGATTAGTTAACATCAGGCTCTTTGCATTTACGTCTTTTGTGAAAGGATTAATACAAAGGGACTGTCATTATCCTGCCAACTGGACCAGGCCTGTTCGGAAAATCTGGCTTTATCTATAATCATGATCTTCCAAAAGTTCAGATAAATGGCTTAGTTTCAGTCTGTTGATGTGGAGCTTCCCCACATGGGTGACTGGTTTGAGTTTTAGCTTGATCTGCTGGGGCTTCCTAAAGGCCTTAGTTCAAAACAATGGCTTTTTATCATTTTTTATTCAGTCTCTCAAAAGCACTATTAATTAGGAAATTAGATGTCAAATTTACTACTTTTAAAAAGTGTAATTTAATTCTAATTAATTTATTAGTAATTTGACTACAGTCTCTTTCATAATATAACTTTTAGTAATAGTTACATTTAAAATTCAGCTCTAAAAATTACTGAAAAATCTAACCACTGTGTTTTACAACTGTAGATCCAAACTGTCATTACAGACAGGAGAGAAACTTGGAAACCATGCATCTTAGACAACAACAAGGAAATAATCTCCTGATAATAGCTCTAAAAGAATATTATTATTCAGCTCCTTCATCTATCTTATCTTTCATTAACATGTCATTTTCCCCCAAACTCTCCCTCAAATGTTCAAGACCAGTTTCAAGTTATTATGCTGGCTCTTCTCCATAATCACCCATCAAGTATAAATTTTGTACAAGAAGTAATTCTTCAAACTACAAAAGGCTGCAGTGCTAGCTTTGCTGAAAAGATTGCCTCAGATTCTTGTAGCTGCTAAATTATTTTATGTAAACCTAGTGCTTAGTCTTTATGAGAAAATAAAACAAGCGCAAGAACAACAAAAACAAAAGTAGTATTTCTGAATGGTATTCAGGTTTCTCCCTATTACTCTGGCAATCAGAACTAGTCACTATCCATTTTTTATAGCCTAACTATAATAAGCACCTCCTCTAGCCATTATTTGAAAGAATTAATTAAATTATATATTGCACATGAGGGCGAAGGAAGACATTCAGTATCCCTGCCATACCCTGCGTAAAAAGAACAGAAAAGTACATGCTATCAGATTCCAACCAACCGAGATAAACATTGCTTTGGTGAGTTAAGCAAAGAGCAAATGAGTTATGCTCTGATTCAGTCTTAGAACTTTACATCTTAGCCATTCGGATGAAATAATGACAGAAATTCAGGTAGGAAAAAAAAAAGAAACAAAAACAACGGAGTGATTGGTGAGACAACGGGGACAGAACCGACTACACGGAATTCCGGGGCGACAGTGTTGTAACAGAGAGTTGCTGAAAAGAGGAGAGCACATTATGCCAAGCAGGAGCTGGAGATTCTGCAGTTGGGAAACTCTAGCCTAGCAGGGTAGACCCACTTGCACTCCTGAACACAACCGAGTGCTCACTGAGCTCCACCGAAGACCCTGAAATTGAAGTATTTGTCAGCCTTCTTTTATCTTTCACCATCTCCTACCTTAGGTTGTCACTTTTTATGAGGTCCTGCCTTTCCCAACTTAATACATATGACATGTATTCTTTACTCTAAGTAAGGGAGACTTTAGTGAGAAAGCGCTTTGAGTAACATGGCTATTTTATACTTAAAAGCCATCGTCTCTTAAGCCAAAAGAATTTTCCAAATAATAAGCATCATTCAACACAAAAAGTAATATAAACATTTTCAGTATTTCAAAGAGAAAGGAGAGAATATTTTAATAAGAATCGTATTAGTTATGAATAGTTGGTTTGGGAAAACACTGAGTTTTAATTCATAAACACATTTGATACAGACACCAACTAGTGACTATGATTGCAGCTCTTATTTATGCCTTGATACATTTTTCCCTATAGTAATTCTGAAGAAAAAAAAAAAAACTACTATAGCAATGCTACATAGACATAAACATCTCATCTGAAGTGCTGGAGATCAAACCCAGGGCTCTGCGCATGACAGCCCAGTGTTCCACCTCTGAGCTATACCTCAACCTGCAAAGGTAACTACTTTAACAGGGGGAGGGTACAGAGGATGAAGTGGAGGTGGGAGGGTTTCAAGTGGTGAATTGCTCACCTGCTAGGGAAAAGTGAACAGTATAGGAATGGATAAATTAGCCTTAATTAATATTAAAATGGTATACTTTTAGTGTACTATAGGAAATGTTTCCCAAACTTTATACAGACTTAATTTCTTACTTCACTTAAGAAAATCTTCACAATTAGGAAAAATATACATTTTTAACAACTTACATGTGTTTTTATAAAACTACTTATTTTTATTCTAGGTGTCAAATATCTATAGTGCAAAATGTATTATTACATGATTATGGAAATATTATATTTATCATACATGTAATATATATTTATATTTATTTCCAAAGTATTTTCTTTTTTAAAAAAGGTACATTTGAATATTTCAAATTTTTATATTAATACATTTATACTAAAATATTTGCAAAATACATTTTTTCTAAATTTATAGACATTCATGTCTTGGTCTTTTTTTTTTTT
>NW_022900917.1:11598372-11604113 GCF_012274545.1 Fukomys damarensis | reverse complement strand
TTTTTTTTTTTTTTTTGTACCAGGGATCAAACTCGGGCCCTTGCAGCTGCAAGGAAGGCAGCAAACCACTGAGCCAAATCCCAGCCCCACTTATTAGCCTTAAATAATCACAAAATTGATGTTTAGTCTCAAATGCAAATAATTCTTGATATATCAATAGAAATAATTATGTTACTTCATAGACATCAAAATCCAAGCAAATTTTCATTACTTTTCTTAAATTAATGGCTATTCATATGCTAACTGTGTTTTTATATATAACAATTCCTAAATGAGAAATTGTGTGCAAAAATTTTCTTATTTTGGTGTTATTAGAATATAAAATGTCATAAATTACAAAAACCAACTTTTCCTACTACAGATACTCATCAGAAACAAAACTTTCTTTTTTATTAAAGTAATAATAGAACTGTAGGAATTACTGTATAATATACAGTATAATGTATAATCGTCAAACAAAACGATGATGTATATACATATACACATGTTTATAAATTTCTGCATATATAATAATTGAAATAGCCAGAATATGAATATGTCTAAATTTACCTACCTTAAGAACATCTCCTTGTGCTAAATGAAATGTTCTGGCTGAGATGTTGATTCCTTTTCCTGCTTGAACCTGAATACTATAAATGCACTCATGGTTGTTTTCGTAGTTGAGTGGATAATTTGGAGAAAGCAAAATCCCTTCATTATTTGTTGCAGATGCACCGCATTCAGCTGCAAGTAAAACAGAACATTGAAGTACAATTTAATAGAAGGTAATATTATTTTCATACAATTTTATGTATGGAAGTGTAAATGCAGTGTTTTACCTATTCTTAATAGAAAAATAATGTACAGAATGGCTGTGTTGTACAGATGATTTATTCTTATCTAAAATAGAACATGGCAGAAGAGACCACTACCCATGGAGATGACATATGTTCATGAAATGGAATATATAATATATTTTATAAAATGTTACAATTTCCCCTTGAATGACAGGACAGCACAGGAAAGAATAAAAGCAAAAAAAAAAATTTAGGAAGTGTTTTGAGTCTATAGATTTCTCTGACACATTCAAATTTGTAAACTAATCCTTTTAAATATAAAACAAAATATATATAGGAATTTTGCTTTAAGATTATACTAGTTTGATTTTATTTTTACTTTTAAAATTGTTTTGACATTTATTCTTTTAATAGTCAGCATTTCCCTTATCTAAGAGCATTAAGACCATAAAGAAATCTAAACATAACATTATCATTTCAATTGTAAAAATCCAGCAACCAATAAGGATCACAAATTGGGCATCTGGGAAATTGTACTATTTTTTTTCAGTTTAAACCTAGATAGGGTTAAAGCTTACTAATAATATATATGGACCTCCTAACACTGAAGACTAATTGTGCAAAATTTGAGAAAGCATTTAAACACTTAGGAAGACTTGAAATTTTTCTCAATAAATTTAGTTTTATTTTAATTTAAGAACCTTGTAGCAATATTACACAAATAAAACAATAAGTCCTTATAATTATCAAATGTTTCAGAAATTTAATTTACTCATTTAAAAAATCTTTTCTAATTACTTGCTCCATTACCAAACCATAGAGCAGGAAGATTTATATTTTCAAAGGTGTAACTAAAAAGAAAAGAAATCAAGACATTACATTCCCGAAATAAGACCTGAAAATAATGATTTGTGGGAACAATCCTAAGATAAAGACAACATGGTAAATGGCAATGAATTGATCTACAGTTTTCAATGCTCAAACATTAACAAAAATAAAGCTGAAGATAAGAGCCTAATGAGAAAATGAAACTATGGAGAAGACGCAGTGGCCATACCACCAATATTGTGTGAAATGATAACGAAAATGAACAGGCAACGCGCTGACCAATAACCAAGCAGTCACATGAGAAAATGCCACCCAACACAGTGCTTCTCCTAATTCCTTTTAAAGTAAAGAAAAAAGAGAACCCACAGACTCCCCAAAGCGTTTTCAATCATATTTTCTTGTCATTTTATTTACACGTCTTCAAACAAAAACAGAGATATCTTTATGCTTTGAATTGTGTATAATCATAAACGAAAACAATTTTACAAACAGAGGAACTGGATGTCAAAAAAAGCTGAAAATAGCACAGGGATCCACTGTGGCAGAAGATTTTATATTCCTGAAATTAAATCATCTTTTGTAAAGTATTTCAGAAACCAGCTGCTGGAGTACGGGCTTCTGGAGTCCACGAGTTCCTTAATTACACTACGTTACAGAAAGACTCAATCCTTTCCAAGTTTCTCCCACCTGCCAAATGTGAGTACGTGACCCTGTGTGGTCTTCACACAGTGGGAGTTATTTATATTTTTAACCTGCAGGATTTCTTCCCATTAGTTTATTAGGATCACCGTGTGCTTATGGGTGTATGAAGACAGATGCATCCAAATCATAGAGATGATCCAGAATGAATGCGTATTTTTACCAGTTTATGTAGAAAAAAATTAAACTAAATTATTTCATACAAGCACAGAGCTTTAAAAATATGCTCTTAGATGGAAATATTGATCCATAGATTGAAAGGTTTTAAAAATTTGGAGACAGTTTCAAAATTAAGCTCCATTTCTTTGGAGTTGTATGGCTTTGTACATCAAAACTTCTGTAGGCGTGTGTGTGTGTGTGTGTGTGTGTGTGTGTATGTTTGAGAGAGAGAACAGACAGACACAGACACAGAGATAGACACAGAGAAGATAAAATAGAAAACAGGTAGATAATGTATGTTGAATATTTATTCCATCCTGGTACATATGAGCACAATACATTAAAATTATCTTTATAAATATTGTAAGTATCAATATTCATGGTGACATCATGTTACATATACTAGAAAACTTTTTTAAAACAACACCGGGATATTTATCTTGTTCTCAAAATGAAAAGTCTTTCCAGATGTAGAAACACATTTTTCTGTGAAAAGACAGGGGATTCTTTCTAGGGAATTATTCTAGGGAATTATTTATGATATTATAATCATTTTAGCAACTTGCATAAATTGAGCAAGACATAGATCTTGATATATCCAAATCATAAATCACTTCAACTACCATTAAAAATCTAACAATAATGTATTAAGTTCTCTACATTTCATTACTAGTAAATGTCTTCTGCCATAAATACTTTGTACTCTTTAAGTGACAATGACCTTTTAGTTTAAAGATAGTTTATTTCATATTTTAAAATTAGCCTGATTTACAATTTTAATTGGTTTTCATTGGACTTGGTAAAATAAAATTAGCCTGAAGGATTAAGGACATATTTGGATTAAATTAGCACCTTTCTCATTGCACTGGGGTAGACCACGTAAGTCATGGACCCCAGTGCAAAATCAAAACTCAACTGCACTTACTGGAGAAGTTTTAAGAAATTCAAGAGACCAACACAGTAATATACCAAGCATGGAGACCTTTTTAGCATGGAGCCTTGGGTGACTGTATGGGTTTTACATCCATGGAACTTAACGGCATTTATTTCTCACAATAATCCTGCAAGATGCAGTTTATTTTCCTCATTGTTATAAAGACACCAAAGTGAGCTTTCTTGCCAACATCAAAGAAATCGGTTTAGCAGAGCTGGGAATTACACTGTCATTTGTGGTTGCCCGTGGTGTTAAAGGATGCATGCCTAATTTCTCTTTCAGATCAAAATATTTTTTAGGAACTGTAGATAACTTATGAAATAAATTATTGTTTTAAGAGACTCACAAGGCACATTGGTGCATAATGAACAAAACTTGTTTCATTTTGTTGTGATTTTAGTTTTACAGCCATGCAACCTCATAAAAACAGAGGTCATTACTGATTATTCCAGCTCCTCTGAGTAACTTGTGTGCTGATGCGTGAGCCTTGACACGTTCAATGAAATGTTTTGGGATCTAGAAAAAAAGCAACAGCAACCAAAGAACAGAAGAACAGTACTGCAGATAGGTATTAAAAAGTTAATTATTTACAAATTTTAAAAATAATTCTTGAGTGAGAAGGAAGCACTATAAATCAGTATTACAGAAACTAAGAGGAATTTGAAACTATTCCGGGTATAATGGTACAAAAGTTGCCTTTGTCTTAGGCTTTTATTTCCACCCACTCTATTAAAGGATATTGTATTAAAAATAAAGACATTGTATTAAAAATTAAAATAAATTGTATTAAAAATAAAAGTATATGTGGGCTAGGGCTTGTGCTGGGGATCAGAACATATCCATCTCTTATATAACTGACAAATGTATATTCTGTTACTCATCATTTGCAACACTCAAGGTCATTATCAAGGGGAAATGCTAAAGTACAAAAAATGAAAATCTATTCATAACGTTCTACTTATATACAAAGGACCATGCAAACATTTGCTTTTCAGTGCATTCATGAAGCAAATTTCTGATAAAAGTAGGTTAACTAGGAACTCATTTAATCTAATACCAGACTTCATGAGTTAATGGATTAATAAAGAATTTATTTTACAAGAAATCTGTGTTTTAATGTTCACATTTAAAATATACTTAAAACCGGCACCCAGAGCTCAATGCAAAACTAATATTTGTAGGTATAAGCTCTCTTTCAGTACTCTTGCTACATAAGTCTTTCTTGGATTTGACAACATCAACATCAACATCAACATTAGCCAGTATCACACAGCTGGATCTTACATCCAAGTCAAACAACTGAGCACGCATCCAGCTCGGTCATGTAGTGAAGCAACACCAGGGCAACATTGCTGTACACATCTGATCTTGCTTCATCTATGGAGCAAAATTCTTTGCTGTTTCAAGAATATACTCACTAGCAGCACGACACAGTTGAGAGTATCACACAAGGGCATTTACAGTGCCACCTCTTTGCCTTTCTAGCTGTGACCCAAACTTCTCTCCCATCCTCTCTACTCCTGTCATCCACCCTGCTCTCTTCAGCTGCATTGTCATAGTCTCTCACTCTAACCTTTGAATATGCTATTAAATAAAGCTTCAGATGAAAAAAAAAGACAACATTAAATTACACTATTGTGGTTAGATTCCAGCAGCCAGTGGCTGTGATGGTGTACGGATATTGTCACTTGTAGTTCAGGGATATTTCTCAGAAATATTAGTCATGGATTCACACGGACGTACTGGTATTAATAAAAATCAAAACTAATATTTTTATTTTATGTGACATGAATAGCACAGCTAGTTTTCACACATATGCTTTAAATTAGAAACTATAAGTGCTGGGGATTTAGTTCAGTGGTGCCACACCTGCCTGGCAAGGGCGAGGTCCTGAGTTTGATTACTAATGCCAGAAAAGTAAATAAATAAATAAAAGACCAAATACAGAAGAAAAAGAACATTATTTTCACAAAAAAGAAAATATACATATTAGCAAGTTTTGAATGAATATTCTAAAATGTGTTAAAATTCATCAAGAAGAGTTAACAGCAGAGCAGCAAACTCCAAGAGAGATGGCTAATTACATGATACTAGTAAGATATGTTACATCAAAGAACATAAACTACACAGGAGCAAGATGTCGGAGTAAAGGAAGTCCTAGAGATCTGAGTGGAAGAAGTTCTCTCTTACCCAGCCACCATAGTACAGACTTACCGTCCCAGCGACTGGGGAGACTAAGGTGCAAGAACCACTTGAGCCCAAGAATTCCAGACCAATCTGGGCAACATAGTGAGAATCCATCGCAAAATTAAAAAGGAAAGGGAAGGGGAGAGAAGGGGAGGGAA
>NW_022900917.1:11577167-11598034 GCF_012274545.1 Fukomys damarensis | reverse complement strand
GGGGAGGGGAGGGAAGAGAGGACTGGAGTGCAGGGGGAGGGAGAAGGGTGTAGAGGAGGATAGAAAAAGGAGGGAGAGGAAGAAGGGGATAAGAAGAGGAGGAGGCAGAGTAAGACAGAGGAGAGGAGAGGAAAAGAGAAAAGGAGACAGGAAAAGAAAAGGAAGAGGAGAAAGAAAAAGTTATCTTCCAGCCATAGTGGCATCTATTAAAAATATTCAAATTTAACTGAACCATTACAAAACTGTGATGCACTGTATGGGGGACACACTGTGGATTATTCCCGAAGCAGGCTGCGAGTAGTTCAGGCGGTGAAGACTTAACCCCTCAGCTGTCTCACTGGAAGAGGCTCACGGGACTCTCAGCAGCACCTCATAAGCACTGCGGTAGTTGCACAGGTTAGCGCGACCATCCCGCTAATGACCACGACCACAGAAATGGCCTGTGAAGCTGCGGGGCCCAATATGAGACAGCATAGTAACTGAGGTCGGAGAAACTCACACGCAAATTCCATCCCCATGACTAAAATCCCCTTAACTAGAAGGACAAGGTTCTAGTTACAACTCCACGTTTTGTCTGCTCCTTTCCTAATTCGATAATGCTTTGTTTTTTCCTTAAAAGCCTTGATTGCATTAGTAACTTGTCCACAGCAACTGCACATCTCCTCACATAGCCACTTTGCCCCGATCTGACCATGATGTCATGAAAAAATAGCAGTGGCTTGGACTGGCCAAGGTGTTTGCTGGTTGATCATCAGTGGTCATCCCGGCTTTCCACCTTTTTCTTTAATTTTGTCTTTGAGCCTTTCTACAACTCTGCATAGTACACTGGGCAGGAGATTGAAACCTACTACAAGAGTCTCAAGTACACTAGATGAAGGAATGTCAAGATTTCTATGCAGGAACTGTTTAAGAGTTTATAAAACATGCCCGTGACATATCTTTCACAGTAAAAAAGAATATGATCTTTCTAATAGAAACAATTTATTTTCTTAACAACATACCTAGGCTGAGATTGTGTCCTGAAATATTTGAAGTGGTTAGACAAACCAGTGAAATGTTCTGATTTGAAAAACATATTGATTGATTGATTGATTGATTCAATACATCCTTATTATTTAGTAGGTATGGGTGGTAGCTGAAACTCATAGCTGGGGAATTTTGACCTTTTGTGAGTTTTCAGGATAAACTTTCCTAAGGACTTAAAAAGTTTTGGTCTGAGTCATAAGATGAAGACAGGAGCCTAAATGACCTACATTCTATTTTTTTATTTATGAATTTATTTCGAGATTTGGGTGAGAAATCTATACTCTGGGGCTAGTGTTTTCTGAAAGAAACATACGTCTACCAACTTTAACATAAGCCAAGCCTCTTGTTTTCTTCATGCTATATCTAGAACAAATCCTATATACTTGTTAAGTGATATCACTAGCTGATAAAGTCTGTTTAATAATATAATTCTACAGTGGAATCAAGGGTAAACTACTAATACATTATACTGTTTCCTCTCTCTAATATGAACTTGGGAGAGTCATTGTTTTGGTTACTTTTCTCATTACTGAGACAAAATTTGTGACACCAAAAGTTAAGGAAGGAAAGGTTTATTGCGCTCACAGTTTGTAGAGGTTGCTATAGTCAGCTGGCTCCAAAGCAGGGCACATGACAATAAAGCATCAAAGAGGAGAAACAGTTTATAATGGGCAGAAGGTAGCAAATAAATTTAAAAAAAACAAGCATTCTTCTGTTCATTATATGTATGCAGGCTACCCATCCTAGGGCAGATGCAGCATTCACACCCCTAGTCCTGGCCAGAAAACTATGCCAAACCAATCAGTAGACCGATTCAGTAATCTCACATTCTTGATCCCAGTCTGAAGAGACCCCTCACTATGACTGCATGGGGCTTTGAGAGGGCATCTAGACAAGAGCCAAATCGGTCATCTTTACAATAGAAATAATCACATAAAAATACCATAGAGTGTAGCAAAGTGTTAGGGAAATAATTTTGGAGACCTGATTGTTGGTGCTCTTTATAGAATATAAATATTTTCTGGGCAATTTCTAGTTTACACATACAATACATTTTACATACATACATAACACACACACACATTGATGATACCTTTTGTGGAAAACATGGTATTTTTATTTCAATGAATAAGTAAAAATATATTTGAGTTACACGAAATTTTTTGCTGAATATAAAAATTATATATTGATAAGGATAGCGCTAACTGAGTAGAAGAGAGATGCATACTAGAATCTGGTGTTAAGAGCCACAGCTGCAGTGAGGAATTCACCAGAGCAGGGATATCCACTGAATTTTGAATTTTTCTCACTTACTAAAAAACAGGCAAGGCCATGCATAATTAATCTCCATTACTAGGGTAAAGAAATATATTAGTTTCTATTGTGGACATGCAGTCACATATTTTCAGGTAAACTGGTAAAAAGTATTTTAATAATTTGACCAGAAAATTAGAAATATGTCTATGATCAGAGAAGTCTGCAGTTATTTCTTAAAATTCGCATTGCAACTGAGTCTCATACTATTTTGATAGCACCACTGGTTATTTTAAAATTCTTTTGTGAAATAAGTTAAATATATTTTGCTTAGATTATTTGAAATGCTTTGAAAGCTTTGAAGCATAAATGTATGGTATGCTAAATCAAATAACATGTAGCATTAAGCAAAAATATTTTTTTCTAAATTTTATTCATTACCAGACAAAAATAATGATAACATGACTTTCATCACAGAGAATAAAGATCAAACAAAATCAATCCTTTCTCTTTTGCATATAAATTCACATATATCTTTGGTTTTAATCATAAAGCGAATTATATTTCAAAAATAATGTGCCACTATGACATTATTTATTAAAGGACATTATTTTATATGTGATATATTCCCAAGAAATCAAAAATATTGCCAATAAAATAAAACAGTCAATGTGACTTGTGTGAATACATAATTTTTTTTAAATGTTAATTTTAAAGGACCAGGGATTTAGCTCAGTGGCTCTGCCACCTGCCTTGCAAGCACAAGTTCCTGAGTTTGATCCCTGGTACAAAAAAAAAAAAAGTTAGTTGGATCTAATAAATTGTAAAATATATTAACAGAAGTGATTTTTAAAAAGAGTATTACTACTTTTCTTCCTTGAGGCAGCAGTTACTAGTAACATATTTGTTCTTCAGGAAATTTTAGTCAAAATTATGTTATTCAAATAGGAATAAAGAGATAGAGTTTAGAAAGTAGAGAAGTGTATTCCTTCCCTTGACATTGCGGAGACCATGAGAATCTACCAGCACTGCACTCACCCTACATCTTCCTTTCTTTGTTCTTCTTTGATAGAAGTGGCACTTCACCAGCTTTCTCCTTCCAGCCTCTCTAAGTACAACGCACCTACATATCTGAATGCAAATAGGGGCTTATTGACGTTATTTATGATCAGTAATGTTTAAAATTTTCTGTGGAAAAATTTACTTTGCGAATTATTGTTTTCTCCTTAAAATTACTTTTTATACCTAACGATAATCAGTGTTACCATACAGGGCTTTTTAATTGCATTTACAGTTGAAGAACCTAAATTCAAAATATTTTTGTATTGGAGCCAGGGATTTATTGCAGTGGTTCTGCTGTCTGCCTGACAAGTACAAGGATCTGAGTTCAATCCCTGGTATCACCCCCCAAAAAGAAGAAGCAAAATATTTTTGTATTGAATATGCAATTATCTGTCACAAGTTTGGAGAATTTTTATAGCTTGGCACTGCCTTCTCAGACAGATGTGAGGGTTTATTTACTAATTACAAATGTTTATTATAGGGACCAGGGATGTAGCTCAGTGGTGCTGCACCTGCCTGGCAAGTTGAAGGTCCTGAGTTCAATCCCAAGTACCACAAAAATAAAGTTTATTACAATCATAATCATTATGAATATACCTGGAAAATATAAGAACTTGGGATAAGGTTCTCTGTTCATGTGGTATGTACTCACACACACGTTAACTCACTGCTACATGTGTAATCGGTAATGTGGAAGGGGATGGCGAAAATGAAGATGTGATCAGTTTTACAAAGGCAATGAGAGGATAATATCAGGAAAGACTTCATGATTAGGTTAACTGTGATATACTTCCACAAAGTGGCTCAAAGGCAATCAAAATGTATGAAGAAGCTGTTCCAGGAAGAGGGAACTGCTATAATGGAAGCAAACATTAGTCAGCCACTTAGAACCCAGAGCTCATGGGCTGTTCTAAAGTTTGTGGAAATGTGTTATTATGTAGGCAACAGAGAATAGCTGAAGAGATCTAAGGTGAGAAAAACAGGATCAACTATGAGAAGCCTATTATGGTAGCTCTTTGGGGGAATGGATTGTGCACTCTGTTTAACACAGAATAAAAAATGTAGAGAAGATTGCTATAATGTTTCAGACAGGAGATGGTGAGAGCTTGGGTTAAAACTATATAGGGAGAGGAGATGAAAAAGTAAAAGTTATAGAAGTTCAGGACAGTTGAATGTGGGCGTATGAAAGAAAAGAAATGATGGATAAGACAAGAGGAAGAATGGCTTTCAGATAATGTTTGTTACAAACTTATGACTGCACATGATAAATTTACTATGCCTATTATATAGACAGAGAAATCCACTAAGAGTTAGACATATCCATACCCATGGGAAGGATATTTCAAGCCACAGACAAAATTTTTATCCAGAGAACACATATGGATTGAGAAGAAAATAAAATCCTGAGAGCAGGGAATAGCTAACAGTATTTCTCCTGTGCCATGACACTAATAACAGTTGTCTACATCTTGTGAAGGCCCAACAGATTCTAACTCAATGTCAAAGAGACAGAAATATGACACAGAGAGATTCTTAAAATAAAAGCATGAAAGCAATAATTATAGAATACAAGAACAAAATATTCCTTTAATCTAATAGAATTTAAGGTTACTTAGAATATGATATGAAGTCCATACCTAAATAAGAAAAATAGCAACAGTTAAAATAGTTAACGGTGTTAAATGCTTTTATATGCACTTTTCAGCGAAGCAAGTTTGTGACTCTAAAGGAGTTTGAAGGTGGGTGATCTCAGACTCTGAAATTAACCACACCCATATTCCTACTTTCAGATAAGCAAGATACAGCATGCAATCAGGAGACTTTACTTTCTCCAGGAAGAAGTTAACACAACTTATTATGCTGCAAAGCAGAAGGTGTAAGAGAAAAGCACATCGTGTTCATGAGTTTAAAGAAAGGAGAAATTATTTCTTTATGGTTGGAGAACATATCATCAGAAAAGTAGCACTTTGGTTATATTTTGAAGAAAGAATAAAATTATGACGAACCGTAAAGTGAGAAGGAGGATTTAGGTGACAAAGAAGAACACTGCATTTAAGAATATTGAGTTTTATGGTATTAAAAAGGAAAGGAGAGGCAGATGTGAATTTTAATTTTACTTATTCCAACAGGAAAATTTATATCATGTCCCTTCCACCTTCATAAACGTCTTATGCCTACAAATGTAATTTCTCTAAAATAAGCTGACTAAATAAATAAAAGTAAACCTTAATCATAATATAAGAAAAGTTAAAAATGTATTCCTACTACAGATTAAAATATGTCTCAGATTCAGCACAAACTAATAAATTTCCCAAAATATAAAGGTTAGAGCCAAGACTAGGAGTTTGTGTTTGTAATCTCAGCACTCTGGAAAGCCGAGGCAGTTCACAAGTTTTAGACCCGCCAGGACTAATTAATGACTTTTCTATACCCTGCCTCAAAATAAAAATTGAAAACTTGTGTTGATATTGCTCAGTATGAATGTGTTGGGTTTAATTATCAGTCACCAAACCAAACCAAACAAAGTCAAAAATCCAAAAACAAAACAAACTGACAAACAGAAATGTGTGCAAGAAAAGATTTCATGAACAAAACCTCAGTCATACGGGAACTAACAAAGAATCAACAACTGGAATCTCATCTTATTAATAAGATTCTGAACAGCAAAAAAACACCAACAACAGTGTGAACAGACAACCCACAGTGTGGGAAAAAAATTTTACCAGCTTTTCCTCAGTCAAATATTAAATATATAAATAATTTTAAAAAGTCAGACCTCCTAAATTTAAAGACCTAATCTAAAAGTGGGCATCTGAAAAAAAACCGACATTTCTCAAAGATGTAGAAATAGCAAATAAACATATGAAAAAAATTCAACATCATTGGCCACTCAAGAAATGCAAATGAAAACAATGCTGAGATTTCAACTCACATGAGGAAGAAGGGCTGCTATCATGAAATCGATCAATAAAAAATGCTAGTAGGGCTGTGGGGATAAAGGAACCCTACTCCTCTGTTGGTGGGTATGTAGACTGGGGCAACCACTGTGGAAATTAGTATGGCAGCACCTCAAAAAACCTAGAACTGGTGGTCCCATTTGATCCAGCTATTCCCCTGCTGGATTATCTTCACAAAAGAATTAAAAGAATAATACCACAGCAATATTTGTGCACTCATGTTTACAGCAGCATAGTTTATGATAGTTAAAACATGGAAATAGCCCAATTGCTCACCAACTGGAGACTGGATAAAGATGTGGGTTAAAGAAAAATGGAGTACTACTCAGACATAAAGAATGAAAATCTAACTAAATTGATGTACACTAAGGCCATGCTCTTAAGTGAAATAAATAGGACATATGTGTAAATACCCAATCTGGTGTCATAATATGAAAGTGTAATAAGGATCAAAATGTATAATAGATAATATGAAATAGGAAGGAAAGGTCTAAAGGGGAAGGGAAAGTGGAAGGGGTGGGGGACAAGAAAGAAGGGAAAGGAATAAATATAAAATAAGGAAAAAATGGAAACAAAATCTTTGCAAATAGGAAGGAGTGGAGGAGTTGAAGGCAGGGCAGGAGAGTGGGCAAAAAAATAGTAGCCATGATATATCACATAAAGGTACAAAATCCCAGTGATGAGAGTCATCATATTGCATACCTAAGATGTACCAATAAACTTAATGGGGAAAAAAAAAACAAACCAAAAAATGTAAGTACTTACTTTCTGGGAAATTACACCTACATTAATTATATCCATCAAACTTCAATATGTACCTATATTAAAATTATTTTCAGTCGAAGATTTTAGTCACTTAAACCCAATGATACTTTAGCAAACCAAAATTATTTACCTTATTTTTTTTACATATCATAATTCACAACTTTTCAGTTAAGTAAAAACATTTGCTCTGGTGGGGAGGGAGACAGAGTTTTTACATTTCCTTTACTAAATATTGCAAAAGTCCAGAGGTCCTTAGCAACTGTTTCTAATGCTCTTCTCATACAAATATAAACATAATTAAGATTTCCATTTATCATAAAGGGTTTCTAATCTGACCTGTCAGTCCTGCCCTTGGTTCTAGAATGTTTGGAGCTTTGTGAGCAGGCAATGACTCTGTTTCTCACACTGAAAGGAGGAGAACATCCAGCTGTCTGAGCAAGATGTGCAAGAGGAGCTTTATGTAATTGTCACTCAAAGATCTTTCAAATTAGCCACACATAGAAAGAAAGAGAAACGGTGGGAGTTTAGGAGTCACAATTGTATCTTAAAAATCCCAGAACTGATTCACTGAAGAGGGCAATAGAACAGTTCTATTTCATTCTTGTCATTCCAGCACAAAATGCAGAGCTCTGTGTGAAGAGACATCCTCCTCCCAGGCCTCGATTGCTCCCACATGGAAAATAAGACTGTAGTGAGTTCCCGGTCCTTCCAATCACGTAGAACACTGCTCAAGAGGCCAACTTCTCTTGTTCCACCTAGGAATTTGAGGTGACTGAAACTGCTGAGTGATTAGTAGCTTCGAAGGGCAGGAAAGCAAGCCCACATATTTTAGACAAAAGCCTAGCTTCTCCATCGACTCCATCAAGCTCTATGGGACTCTGTGTCTGCAGAATACCTGAAAATCAGTTATAAAATACTGCAGTTGAACTACATTCCACAGTAAGTTATGTCTGACAAAGATACAGCACATCCCACCCAACAGGGAAAGAATATATATGCTTCTCAAAAGTACATAGGACATTCTCCAGGATAGATCACATGTTAGATCACAAAACAAGTCATGAAAAATTTCGGGAGATTGAAATCACACCAAAGACATTTTTTGCCACAACAGTATGACACTAGCAATCAATAACAGGGAAGTAACCTAGAATATACAGAATTATGTGGAATTTAAACAATATGTTCATGAAAAACACATGGGTTAAAGATTAAGGGAAAAGAGAAAGTTAAATACATGTAACACAATTGTATATATATAGTAAATGATGGACTTGTATTCTGTTCTGTATACACATCACATTTTTAATGCATCATCTGTTGATGGGCACCTAGGATGATTCTGTATCTTGGCTATTTTGAGAATTGCTGCCAAAACATGGGGGTGTAGATAATTCTTTGACAAACTGATTTCCTTTACTTTGAATATATACAGTGGAGCAAGACTCCTGTGCCATAGGGGATGTTCTGCTTTCAGGGTTCACCCTATGACTTTCCAGAATGACCGTACTAATTTACATTCATACCAACAGGTTGTAAGTGTTCCTTTTCTCTCATCAACACTTGCTAAATTATATAGTTTTGATCATAGCCATTTTTTTGAGACAGATTTCATTACATGTTATTCTATAAAGGCTGCTTTGAAATACTTAGACTCAAGTCTCAACTGATTTTCCATGCCAGCTTCCTAATAGCCGAGACTATAGGCACGTGCCCCTGCATTTGTCTGATAATAACCATCACGGTGATGATTCCACAACTCTGTGACCCTACTAGGATGAGCTATCACACTGTTCATGTTAGCTGAGTGAATTCTATGATATTTGAATTCTATCTCAATAAGGCTGTTTAAAAACATATCCTTGTACCAATAAACTCAATAAAAAGAAAAAAAAAACATATCTTGCTGAACAAAACAGGCCAAACTTTAAGCAGAGTAAGGAAACAAAAAGAGAGAAGCCAAGTAAATAAAATCAAAGTTGAAAAAAACAGACATGACCAATACTACCAAGGTAATTCAAAGGATTATTATGAATGATTAGGAACACCTACACATAAGAGCCTAAAAGAACTGTACAGATCTCTTGAAATATGTAACTGCCCAAAACAAATAAAAAAGTTGAATTTAGCCAAATGTTTCCCCAAAAAAAGAAATGTGGAGGGATGGAAGCGTTCACTGCTGAATTTTATCTAACTTTAAAAGAGGAACTAGCACTGATTCTTCTCAAACTATTTCAGAAAATTAAAAGGAAGAGAAATCTTCCAAACTCTATCTACAAGACCAACACTACACTGACACCAAAACCATTCAGAGACACAATGACACCAAGAACAACAAAAAGAAAGATACAAACAAATATTTATGATGAACCTACAAGCGAAATTTCTCAATAATATACAAAAAAGCTAGCCGCACATAATTATCACATAAATCAATGAAGCAGCATTTATTCATGTGAGACAAAGACAGTTCAACACATGCAAATTCATAATTGTGACACCACACAGTAAGAGAATGAAGGATAAAAATAAATGCTCATCTCAATAACTGTAGAGAAAGGATTTACTGAAATCTGATATCCCTTTCTGACAAAAGCTCAACATATTAAAAAAAAAATCAGTTAAACTATAGATCAAATGGACATCTACAAGACCTTTCTTTCAACGGGTGCAGAAAGCGTTCATCAGCTCATAGAACTTTCTCCAAAACAGACTGTACGTTAGACTACAAAGCAAAACTTAAGCAATACAAAATGTGTTACTTCAAATGTGTTACACAATGTATTGTAATTTATCCAACCACAACAGAATGAAACCAAAAATCAACAAGAGAACCTGAAGAAAATATACAAATATACAAAGACTGGTACATTTTTGAAAGAGAAGTAGGTTGCTGAAGAAATGCTTTAAAATTCTGGAATTGAATGAAATGGAAATACAACTTCTTAGCTCCTATGGTGATAGAGCAATAATACACAATAAGATAAGCCCTTGCCTTGCCTCCTGTTTGTTTGTTTGTTTGCCCCCCCACAAGATGTTCTGTCCCAGAAATGTAAGCGTTTGTGCTGCATGAGTTCCTGCCCAGTGCATCACAATGTATCACAATGTTTGAATTGTGTGACCTTTGGAGAATGCTCTGTTAGCCCCGCCCCTCACAGAAATTTTGTTAACTCTGCCCCTTTACTTCTGTGAGCGTGCTCACCTACCCTATAGATTCCCAAATAAGGATGTTCCCATTTCTACTTGGTGCTCAGACTTCAGAGTACAGACTCCTCTGAGCCCGCTGGAGTAATAAAACATTTCAGACCCGTGAATCTTCAAATTGCGGTAACTGCTACCTAGAGCTGTAACACTGAGCTGTTCCACTTTGCCACAACAATAGCACACAGCAAAAGCAGTTACAACGGGAAAGTTTAAAGCTATAAATGTCTAAATTAGAAAAAGAGAGTGATCTTAAATAATCTAATAATGCATCTCGGAGTATTAGAAAAGCAAGAACAAACCAAACCCCACATCAGTTAGGAGGAAAGAAATAACAAAAACCAGAGCAGATATAAATGAAATAGAGAGTAAAAGGACAACACAAATGATCCATGTAACAGAGTCAGTTCTTTGAAAAGGTTAATTCAACTGACAAACCCTCACCCAGACTAAAAAGGAGAAAGAGAAAGAAAAAAATAAATAAAATTAAAGGCAAAAAGGACAAGAGATATCACTGAAGAGAGGATTATTAGGAAATTATATGAAAAATGATACTCTAATAAATTCGAATATGTAGAGTTTATGGACAAATTTCTACACACATATAACTTACCACAGGTGAACCAAGGTAATAAAGAGAGCATAAACAGATCAAAAATGAGCACAAGAGCCACAAGATTGAAGCAGTAAGTCTGCAAAAAAAGAAAAGCCCTGGACCAAATGGTCTGACTGCGAAATTTTACCAAACCTTTAATAAACTAATGTCAATTCTCATCAACATGTCCTGTAAAAGGGAAAAGGTAGAGTCTCTTTTGAACTCATTCTATGAAGCCATTATTACCTGATCAAGACCAAAGAAGACACAAAAATAGCAAAAACTAATGACCAATATCACTGATAGGCATAGGTGCAAAAATCCTCAATACAATTTAATAACATCTTAAAAAGATCACACAGGATGATCAAGTCTGTTTTGTTCCACAGATTCAGGTTTGCTTCAACATGCATAAAATGATAAAAGTAATTCACTATGTAAACAGAATCAAAATTAAAAAATCACATGATCATCTCAAAGGTGCAGGACAAACCTTCAATAAAATTGAATATTCATTTGTGATTTAAGAAAAAACAAATAAAGTAAGTATACAGTGATCACACCTCAAAATAAAGCTCAACATAGTGAGAGCTACATATGTCAGACCCGTAGCCAATATCATACTGAATGGGGAAAACCAAAAAGCATTTGCTGCTCTAAAATCAGTAGTGACACAAAGATGGTCTTAGTATTTTTTTGGGGGGGGTCTTAGCATTCTTATTCATTACTGGAAATTTTAGCCAGGGTAATTAGGGAGAAGAAAGAAATAAATTGCGGATAAGTAGGAAAGGAGGATGTTAAATTATCTCTGGACGCATGCAATATGAGTCTGCAGGAAATCTCAAAGTCTCTTAGAACTGATGAACAAAATCAGCAATGTATCAAAATTCAAAATCAACAAACAAAACTTGGTGGCTTTCCTGTATGCACACCAATAACAAACTTGCTGAGAAATAAATCAAGAAAACAGGATCAATCACAATAATTTCAAAAACATTAGCAAAGTAAAAAAAAAATTTCAGAATGAATCTAATGAGGCAGGTGACAGACCTCTATAATGAAAATTACAGGACACTGAAGAGCAGAACTGATGAAGACAAAAGAAAATGGAAAGGCTTCTCATGTTCATGGATTATGAAAATTAATATTGTTAAAAAGGCTATGCTACTAAAAGCTGTCAGTAAATTTAAGGCAATCCCACCAAAATAGCAACGCTATTCTTCACAAAACTTTAAAAAGCAATACTAAAATTTGTATGGAAGCACAGGGACCCATAATAGCCAAAGCAATCTTGAGCAAAATGCAATAATGGAGGCATAATACTGCCTAATTTCAAAATTTAGTACAGAGCCACTGTAACATAAATAGTACAATACTGGAGTAAAATACACCAACATAATAGAAGAGAGGATTCCCAAATAAGCCCATACTCCTCTATCCGATTCTTGACAAAGACACTAAAAACATAAATTGGAGAAAATGGAGCCTCTCTTTAATAAATGATATTGGAGAAGCTGTATGCACATGTGGAAGAATGAAAATAGATCTCTATCTTTCACCATGTACAAAAACCTACAGAGAATAGGCAAAAAACTAAAGTGTAAAATCTGAAACTGTGAAACCACTAGAGGGAAACACTTGAACATACAGGCATATCCATTGACTGCTGGTACAAGAGTCCAGTGGTTTTGGAAATAATAGTAAGAATCAACCAATGTCTTACATGAAGTTAAAAAAAAAACTCTGCAGAGCAAAGGAAGCAATGAACAGAGTGAAGCAACAGCACAGAGAATGGGAGGAAATGTTTGCCAGATACACTTGAGACAGAGGATTAATATCCAGTGAGTAAAAAGACCTAAAAATTTTAACACAAAAGAGCAAGCAAACCAATTGATAAATAGCCAAGGGAACTAAATACACATTCCTCAAAAATGAGGTACAATGAGCAATAATGACACAATGAAAATGTTAATAATACTTAGGCATCTGGGAAATGTAAGACAAAATTACACAAACAGCAAACATTTAAGAAAGAACAGTCTTTTCAATAAATGGTTCTGGGAAAACTGGATACCTACATGTACAAGATTAAAAGGAACTCTTCTTGCACCGTGTACAAAAATCAACACAAAAATGAGTCAAAAACTCAAACTACGCAACCTAAAACTATGAAAATAGTAGAAAAAAACATTAGCAAGATATTTTAGGATATCGATGTCAGCAAAGGTTTTGTTTTTGGTTTTTTTTTTTTGGATATTTCCTTAAAAGCACAACCAAGAAAACCAAGAATTTACCTATTTAGATACATTACACTGAAAAGTTTCTGTACAACAAACAAAACAATCAGCAAATTTAAGAGATAATTTACAACACGAGAGAAAGCATTCACAAACTATTTATCTAACAAATGATTAATATTTAGAATACATAAAGAATTCAAAGAACTTGATAGCATCACCCACACACACACACAAATTCAGATTACAAAAATGAGAAATGAGTAGTGAGTATAGTTTCCACTGATCCTGGTTCTCAGTGCTGGAATAAAAAAGGCAAAATGTCTCATATTTATTTATCCAAAGAAGCTAGAAAAATGATTCAAAAGAATGTGGAAAAATACTCAAAATCGCTTATTGTATTAGTCCCATCTCTGTCCACAAAACCCAACATGCACAACTGAAAGGAAGATTGGGTTAATTAGGTTCATGATTTAAATGGATTCTTTCTATGGTCAGGTGGTGGTAAGGCATAAATATCATGGGGGGGGTGGAGTAAAGCAGCTACTTCATGGCTGCAGGGAAATGGAAGAAGAATTATAATAGTACCCAAGGACATGCCTCAAATGTACTCAGATATACCCTGCAGCATGCTCTACCAATCTGCTAGGCATTTTTTTACTCTAAAGAAATTGTCATAACCACATTAACAGTCACAAACTGCATCTTGTAAGCTTCACATCCAAACACATCTCCTTTGACCATACTTAATGTCCAATTAAACACCATAGCTAGTTCATCAATCAGAGAGACCTACAAGGGTGCATTAATAATCTGCTAGGTGTTTCTTAATCCATGCAGTCAGTAAGTCAGAATAATGGTGACACTCACCCTCAGAGAAATACACATCAAAATCACTCGGGAGATATCAACTCAATTTAGTTAGAATGGCTGTTACCAAAAAGAGCAAAGCAAACAATGTGGGTGAGCATACAGAGACAGAGGAAGTGTCATACGCTGTTGGTGGGAAGATAAATCATTATAGCCATTTACAAAATCCATATGAATGTTCTTCAAAACTCTAGAAGTTACCATATGATAAAGCAATTTCACTCCTGAATATATATTCAAAGGGACAGTATGTTAAAGAAATATCTGCATTTCTATGTTCATAGCAGGCTCACTAACAATAGCCAAGAAATGGAAACATTGTAATTATGCATCGACAGATAAATGCATGAAACAAATGTAGTAATATAGAGAAGGGAATATTACTTGGTTGTATAAATGAATAAAATCTGCCATAAATGGAGCCCAGGGAAATTACGCCAATATGAAATAAGTCAGGCATGGAAAGCCTAATTCTCATTTTCTCACTTGTATGTGAAATCTGAAAAAAGAGGTAATCTCATAAAAATAAAAGATAGAAGCTGTCAGGTGTTGAAAGAGGAAGGTTAGAAAAGAATTGTTAATACATAAAGAGGTACAGTTGGACAGAAGGAATATCTAATGTTCTATGGCACCATAGAGTAACCATGTTGGACAAAATTTACTGTGCTTTTATATGTCAAAATAGCTTGTAGAAAGAATTTTTAATGCTTTCAAAACAGATAAATGATAAATGTCTGAGGTGACAGATATGTCAATTATCCTGAACAGTTACATGTTGTATACAAGTATTAAAATGCTACAATATATCCTATTATAATGTAGTTCCTGTGTTATCAAAATGACATAAAGTTTAAAAGACAAAAGTATATATCTTGAAACAAATGAAAAAAGAAATACAAGGTGCAAAACTTATGAAACTCAGCATGTTTATGAGAGAAGATACGAGTGACAAATGCTTAAAAAGATTGTAAATAAACAACCAAAATTCATCTCTGAAGAACTAAAAGGAGACGTAAAACTGTATAAAATATTATTAGATAAAATAAAATTGCAAAATCCAAACAGAAATAAATTACAGTGTGGAAAAATGTCAACAAAGTTGAGTTGTTTTTTATTTGATATAAAACATAATGACAAGCTCTTAGTTAAGAAAGAGACAAGCTTCAAAAATAGCAAAACTTGTAAGAAAAGATAATAGAAATATGAAAAATCATGAGACTACATAACAATTCTATTTCAACAAATTTCATAACCTAGAAGAAATGAATAATTCCCTAGAGATACATAAACCACTGAGATTGAATTATGCAGAAATACCAGTCTGAACAAACTGATAAGGAATAAAGAGCCTGTATCAGTAATTAAAATCCCCTATCACAGAAATCCCAGGACCTGTTGTTTTATCAAAGATGTATTTAAAATGAATAATTTCTTGGGATTTGATGTACAATGTAGTGACTATGTTTAATAATATTATATGTTGTATATAAATTTGCTAAGACCGACTCAATATTCTTATAACATCAAACCAAACAATTAAAAGTTGAAAGGTTTTCTTCTAAGATTAGAAATAAGACAAAAATATTCACAGTCATCACTTTTATTCAATATAGCAGTAGAAATTCTAGCCAGAACAATCTGGCCAGAGAAAGAATTAAAGGCAATTAAAACCAGGTGTGATGAGGAATGCCTGTAATCCAACACTTGGGAAGCTGAGGCAGGAAGACTGCCATGAGTCTGAGGATAGTCGGGGCTACAGGGTGAGCTCAAGCAGCTGAATAACAAAGTGAGACACTGTCTAAAAAAAAAAAAATAAGTAAAAAGAACTGAATCAGTAAAGAAAATATTAAATGGTTTCTGTAGATGTTAAGATCTAATAAATTATAAAGCATTAATTAATAAAATCAGAGACACAGATAAGTTAAAAGATATATGGGTTTGTGTATTAAGAGATATGGACACCTCACAAAGCAATTTTTTTTGTTTTTTTAATTTTTCAGGGGGTACTGGGGATTGAACTCAGGACCTTTCACTTGCAAGGTAGTTGGTGAAACTACTGCGCTAAATCCCCAGGCCAACAATTTATTGACTTAATTCATTTTCTGTCAAAATTGCATTTTTAACAGAAATGGAAAAAAATTCCCAGAATTAAAATGGAACCATAAAGAGCTAAAGCAAACTTGAACAAGGGAAATGAAGATAAAGGCATTTCCCCTGAGTTAAAATTATTTCATAACAATATGGTACTGGCATAAAAATAGATATAAAGACCAATGGAAAAAAATATCAAGCCCCAAATTAACCTGTAAATATATGGATAACTAATTTTCAACCAAATCTCCAGATGTGTACAAGTGGAAAAGGAAAGTCTCTTCACTTAATTGTGTTAGCAAAACTGAATATTCATATGCAAAAATAGAAACAAGTAAAATGGCAAGAAGGAAAATATAAAGAGAAAAGTCTGTATCTACAGTTACAAAAATTTAACTCAAAAATGAATTGCTGACTTACATATGAAACCTCAAACTTTAAAATTCCTAAAACAAAACTTTGGTGAAAAGCTCCACGACATTAGTCTTGGGATGATTTTTTGGTTTTTATGTGAAAAGCAAACATGAACAAGTGCGATGACATCAAACTAACAGCATACTGCACAGCAATGGAAACCATCCGAAAAATGAAAATCCAGTCCACTAAAGGAAATAAAATATTTACAAACCACCTATCTAATAAGGAGTTATTATCCAAAAATATACAAGCAATTAATACAATTTAATAGAAAATGATAAATGCGTTCACAAATAACCAAAGGATTTGAACAGACTTCTTCAAAAAATAAAAAGAGTAGGTATAGGAAAGAGTTCAGCTTTACACATCACCAGGGAAACGCAAATCAAAATCACAACAAGCTAACACTAGGATGGTTGGGACGTCTATTATCGAGACATATAAAATGCTAGCAAGGACATGGAGAAGAAGGCAGTCTCATACATCGCTGGTGACAATATAAGTTGGTATAGTAATATGGAAAGCAGTAGGGAAACAAGCACCACATCATCCAGGAATTGCACTTTTGTTTATATATTTGAAGAATACAAATTCCCTGCCATCGAAGGCATGACTCACAGGTGCTGAGCTATGGAAAAGACGAAGATTCTGTTAATAAATAAATTGATAATAATTCCACGCATATTCTATGTAGTGGACTGGCTAATGGTCAACTTGTAACGCCCAACTGAACTGCATCAGCGTGGTCTGGGCATGGAGGGAGGATCCACTTGAAGATTGCTTCCAATAGCCATAAAAAGAACTGAGGAAGAAGATCTCGGTCTGTTGATTTTCTAGAAGCTTGCTGGGATGTTTCTCCTGATGCGAACTTGGCTGTTCTCATTGGAGGAGGAACTCACTCGGGACCTCGCTGTCCCTGAGAGTGGCTGCTGCTTTCATCAGGGGAGCTCTGATCTTTACCGTGGGCATCCCTTCCCGGCTTCAATGTCAATCCTTCCGTTTGGTGGCACAGATCCTTCATCTCAATAGCACTGATTTTTCTGGCCACCACTGGCCTGTGGGCCTCCCGAGTGCAGATCCCCCATATGGACAAGCATGAGACATTGCCATGGGCTCCAGGTCCCCGGCTGGACTCGAGAAGGACGCTGCTTCGGACTCTAAGCCTTTAGCTGGACCTGTGTGGGAAACTGCTGGGATCCAGGCCCTCAGCTGAATGTTTTGAGCTTCTCGTGTATGGTTAATCTCTTGCACTCCTTGCATTTTACTCTTTGGGTAATTATTAAAAAAATAACCTTATAAGTTATGTGTCCTGTATTTAATGTTTTCCCTTGCCCAATCCTGCCGACTACATCATTATACGCATATGGAATATTACTCAACACGAAGTATTTTTCAGCTTTTGAGACAAAGGAAATCCTGCCATTTGTAACAACATGGAGGAAAAAGGAAGAAATGGCTAAATGCAAGTGAAGCAGACCAAACAGAAAGAAAAATCAACATGATCTCACTTATGTGTGGGACCTAAAACTGTTGGCCTCATAGAATGACAGAATAGAAGTAGTTACTGGGGTCAAGAGGGTACAAAAAGCAGGGAGATGTTACCAAAATGATGCACATTTGCAGTTTTAAGATGAATAACTTCTTTTCATAGCATTTTTTTCAGCTTTAATTGAGTTTATTGGTACATTTTAGGGATACAGTACAGTTACATTCATTGTTGGGATCTTGTACCTCTACATGACAAGTCTTGATTCTCATTTTTTCCCCTTACCTCTGCCCTCCCTTCACCCCCTCCTCCCCTCCCCATCTACAAACACTTTATTTTCATCTTTTCATTCTCTCACATTTTTTTCTTTTCCCTTTTTACTCTTCCCCTACCCATCCCACCTTCCCTACACCTTTGGCTCCTTTCTTCCCATTTCTAAATGTCAGTAATCTTATTAGAATCTTATGCATTGTTGCAGATTATTCACACCAGGGAAACTATTCGGTATTTACACATGTGTGACTTATTTATTTCACTTAGGAGTATATCTTCAATATGTATCCATTTCCTATGAATGAATCTATTTTCTCGTTCTTTATGGCTGAGTAATATTCCATTTTATAGAAAAACCACATCTTCTTTATCCAGTTTCCAAGATGAATAACTTCTTGAAACTTGATACACAACACAGAGACTATAGTTACAGTATGGTGTACTTGAAATGCACTAAGATCTAGTCTAAATACGTCTATCACAAGCACACATTCAAAAGGTAACTGTGGGAAGTGGTAGATATGTTAATTAGCTTGATTATGACAATTGCTTCACATATATTTACATATCAAAAGATGCTTTTGTATTTCTTCTATGTATGAACTTTACCAGTTTTACCTCCATAAATCTGAAATCTGAAAGAAAGAAAAAATAAAGAAAGAAAGGAGAGAGAAAGGAAGGAAGAGAGAAAGAAAAAGAATGAAAGAAAAAAGGAAGAAAGGAAGGAAGATTGCTAAGAGGCATTAGCAAAAATAAAGGGATGAATTGGTCTCTTTGCCTCCATGCCTCTGGAGTAACATATATCATCTTAATTTTGTAATATTCCCCTATTTTCCATGATCAAGTTAGCAATGGCAGTAATCAAAATGAGACTTTCTCAGTTGTTTCATAGCTATATTGTTGTATTTCATCTTGTTCTTATCAATAAAATATAATTGTATATGGTATAATTAACATAAATAAGTGGTGAAGGACCATTTTGATGACTTTTGAATCCTGCTGAAACTGTAAAACAGATCCCTCCAACCGTCTCAAAACAAAACAAAACAAAACAAAAAAAGGAAAGTTCTTTGGTCTGATTACGACCTCAGTAGTTTAGTACCTTCTGATTTTCAACTTTCAGTTACTGTGTGCAGGCTGAAGTGAGTGGCTGTATGTCCTGAGATTATACTGTGCTTGTAACGGGGGCCTTGTCTATCATCAGTGCAGAAAGAGTAACCATTTCCACTCTAGAAGAACCCACATGCTTTCCTTCTTGATGTCCTCACACTGTATTCAAATGCATTATGCAAAATACTCAATAATAATATCTATATATATTATAAAGCAAACTATAACTAATTCATGGAAAATGTGATCTTTAGAGTTTTTAAATGTTAGAGGACTTACTATGTGCTGAATGGTTTCTTAAATTAATTACATAAAGAGGAAGAATTACTTTTAAGCATGGGAAATTTTTACTTAAACTTCTAATGTTTCATAGAGTCAGAAATGGTACTCAAAATGCAAACAGTTCCTGACTTTGCATCAGTGACTCTAAAAATTTGGAGCATGAGACCCAAACCTAAACCATGAATGTGTTTGTAGATACCACGTCTGGTTGCTTAGTATCATCCCCAAATCATTCCTGATAAGAATCATGGGGAGCGCTTATACTGTCTGGAATGAACTCTGTCAATCCATAGAAATAAGCCATCTAATTTAGGCTACTTTAATTTTACTAAATAATTTTTGACTTTTAAACATTAACAGCCAAAAGAGATAGATAATAATTTATTCAAAGAAGATTCAACGTCAATGAAATCTTGAGACTCCTATAATAAAAAATCCAGAAAATAAAAAAAAATTCTAAATCATGAGAAGTATGACAATTAATACGGATAGTATGCTTCGTTCTAAGGCATGATTTTTAACTGACTACTGGCTTTTGAAATGGCTATGTCATCCACAGTAATACGAATCCTACCTACTAGTATGACAGTTGTTGTTGGCAATAACATAGTGTGTTAATTTATGTTCTTATTACAGATTCTAGCTAATGAAATTAAATTCAGAATGTGTCTTCTTTCCATACTGGGCAAGAGTGCATATAAAATAGACAATGTGTCACTATAAAACACAGAAAACTCAAATTTCACTTATATGACAGAAACCTAAGCAGCTAAAATATA
This sequence comes from Fukomys damarensis, assembly GCF_012274545.1. Lineage (NCBI taxonomy): Eukaryota > Metazoa > Chordata > Mammalia > Rodentia > Bathyergidae > Fukomys > Fukomys damarensis. The sequence continues at coordinate 11,577,629 of NW_022900917.1, read as the reverse complement.
GTTTCCTAAATTAAAATTTTGCAGTGTAAGCCTACGTGAGTGAGATTAACAGAACTGCTATTATAAAGTAGACAATGTGTTATGTTAGGAGTAGATTTCAACAAACAGATTAAATGATAAATTGTCATGTGACGCTCTAAGTGTTATAAAAGCAAGTGTGAGTAATCTTATTAGAATCTTATGCATTGTTGCAGAATATTCACACCAGGGAAACTATTTGGTATTTACACATGTGGGACTTATTTATTTCACTTAGGAGTATATCTTCAATATGTATCGGGAGGAAAGGAGCTAAAGGTGTAGGGAAGGTGTGATACGTAGGGGAAGAACAAAAAGGGAAAAGAAAAAAATGTGAGAGAATGAAAAGATGAAAATAAAGTGTTTGTAGATGGGGAGGGGAGGAGGGGGTGAAGGGAGGGCAGAGGTAAGGGGAAAAAATGAGAATCAAGACTTGCCATGTAA
>NW_022900917.1:11560964-11577059 GCF_012274545.1 Fukomys damarensis | reverse complement strand
AAGGAAAAAAAAAAAAAAAAAGCAAGTGTGAATAAATTGGAGGGAGCACTGTGAGTGAAAAATCTAATTTTGCCTGTGGAAGTTGAGGAAAGTTCACAGAGAAAGAGAAAACCAGATCATAAACGTATAAACAAAATCTGCTGAAACAATTCTACAATACCTTTGTTCTCCTTGGGAAATATTTCATTATGTGTTTTATGTGCATAATGGGCATTACCAATCTGGGACAATAGACACATAAACATCAGATTTTTTTATTTTAGGAGCTACACAGCTTGCTTGGATGTTAATCAGAAGGATTCCTTTCCCTTGGTCTTTAGTGTAGCAGCTTCTTGGGAATAGTGGATAAATAAGGGCTCCTGGTGGGTCTTTTACCTTATATTATAGGTGTACAGTATACTTCTCATACCCTAATGTGGTATAACTAAGAAATCAACATAATTTAGCAAAGGGATTTCAGGAGGGCCAACATGCCAGAAGATTATAAATTATAGGACCAGCTGGAGAGCAGCAAGTAGCCTTTGATTTCTCCATAGCAACACTAATGGTTCTAAAGTAGATAAGCTATGATTAGAGCTAGGAAACAGTGTTCTTTAGCAAAAAGAAGTGATGAAAGAAGAAAAAAACATTGTGATCATGCATGTATATTTTTAGACAGTCTAAATTACAAAAAAATAGTAAATTTTATACTTAAAGGAAATTCAATGTGTTGTTAAATGACTGAGAAGAAAGTCGTGCCGATATATATGGTGTGAAGGTTCTTTCAGATTTTATCAATTAAGCATATCATTATTTTTCTTTTTCACATGTTTGATATGCTTCGTTTTTTCCTTCCCTCCTCCTATGTTACCCCTCCTATTATTATTCTTAGAGTAGCTTTAGGTTTTATTTTGTTGGATTGCCTAATTCTTGAAATTTCTTTATGGAAAAATAACAAGGAATAACAATTGTAAACGTGTGAACCAAACTGACTCTAGACATGTTTATCTGAGAATGCCACGTGGTCTTCCTGTATCATTTTAAGTGGAAATATCTGGCATCTTTTTGTATGCTATGCTTCTCATAAGAAATACTATGGAGTTATTTTAGTGATATTCATCATTCCTCTCACAAATATTTATTGAATGCATACTACATCCTAGACATTTCTCTTTGTGTTGGGTCTCAGCTGCACAAGTGTAATAGTTAAGCTTATTTGTGTCAACTTGAATGGCTCGAGAGACACCTTGTAATGCAAACTTCTCTGTGTGTTTCCGTGGGTCATGGAGGCTGGATTTAGGGTGCTATATACAGTTCCTGGCCCCTTCCCCTCTGGTACTGTTTCTCCACTCTGCTTTCTGACCACCACTATCTACGTATCTTTCCTCAGACATGAGCATGCTAAAAATATTTCTTCTCGGGAAAGAGCTGACTGACTATGGACTGAATCCTTTGAAACTGTGAGCCAAACTCACTCTCTCATGCTTGAAGTGTTATTGTTGAGTACTGCATATCAACAATGGTTAAACTAAGAAAGAAGGAGGGGACAATCCGTGTTTTCATAGACAATCTATTCTCTTGAGGGGAAACACAATAAACAAGTACAGAAAAAATAAGTAAATTAAACAGCAAGCCAGTTTACTGCTGAGTTATAAGTTCTCGAAAGAAAAAGGAAATCAAGGAAAGAGGGTCAGAAGTCTTAGTGGAATATGCATTGGGAATTCACTTTTGAGCAGAGATCAGGAAAAGTAAGAGGCCAAAGTGCTGCAGACAGATGACAGCAAATACAGGTGGGAATGTGCTTGTGGTTTTTAGAAAATTCAGGGGAGGCTAGTGTAGCAGGGGTGTGTTAGTTGCCACGGTAGCAAGTCATCAAGTCGGTTTTACTCTTATTCCTCCAGAACCCTGATGATGCTAGGATCCCTGTCTGTTTGTCCCCTTGACAAGTCTCTGCTCAGAGCTCTAGGGTGGCTTTCCATATCATTATGAGTAAAGCCAACGTCCTTGGAGTGTCCACAGCACCCTTCACGATACGCTCTGCTGCCCATTTTTTACTGCCCTATTGCTGTGTGTTCTCTCATCCCTCCATTCTAACACCACTGTAATTCGCTCTATTCTACTTCACTGGCATACTGAGCAAAGGATTTTCAAAGGAACTAACACCGAAGAAACCTAAAATGAGTATTTGCAGATGATCTTTCAGACTCCAAGTTAGGAAGACTCTAGAGGAGCAAGACGTTCACCATTATTTTGCTATTATCATTACAGTCATGGTAGTTATGATACACACATTTTGTTATAAAATATCTCCTAAGCTTGAATATGGAAGTGATACTAATAAAAATAAAGTAAAAACAAAAATTGAGGATATAAATTGTATATAAAAAACAAAATTAAAATGGCTAATACTCATGATGTGCTTTACTTATAATTTAGGAGAGAACACCGTATCATTTGCAAGATATTAGGAGCAATGATGAACATTTTATAAAAGTATCAAAGTAAGATAATTATTACGACTCTGGATTTGTAAATTTTAAGAGTAGTTTTCTCACTGCTTAACATTATTTATTATAGGATAACTAGACATAATTTATCTGAGTTTAATTTTTGTGTCTAGCTATAAAGACGTGAAGAAAATGTGAACACTTTATGTGTTAAATTTTCAACACTTTTTATGAATGATAATCAGGTTGTTTAGAGTAAATATCGGGAACTTTTCTGACTAATATTTGTTCATTTGTTCAAAATGTTTCCTGGAGACATTGTTAAAATATTATGTTCATATTTTGGATATTTTGGCATTTTCCTAGTCAAGATGATATTTTCACATGATCCAGTTCAGACATTAACTATGTCTGTACACACACACACACACACACACACACATATGTGTACTTATATGTATATATGAAGGAAACAGCTGTAAGTCTAAAAAAAAATCTAGAAACGAATTTTGCTGCCTCTGGAATGGGACATGTGTAACCTCTGCAACAGGAGGCTTCAGTCCGCCATGAGAGTATTTGTGACTATGTGCATATTTCTGCTTCAGTGTTTTGAGCTGGAAGATATTGGAAGCTGGATTTATGGCCTATAAGAAATATCCTTCAAGACACTGTACTGCATCTTACTCTGTTATTTTCATCATTGAGAATGTTCCAATTTATTGATTTGGTGTCCCTGGCACTCTCAAGTGAGGAAGAACATGAAGGTAATTATGGACACTTGAATCATTGGGATAAACATTATCCTCTTTTAATGGCCATGTGTAAATCTACCAAGAGGCATTCATAAAACAGTTTTCTATTCTATTATCTCACTCTGAATTAAAAGATTTCACCAGGATAATTCTGTCCTTCATGGATCTGCATAATGACCATCGAATTTCCCCTTCGTTTGACAGCTTTTCACATAAAGAGCATAAATATGGGAGCCGGATTGACTCCGCTTCAAATTCCAGCTTTGATATTTACAAGCCAGGTGACTTTTTGCAAGTTTACTGAAACTTGTGCCTCAATCTCTTGTCAGTGAATTAAATAAATTAATCTATTTTTTTAATAGTGAGACTTCAAAATCATTGCCCTAAAAATGTTTAGAATCAGGGTGAACAAAGAGTAAATTAATCATTGATCAGTAGAAGCAGTAGTGGTCATCATAGAGATAATTTAGTGGGGACATTGCCTTTCTTTAATTGAAATATTGTGTTTGTTGAAATATTGGCTAAAAGTGCATTTCACAATAAGAATGATGGAAACCAAGCACATAAACACTTACAGGCAGGCTTAGAGCAAACTAAACTGTATTAAAATGACCAATGAGAATTTAGAAATGGAATAAAAAGTAAAAATAGCTCTCTGGAGCCTACTAACCCATTAAATTAATCAGCTAATGATCATTTGCAACACAGATATAGCCTCAATTAAACTGATAAGCATAGAACAAAAGAACAACATTTAGATGTATAATTATGGTATTTTTTGAAAATTAAGGACTTGCTAACTTATGTGGAAAATTACTTGCTATTTTTCAATTCTTTAAAAGCTTATATATCAATCAAAATGGCTTTAAATTGAAATAATATTACATAAATATTTTTTGAGATTTTTATGTTGTCAAATGGTAAGTGGGAGGAATGCTGTGAAAGGGACTGTGTAAGGCTTACTAAAGTATCGCAGGCTGATACAGCCTCAGAACATGCTATTCTACTAAACAGGTCAAAAACAGTTTGCTGAAAATCTGGATGCCATAATCTTTATCGTTTTAATTTCTTAAATTATATATTTTAATGAAATGAAAAACAATTAATTCATTCTGCCTTTTCAGTGGTTAATGACCTACAACAAGCTAAATTTCTAAAAAAGTCTGTGTTTCCTGAGCAAGTTTTGAACTGAAACTGGAAAGGAACACCCCCACTCTTTTCCTGCCCTGGGATCATGCAAAATTCTATCATAAAATACGTGGTGAACTTGAACTGTCAGTGCCCACAGTGAACGAGATTAATTTAGGAGCTCTGAACCATGACAGTATAGCATTTGACAAAAGTTGCACAAATACGGGCTTTTGTTCCCCAGAGTTAATCAAGGGATGAAACCTGAATGCGTTTTTCAAAATGCAGTTTTAAGTGCCCATAGAAGCAGTCGTGAAATTACTGAACCTGCAAATTTTAATTGAGAGTTTGTCGATCTTTCCAGATTGTTAAGCTAGCACAGTAATTGGTATGTAGAAGCACACAGGAAACTACCTCAAGCCAAAGTTTTAAAAAAAGGTCCATTACAAGATGCTTATAGTCACGTTAGACAAGATATAAACTATGCACATATTAATAAATTTAATCAGAAATATAACTGCTAATTGCAAAAATTGATAAGGGACTGTCATCAAACCTGGCTCTTAAAGAAAAACAAAATGATGACCTACATACTCTACCCCACACAAAAGGAGTTCTGAGAGTCTCGAGCAATTTGTAAGACATATTTATGTCTGTCACCTTTGTGTATAGTGGAAGACACTACAGACAAAATCAACAAGAAATAGTGCAAATAGTTTTATTCTGTTATATAAATTCCATCTGTACAAGAATATATTTGTGAGAACTAAATATCAGTCTTGTTTTTGCTAAAAGGCATTAAAATGTACGATCTCCGGGCCTAAGGAAAGAAAAACCCCCATTCTCTGCTTATTTAATTCCAAAAGCAGCCATTTCCATGAAGAGTGGCTGTGATGCTTCTCTGCTTGCCATTGAGATGATAATGTCTGAAAATTTCATACTTGTTAACCAGTACAGTGTAATATGGCAATAAAAAAGTAATTTTTAAAGTCAGAATACTTGTTTTTCTATATGGGTTTTTTGAGACAGTTTTATTTTGTAGTTCAGGCTTGCCTTGAACTCATGAACTTGCAGTGATCCTCCTGTCTCAGCCTCCCAAGTGCTGTGATTACAGGTGCATGCCACCACAGCCAGCTACCTGCATTGTTATCTGGAATCTTCTTATGTGAACTGCTCAAGCAAGTTTCTTAACTTAAATATTAATGTGTAACACGAGGATAATTTTAGTGCCAAATTCATGGCTGTTATAAGGAATAAAGTAGCACATGCATGGGTTAGGTATGGAATCATGTGGCTGCAGCCATCAAATATATCTATTACCGTTTCAGTTTATCTTTGTGTATGATACCAATATTTTTGTGGCGTGCGTATTCGAAAGGAAATGAAATGCATGTTTAATGGAATCAACCTACATAGCTTTAAAATGCCAGTGTTGCTGCATTCTTCCTACTGCACAACGCTTAAACCCTATAATATAAACAAGCTACAGATATTTTATAGAATGTTTGAATTCAGACCACTGCCTCCATGGTTTATGGCATTGTCCAGTGGTCCCTCAATTCTTCACTAGAAATGCAACGGCTACTAAAACCACGAAGGTCATAACCGTAGCAAGTAGAGTGGTTTGTCATTCTTTCACAGACTTAGTAAGGCAAGGAGTACATTCAGACAGTTCATTAAATGCACAGCTAGGAAGCACAAGAGGAATATAATATCATCTCCTCATATCCCTTGTCCCACGAGATGACACCCAACCGAAGAGGCCAGATGACACTTGCTTGGCACAGGAAAAAGTCGACAAAGGATTGCTCCTGCCCAGCCTCATTGGTAGCTGAAGAAAGAAAGGTCTCTCAGTTAAGGAACTAAATCTAAATTAAAACCAATCCATTTGAAAGGCAAATACATACGCCTACAAAAGCACTGCAAGAGGTGAGAGGTGGAAAACTCTTCATGCAGATGGAAACTGGGAGATAAACAAGAAAAGCACAGACAGAAACTCCTCACCAGTCTGCTTATCTCCTCTTACTCCAGAAAGAACCCAAGGACATTCTGCCAAAAATCAAATCATATGCACACAAGCTTTGCCACACGATCTGCATGGAGCTATGCCAGAGCAGCTATTTCCCCACAGGATTATCATCCTCAAAAATCGTGAGGGTAACACACATACAGAAATCTGAGAAAAATAATAGACACTATGTGTACTAGGACTGCAGTGTACACAAACTTGATCTTTATGTCCCAGCATAAAGAGAAAAAAATTTTGCCCATAAACTGGAGACTGGATAAAGAAGATGTGTATGTAGGGGGGTGTTAAATAAAATGGAGTACTACTCAGCCATAAAGAACAAGAAACTAGAGATATTTGTAGCTAAGTGGATGCACACTGAGGCCATACTCTTAAGTGTAATTAATAAAACACATATGGGTAAATATCAAATAGTTTCTCTGGTGTGAAAACCTAAAGGTGTAAATAAGGATGTATAGAATGTATAATTGAAGTTGCATAATAGGAAGAAAAAGTCTAAAAGTGTGAGTAGAGGAAGAGGGACAGTAAAGAAAAGGGAAAAGGGAAAAAGAAAAAAATGTGAAAAGGAAAAACATGGAAACAATGTCTTTGTAAAAAAAGGAGGGATTGAAGGGAGGGCTGGGGAATGGGGAAAAATGAGAACCAGGCGAAATCATGTAAAGGTACAAGATCCCAATGATGAATGTGACTGAAATATACCAATAAACAATAAAAATGCATTTTTATTTAGAGAAAAAATTAGCAATACTCTAATAATGAAAGCCAGATCATTTTATTTTTCATGTGAAAAAAAATCACCACTTCTCAAAATATGCAATAAAGTATTTGTAAATAGGGAAGGGAGGAGGGGGTGAAGGGACGGCAGGGATAAGGGGAAAAAATGCGAACCAAGACCTGTCATGTGAAGGTACAAGATCCCAATGATGAACCTAACTGTACTGTACACCTAAAATGTAGCAATAACCACAATGAGAAAAAAATGCATATTTCTGGCCTAGGCCAGTATTAAAATAAGAGTGGGGGAATAGCATGGATTAAGGCTTAAGAAACAAGTAAAATTTTGGCAATTTATGATAGATTACATATAAATATGCCTAGGAGAAAGAAACCTGCAACAGCTAAAAATACTCAGGCTCATTAGTAAAGCACACAGCAGTTTCAAATCTGTAATTATCTCACTGAAAAAAGAGTGTCCCTTTATGCTGTGCTTTTAAAGGACAGATTCTACATTGATCCTTGAAGGTCAAAACCAGAAAACTTTAGATTATGTTAAAAACAAAGTCCATAGCTAGTGGACATGTAGTTAACTTTGGTGAGTTGAATCCTGGAATCTTTAGCAGTGATTTCTCAGTTAATTTCAACGATGATGATTTTTGCCATTTATCCAAATATATGTCAGAAATTCCTTTCTATTTCAAACTTTCAGAGTAATACATGATGAATGAAACAGGATTTCCAATAGGAAACTGCGTGTATGCATGTGTGCGTGTGTGTGTGTGTGTGTGTGTGTGTGTGTTTGAGTGTGTGTAACAGATCTTAGGGTCTTCACCTTGGAAAACGTAGCTATAAAGAAAAATTTCACTCCTCTCCTTCAGTACACATGTTTGCAACTATACTGGGATTAGGCAGGACCGCTCCTTTCTGAACCTTTTTGAATAGATGAATTCATACAGGAGTGGAAAAAATACCTGGGCAAAAGATAAACAAAACATCACTTCTGTCAACATTATACTCTACCTCTTCTTTGGAGGCTGACATATAAAACTGGACGTGATAAAACCAAGGGGATCTAGTGGAGGCCAGACTGCAGCAGGAATGTGAACAATTCACCATGATGTTAGGGGGAGAAAGACCATCGAGCCAGAGGGCTGGCTGAGGGCAGCTGTAATGTGGGGCCTGTCTACTGCTGTAGGAATCTATCTGGCCACAGCTCTCCCAGGACAGTAAGTATCTTTATCTTGGATAAAGTACATGCTGGTTATTCATAAAATCAAGAGTGCCAACATCATCAGCCGCATTATTTGTAAAGATACTTCTGCTTGAATCTTACTCAAAGGTAAGCACTCACTTTCTTTCCACATAGCAGTTTAAAAAGCTCAAAATTTGAATAAATGACAGATAAAAATAAAAGAAAGATAATAGGAAACAGGGAGATAGATGGTCTGCAAATGAGAAGGGAACCAAAACATGGAGGAAGGAAAAGGGAGGGGAGGAGAAGCGGATAGAAAATAATTAAGAGGTGTTAAGTGCGTGTTTCGAGTTCTCGTGATGAAGGTAATCATTAGGCACTGCAAACAGGGACAAATGCAAAGAAAAATGCTAAAAATGCAGAGTCTAGAAGAAATATGTAGTTTAGCTTTGTTTTGGAAGAAAGACTGCCTTTTATTTTGACTTTTTTTTTTCTTCAAGCAGTTTATCGGAACTGAAGGTCTGTGGAAATTTCACTCCGAATAAATACTTCAAGGTCACCTATTCAAAAATAATGAGAAAACAAGCAATCCTTGTATTTTACAGCATGCTTTCCCCTACAGGTTTTTTTTTTTTTTGCAATCACTTTATCATCATTTCATTTATGAATTATTGAAGCCAGCATGCTGAGTCCTTTGTCCAAGGCAACATAACTAGTAAAGCAAGAAAGAATTTACATCCAAACCCTTTGATTTGAAATTCCAGCCTTTGATCACATCATTTGTTCACAGAAGGAACATGAAATGATTAAAATAGTAGTTACTCAGGAAAGTGGTCAATGCACAGATTAGGAATGATCGAAAATGGGAAAACACAGAGAAAGACTACTGAGGAAAATGATCTAGATTAAGTTGGAGGAGAATCCTCTTTGTATTAAAAAAACAAACAAACAAACAAAAAAACTTAATGAAACCTTTTTCCTGCCTGAAGTCATGGCTCACAATCAGATTCAGCCTATTACAGAATGGTTTTGACAACAGCGGTCTTTCTTATAGTAAAGGAGCTATACAGAAAACTTCCATTTTTTGAAGCTCTCAAGTTATCTCAAATTGAGAAATAATAATTAGAAATAACATAAATTGAAATAGAAAAAGGAATAGAAATATAGTTATTAACCCTATCAAGGCAGAGGCTTATACTTTAAGGATTGATATTGTGCTTTCAAAGGAAAAAAAATACAACTTTTCTGCAATTAGAATAGCAGCAGGAATCACTCAAATTCAGGTTCACTAATGAAGTTTGAGCTTCAGATCCCTCATAAGCACGAGTTTCTGCCAAGGCCCTGTGCTGATGTTAAAAGTTGCCCTAATGTTAAATTATACTCATAATGTTGTATTTTTTTCTAAAGAAGCACCAAAAATTATTTGAACTCTACCAGAATGTCTTGGTTCACCCCTAAATGTAACGAGTCTAGACTAGACCATAATGGAGTAGACACAGATGATGTGGGTCATTAACAAAGAGCAAAGATCACAAAGAAAGATGGGTATTCACGCCAGAATAAGACATGAACTGGAACTGCTCCTGGCTAAAGCCAACATCAGCATCCAGGTGTATTAGGCAGCTTACCGAGACACAATAACTCACATCCAGAATTTAAATAGAGACAGATTTAAGTAGGCTCATGGTTTCAGGGGACTCAGGCCATGGTCAGCTGGCTCAGACAGAAACATCATAATGAAAGGATGTCGGGGAGCAAAGATGTTTAGTTTGTGGCAACCAGGAAGCAGAGCAGGGGAATAAGCCAGCGATGAAGGGGCCAGGGACCAGACGTAGTAGTCAAGGGTGCCTCCATTGCACACCCAGGCACACATCCCACCAAGCCCGAGGTAGCAGACAAGCCAGTCGGGCACCTTGAAGCTGAATCCTCACATGACAGCAGAGAAGTTACTCTGGAATTATGCCTGCATCTATGGCAAGGTACATTCGTGTTTTAAGTTTATTATCAGTTCCTTAGGGCTTAGTTCATTCATTTCAATTAAGTCCATGATCTGTGTCTCTATTTTAGTATGGAAAATATTTCAGAAAGTGATCCTTGCACCCTGGAATCAAAGTGTGAATTACGATTTCTAATTTCTTTAGTTGTGAATTGCACAATATTTTATTTAAATTTCCTGAGCCTCCAGCTTCTGAACCTCTGAACTGTGGGTGGATACGGTGCTTACCTAAGGTTGATGAGGGGGTGACATATATGTAAAATCTGATGTCAGTACTTTCTGTGTCATTAAAGTGCTCATAAGCTAATTTTCTTAATCTCATTGAAATTAATACTGTTTTCTCCAGTAGTGGTTCCCACACCCTTCTTCCAGCAGGACCTGGAGAAGTATAGGGTGTTTACTACTCATCATCACTATTTTTAAGGCCAAATTGCTTCCCTCATTTTAGAATCAGAACACCTATTATCAGTCTGCACAAGATTTCCTTCTGCTGCACTCAAGACACTAAGCCCCTCACTCACTGATAGAATGTAAGCTATCATGGTTCATGTTCCTCTTTCAAAACAAAACTTCTGTTCTGTTTCTTGGTGCTTTTATTGTTTCCTAATCTATTCACTCTCCCATGTTTTTATGACTCACAAATATGCAATGTGACCTCCCTTATCCTTGCTCTCAGCTCAAGATCCTGCTTTTTACATCACAGAAAGAAATGAAAATAATCAAGAGAATTTTTTCCATGTTCCTATTGACAACATCACAATTTCTCACTCGTGTGTAGGCTCACATTGTCTGTATCCATCTATATTTTATAGAAAATCCTCATGAGGTGTGAAATGATGTGCAAACGTGAGGAAAATGGTAAAAAAATGCTTAACTTGAATCTACTTTTGCCGATTACCTGCTGAACATTAAAGCGTAAAGGTAGAATGGGAGAGGAGTTCAAGCAATTAAAAACATTAAATGTCACAAGGAAGCGATCATAAAAGCCCAGATTGTGAACTACTCTACATGACACATGATTCAGTTTCTTTAAAAAGTTATGCAGGAAAAAAATAAATTAAAATATTATAATAAACAAATATATTTCTGACTCGTGATTGAGATCCTATTATGAAAAGGAAACAGTTATAAAAGAGTTTTGGACTTGAAGTTTAAATATGGGCTGGGTGTTAAATGATTCCGGTAATGGGATAATGTAGGAGAATGGCCTATTTTTATGAATTTATATTAAAATATTTTGAGACAAAATATTCAATGTTTGAAATATTCTTTCAAAATAGAAAATACAGTATAAAAACTAATATGATAAAATATTAACAGCTATTAAACAGAGAGAACCTATATGAATAGCCTTTCCTTTAAACTTTGGAGCATATTTGATAAATTTTATAATTTAGAAAAAAAGAGAGAAAAAATGCTCTTGACCCAACATCCTTCTCTAGATACCACTTCATTTCAGAGATATTTTTTTCCCTAGCAAAACTTCTTGCTAGGATTTGAACGTTTGGCCCAAAGTTTATGTGTCAGAAGCTCGATGTCTAGTGCATGTGTTGAGAGGCAGGATCTTTGAGAGGCAGTTTCACATGAACTCTACAGAATGGGTTACGTAATTATCACAGAAATGGGTTCTTTATGATAGGAATGATTTTGCCACAAAAGCAAGGCCGTCCCCCTCTTGAACTCTTTTGCCTTTCCACTTTCTGCCATGGTAAGATTCAACAAGAAACTCCTCACTACGTGGCAGTCCTTTGATCATGGACTTCCCAGGCTGCAGAACTATAAGAAAGAAATAGAACTCTGTTCTTCATAAATTACCAGTATCAAGTATTGCGTAACAGCAGCACAATGTGGATTAAGATACTCTTTAAGAGGTGTATAAATTCACTGAAATTCCCCTCAGATTTTCCTGAGATCACGCTAATGAAGAAACTTGGCCAAATTCAACAATGGCTTCCACAGTGTGGTGCACATCTCTGTACCCCATCTCACGCAGCCTTTCAGCAGCGTCCTTTGTCCTTGATCCCTTTCCACTTGCATCATCTAGGACAACAATTTCTACTTGTTTTTCTAACACATTACGGATTCCTCATTTCCGCTTTTGCTGATTCCTTTTCATGTCCCAGATTGCTAGACATGGGTGATCTTGGGTCTTGATGTCCTCTTATTTTATACACCTTCCTTTGCATATCTTATCTGATCTAGTCGCTTTCACGAACACCTATATGCCTATGACTTGACAGTTTTTCTCGAATCTGGACCCCTCTCAAAATCTCCAGAGTGTATATGCAGTTAAAATTCTCCTATGTTTGGAGCATGGAAACCATACCACGGAAGTAATAGAAATTTCTCTTCATTGTCTCTCCATGATATGTTCAGTAAAGACTGGCTCTTGTTACAGTCTGAGATTTGACAATAATAGAAAATCTGTGAAATAAAGTATGAAAAGAAGAGCCATGAATTCTAATTGGGAAGTCAAATAACTGCCTCTGAACTAAAAAATCGATTTTGGAATTTGGAATCTTAGTAGAAATACTTGCTTGCGCACACAATTTGAACAAATTAAGAACTTCGCAATCAAACAGTCTGATAATTTCTCACACATACTCCTCAGCTCTTTCCTATGATCTTATGCCTGGGGTATTAGGACATCTTCCAAATGAGATTTTCTAGTTTCAGTAAAGTAAACTGAACCTAGCAAAACCCAAATTACTCATCTATTCATCCAAGTGTTAGAAAGATGTTGTAAGACTTAATGTGAATGTATTATTCCTTTATTTAAAACACTTTAATGGATTTCCACTACTTCCTAAAGTGGCAACATGGTTCTTCATCATCCCTGTCACATTTTGTCCAGTCCTTGTTTTGTTGGACCAAGCAATGATGAATGGTCTAGTTTTGGCTATAAGTATCTTAAAGCTAGAGCAGACCTTCTAATTTGGTTTATATGAAAAAGAACATTAAACTTATTGATGCTGAGTTAATAGGGGTTCTTTATAATAACATAAAATTCATGTGGTGAGTGAGCATTATTTTGTGTTTTGCACATAATCATTTAAGTGAGATAACTCTGAGTTGTACATTGGCCTCATCTTTATAACGGGCTTGAGTTTTCAGCATTCACAGTTTTTCAGAAGATGGACAGCTTGGCACATGTAAATCACTTAATAATGCCTAACCATAATCAGAAGTCAATAAACTTAATAAACCTTCATTTTACATCCAGTTTATATATAGCTAAGATAGAAGTTAACCATCTTATCCAACTTGTCACAACATCTAAGTTCTAAAATTGATTTTTTGATGTGGAAGTATTTCTCCTGTGTCCATTCTCTGTACTAGGTAGCACAGTAGAGAGTTGCTATTTACTAAATCAATTCTAATAAAACACATATCCAGGCTTCTGAATAAATAGGAAATTTGTGAAATAGGAAGTACTGTAGTAGATAACGTGGCCTCTGTAGATTGATTAGAAAGAAAAAAATGGAAGTGTTAACTCCACATTCACTACACCTATGATTGAACTGGGAATTCAAAAACACACTGCAAAAAAAGCCACTCAAACTGGAAACAGCTTTCTAGACGCATAAATTTCACTTGTGTGTAGCCTTTTGACTAGTGTTCCTCCACTAACTTTTCCAGGTAGTAAAAAGCAGCTCATTTTCACAGATATTTCATTTTGTCTGAGAAGCTGTTCCCCAAACTTCCAGGTTAAAAAAAAAAATCCATCTTTGCTGCACTATGATTTTATGTTGAATTCTCATATCATAATGTTATCAGTCTTAGATATTAATTAACCATTGCAATATAGTACAAGGTGTATTCTTGAGAGCTTGTTTGGAGGTTCTAGCAGGGGAGCGCAGCTACTCGTACACCCTCGACTGAGGAAATGGTTCTTCTCTATGGGGGTGGTCATCATCCTCTTCTACCTGGCGCACCTTCGGGAGGGACACACATGGAGTGGTGAGGGAGGAAGGCAACACTCACCTAGCCAGCCAAATCAGCCAAATCAACGCTGGCGATCAGTGGGGTGACAGATGTCGCAGCCCGATCACCTTCACATCTCGAAATACATTATTCTTTTTCTTTCTTTCTTTTTATTTTTTTGGAACCGGGGATCGAACTCGGGTCCTTGCTCTTGCAGGACAGGCCACTGAACCGCTGAGCTAAGTCCCCGGCCCGCGATACATTATTCTTGATGAGAACATTTTAATTATTTTTACTGCTGCCAACCACCTCAGTTCTCACTAAGTGTTTGTTGCATTGAACTGATTTAAATTTTTGGTCGAAAGTAGAATAAAAACCTTTTTAAAGTTTATAATGTTATCACCCATGCACAAAGAAGAAGGCCATTTTAATCCCACTTAGAACATTACAATATTCACTATATTTGTTCTTTATGTCAATTTATATTTTTATAAGCAATACAAGTGACTTAAATAAAGGTAAATTAAAACCCTTTGAAATTTGAGAGTCAGTTAAATATTATGGCAATGATATCCTAAAAATTCAGTCAACAAATTTTAGGGTGATTTTTTTTTTTTTTTTGGCAAATTCTTGTATTTAATTTTGTCCTCAAATCACTGGTCCACCTATCTTCTCTGCTCTGAAGAACATAAAAATAAATATTGTTCCCAGAAAAGAAGTAGGATTTTCAAAATACATCATTCTGCTTGCTTGTGTTATTTATTGCAACTGTGGAAAAATTCAATGTATGAAGTAAAAAATATGGGCTGAATGATTAACATACACAAATCTATTATCTACTAACTCTTTGTGAGACTTAGCATGGATTATTTCACCTCTGGGTATCAATTTCCAAGTAAGGAAATTGGGACTATTAGTGCTGCAAATGGAATTTGTAAGTGACACACAGGCAGCAGAATGGAAGTAAAATAAAAAATGTATTTATCGACAAGAGTTGATCACACATAAGCAGTGCCTGAATCGACCCTTGTTGAAAAATAAATTTCTTATTTTATTTCCATTCTGATGCCTCTCACTTGCAAATTCCTTCCATAACATTAGTATTAGGATTGCTGCAAGGAATAAATGGAAATAATATGGTGCCAGTGAGATAGTTTCATGTAAATGATTGCATCTATCAGTATGATGCTGTGTACATAGAAGGGACTTGCCAATGTTACTTCTCTTCTTTCTCCTTTGTAGCTTCTGGTGATCTACTAAAAGCCTGAAAATTCTTCAAAGATATAATTTTTATACCTGGGGCATTAAGTTTTGACTTCGTCAACAATCTGTAAATCTCGTGATGCTCATTAAGTCTCAGCACTTTTTTTTTCCTTTTGCTATCTTACTCCTGCTTCTCATTTTCTGAGTATTTGTACATTTGCTTGTTTTACATTTATGAGAAAGGTATTCTGAGAACAACTAATATAATGGAATCAATTCATGTTTTAAAGGATGGGAAAGGAAATCTTAATTGAGCCAGTGATGTTATCTTTAAAATTCTACCTCAGAAACAAACTTGTAATGGCATGTTCATGAATTTTTCAAGGTCACAAGAAAATGAGGACTACATGTAATCTCACTACCATGCTCTCTTCATTAGTAGATCTTAACATTTTATCCCTTCTCCCCCCCACACACACCAAAGTGTGATACTTAGCACCATCAGTAACTGTGCCTATTACAATGTTCTCATGCCTTGGAGAAGACTCTGGTGTTGGGGACAGGAGTAAGATAGGCTCTTCCTAGGGGAGTGGAGAAGTAATATTTTTTACAATTTACCAGAGAGTTTTTGGGGGCTGAGGATTTAGCTTAGTGGTTAAGGTGCCTGCCTTACAAGCAAAAGGGCCTGAGTTCAATCCCCGGTACCAAAAAAAAAAAAAAAAAAAAAA
>NW_022900917.1:11554179-11560831 GCF_012274545.1 Fukomys damarensis | reverse complement strand
AAAAAAAAAAAAAAAAAAAAAAAAAAAAAAAAAACATTAAAAAAAAATAAGGCTAAAATGCCAGAGAGTTTTTATTTGTTCTCATTTAAAAGAAGGTCAGGATTCCTGTTAAACTTCCTACAGAATAGATACCTTGTGACTATTTGGTGAAAAATGGTACACCCCAGGCTATATTCTAATCTATGGAGTTGGCTACAAATTTTCCAAGTTGAAAACCAGTATAATCCAGTTTCCTTTTCACAAATGGGGGTCAATAATATGATGGTGAAGGCCTACTATGGAGTTTTAAGCAAGTTGAAACAAGTAATTATTTTACATTATCAGAAAACAAAACAAAATAAATTTTGGCAAAGAGAATCTCATGGTTCCCAGAGAGTAGACAAAATAGAGGATTAATTTAGAAAGTAGTAATTGGATTCATTTGAAATATCATATTTGATATGCAAGGGAAAATTAGTATTTCAGACTTTCAGCACTTTGTAGCCAAACATAATAAATCAACAATAGTGCATATTTACAAAAAAAAAAAAGTTTTCTAAGATGCTTGAAATAAAAGTTATCTACCATCTTTGAAATACAATGTTTGTAGACTGATTAAAACCTAAGATGAAAGAAATGTTACCTACACATTGAACACAGTAATAATGGAGCAGGGATTCAAAAAAGAGATGACTTGAGTATAAGGCTTGTGGCTGGAAATCTAGTTTGGCAGAGGTTAATAACCCCCTGACTCCATTTTCAAACAAATGCTTGAAGTGCAATATTTAAATTCTGCATTAATTTCCTTGATTTTTAAGTTCAATTTTCTGTAAGTTTTCTCAATAATTTGCCTTGACATTTTTTTCATAATTATCAAGGCTATTCTTTATTTAAATAGGCACACTATTTTCTACCTAAATTCATATGTCCTATCCTGACTCTGGTTTTAATTTATGATACTTATTTCCTAACATATTATTTCTATAGCAACTGTCAGGGTGTAATAAACAAAACATAATGACTTTAGCTGCTTTATCCTGCACTGAAGGAGCTAGTTCTGAGAAGGGTAAGCTTGGGGTGAAGAGAAAATAGCTGAAAAACAAAAATAATGATGAAAATGAGATTCATTTTATTTCACACCCTTTATTAGGAGGTGAATGCATTTTACTAGACAAAATAATCACAGTCGAACTCCCTGAGACTCCCAAAACTTACTCTTGTTAGTGCCACAGACTTATGGCCTATTGCTACCTTAGTGCAATGCACTATTACTAATTGAGAGGTGTAGGGACAGGGATTTAGCTCAGTAGTTCCACTTCCTGCCTCGCAAGTGCAAGGACCCAAGTTTGTTCCTGGGTACCAAAAAAAAAATTTTTTTTTCAAGTCAACTAATTGAGAGGTGTAGATTGCTCCAGTGAGCTTTTCTTCTGTTTTCAAAGCCATAGGTACATTGGAAGATATCTTAGCTCTAAGCATTACCAGGTGACAACAATAAAACCTTTTATTAGCAATGGACATCTGTGCTAAAGATATTCATAGTTTGTATTATTTTCAGTATTATGACATGTGAATGGAAAAACAAAACTACATAGACAAACACAAAGTAAAGAGATAGGTGGACTTTATTAAAAAATAACATGGAATTAGGTGTAATTTTAAAATCTATTTGCCTAATGAGATAATGACCTTTCTTCACAGTCTCAAAAGGGTATTAGGTACTGTTGGTCTGTTGCAACTTCAGTTAAAACCTACCCTCTCCTGAGACATGACATCAAAATCTAATTCAGTTACAAGTAGCAATAACACTTAATTATCTCCTCCAGATATCTATCTGCATTGCCAAACGTATTTCCTGATAGCCACAGATGTCACTTTGTAAGCAAGAATCAGTTTGGGGATCTGTATAAAATACCACAACTACACTGACTTATTTAATGTTGTGACTGACTCTTCGGGGTTCACATTTATGTATGCAAAAATTTGCTCCACATCTAATGTATTTTGCATAAAAATACTGTTAATGTATTCTCTTAAGGAAGATCACTTAACCTACCAGTGTCTCAGTGTCCCTTGTGATACCGCATAAAACCATGTCTGCTATACACTAAATCCACATCAAATATCAGCTTTTTCTTTTTCTTTTTCTTTTTTTGTTCTTTTGTGACAGGGTCTCATTGTGTAGTTGAGACTGACCTGGAACTCACTATGTAGCCCAGGCTGGTCTCAAACTCACAGCGATCCTCCTGCTTCAGCCTCCCAAGTGCTGGGACTACAGGCGTGTGCCACGACGCCAGGCCAAATATCAGCTTTTGTTGTTGCCTCAGGTAAGACACATCTTACCTGGCAGTAGTATTTACTAGGGCCCGATAATCTTCTAATTAAGAAAAAATATATTAAACTAAAACACAACATGAGTTTATCAGATAACTAGGTTGATAGATTTCATGTTTTCTAGGTTCATACTATAACATTCGTTTCTCTCTGAAACACAATTCCAACTTCTATTTTTGTTTTCCTTTTTTTTTTTTTTTTAACTAATGTGTTCACCAGTTAGTAATGGTTTAAGCTTTTTAGACACAGTTGACACAAAACGTTCTTTCAGGAATTTCTGAAGTTGAACATATCCCCAAACCAGGAAGACATCACCCAAAGTTCATAAAAAGAACTTTTGTGATTTGGGCACTTTTGTGATTCTTTTTGATGTGAGATTTGCAAGTGTTTTGTTTTGGGAACAAGACCCTGAGTCATAAGTTCCCAGGAACACTCCATTTCTTTGCCTCTCTTCTGTAACTTGAACTCTAAGAAAAGCTTTGGTCTCCCATGCATTCCCAAAACCTATCTCATCTTTACCTAACTTTCCAATTAACATATTTTAGTGTAAAACAAGATTTATAGTTGGAACATGACATACATAGAGTATTATGCATTTTTAATAATCTGTTATTTTTAATCCTCATCAAACTCAAAACCTTTTGTCCAGAGAATTTCAAGACTCTGATAACACAAGAAATCACAATAGTGAAACAGGTAAGTGAACAGGTAAGCATAGCATGGTGTGGTCACAGTTACTGTCATTAACTTGGCTCATGGTGAACTAACTTCACACCATCTCATGCTTACAGTGAGCACCTGCAATAAGGCAAAAAACCCACAGGAAGTGGAAGGTAACTAAGGTACAGCCTCCAAGTGCAAGGACAGTTATTTTGTAAAATAGGCTATAGTCACACGCCAGATATTGTATAATGAGGTAAGTACAGAAGCTTATCTCCTAAAATGCTGCCTAGATTTTTATAGGCTTTTTACAGATATATTTGTATATAAATGCCAAAAGAACAGGAAGGCTTTAAATTCACAGCCATCAATGCAATGTCACTAAATAGAAAATATAAAATTGGTTCCTCCCATTCTTGTGAATACTTAATTTCATTCTATTTGTTTTCTGTTTAACTTACTGCAAACCTTTGAGTCAGCTATTCTCCTTGTTACCCTCCAAACTTCACTACACATTGAGAAAAGATTTATTTCATACAAAGACACGAGTCAGTGTTTTTATGAAACACTCGACTCTTATAAATTTATCTTTTAGTTTCCCTTTGCTAGTAGTTTTCTCAAGCTACCTTTTTGTTACTCGGTTCATTTACTGATTAAGCTTTAGAATTTGCGTGCCAAATACCAGACAGCAGTGATTACTGAATAAGGAAAAGTGCAGCAGAGCAGGTTGAAATGGAATCTAGAGTCCTTTATTGATATTGGGCCAAATGGCTCTATTTTCCTTTGAAATACAGCTTTGTTCATGTAAATGAAAGTAAGTTTAATCTGTTAAAGAAAAGGGCCTTTGTCTAATATATGTATGATTTCTAATGTATAGTATATATAATATATATAGTCTGTCTAATATACATCAGATTTATTGATATTTCACTGAAAGCTTTCTATGTGCTAAGCACAGCTGTAGATAAAAAAGGCAATTCAGCATAGCAGGACGAGATCTAGAAAGGGCAAATGCAGAAAAGCAGCGGAAGAGACATCCAATAGCGCTCTTGGGAGGTCAGGTGGGGCTTCTCAGACTGGGTGAAGAAGGTGAGTTTTAAGAAGGAAAGAGGACACATTATGAGGTGGATGCACAGGATAAGAAAGTCACCGTGAAGAATGTAAGGGCAGTCAAGGACAATGGAAACATTTCTAGGCAGAAGAGTGACATCTTCATATTTGTGTCACAGGAGGGTTTTTCTTCCTCCACTATGTGATTTGCTGAAAGGGGACAAGAATGGAGATAGAACACTGGGCTATCAAAAATAATAGGATAATCATATATAATGCTATCTCTAATTATGGCAGGGTAATGGGAATGGGAATTCAGCAGATTAAAATCCAAAGGTTTCTGCAGCAACTAAAAAAATATTTTTTAGTATTTTTTACTGTACTTTTAAACTAATATTCTTAAGGAAATTATTTGGTTGTTTGTGCCAGTGTTAGTGTGAGCTGGGCAATTTGTGTAGGCCTCAGCATATTAGTATCTTGAAGCACAGAGAGTGCTTGACATGTGTGGAAATGATGCCCAGTGTCCAGGCTACATATGGGCCTACAGAAAAGTGAGTAGAAGACAATAAGGTCGACTTATGAGAGGTCTTGACAAACTTTGACTTGATCCACTAGGTAATGGGAAATAACTTAGTAGTTTAATCGGGTAATAAACAGATGTTTTGGCTTTTCTACGGACAACTGTTGTGGCATACAGAATCTTAGGTAAACCCTGTGGGACCTGTTTCCTGACACCAGACTTTAGGGCAATCCCCTCCCCTTGAGTGTGGATGGGGCTGGGGGCTTGCTTGTCATCATTTCTTGCATTATGATACTTGAACAACACTTCATCTTTCTAGAAAAATTACTGGATGGATTCTTGCTAGTTTAACAAAGTGCAGAACTGTGTTGGCTAAGATCACAAGGTAAGCAACGGCAGATGGAGCTAAGAAAAGGACTGAAACTCTCAATTATGTAGGTAAAATGAACACACTACTGCCATTATAAACATGCGAGTTTGGATGAAGACTCCGGACCTCACATAAGAGCTTAATCCTGGCCAACATTTTAACTGCAGCCTGGAGATCCTGAGAAGACACAGCTATACCATGCCCAGCCTCTCAAGCCAAAGAAACCATGAGAAAATACATGGTTCCAAGCCTGTGAGTTTGTGGTACTCTGGTACTCATCAATAAAACACTAAAATAACTAATAATAATATTGAAGAGAAATTAGATATAGGAAACCTGTGAAGAAGACCATGTAGAAAGGACAAGTTTATACTGTGTAATTCTACATCTAATTGAAAAAAAAAAGAACATTTGAGTCAGCAAGAGCTGATTTCACGCTTTTTATTAACGTATATAATTGCACTACTAAAAACCAGGAGACAGTGTACCTAATTTTATATAAAAAGTGAGAAGAAAATAAAACCTTTCTTTTTCCTTTATTTTTTTTAATTATTATTATTTTGGTACAGGGGATTGAACTGCGGCCCTTGTGCTTGCAAGGCAGGCCACTGAGCCTCTGAGCTAAATTCCCGGCCCTCTTATGGGCTGGTGAGTGTGAAAAACAGACGCAAGAAGACAGAATAAAACTTGGGGCTTTTCTGAGAAGAGGGGGATCTGGTTCTTCCAATTAAACAGGTCACTAGTGGTGAATGGGGCACAGACAGGTCCACTTCTGGGTTCGACCTGTTTGAGAGGAAGAACAGAGGAAGAAACCTGGGGTTTGTCTTGGCCTTCATGAGGAAGGCCTGACTAGTGTGAGGTGGAGGTAAGGGGCCCTCAGGCGCCAAGGGCGATTTTCTGGTTCTCGAGGTAGAGCCTGGCAGGGCTCTCAGCACTCCCTCCTCCTTCTCTGTCACTGTAAGGCAGAGGTCACGGCCAAAGGCTTTCGTCGACCTCGAGAGGGGTCTTAGGAACTTTCTGGGAGGCCCTGGCAACGCAAATGCGACGATGAAAAACCATCAGCCAACATCATATTGAATGGCCAAAAACTGAAAACCTTCATGTTAAAATCAGGAACAACACAAGGATGCCCACTATCACCACTTCTCTTCAATATAGTTCTGGAAACATTAGCCACAGCAGTTAGACAAGAGAAAGAAATTAAAGCAATAAAGATAGGAAAGGAAGAAGTTAAACTATCATTATTTGCTGATGATATGATACTCTACATTGAAGACCCAACAAACTGAACCAAAAAACTTCTAGACTTAATTGACAGATTCAGTAGTATATCTGGATACAAGGTGAATACCCAAAAATCAATAGCCTTCTTATACACAAATAACAGACACACAGAAAGAGAAATAAGGGAAAAAATTCCTTTTACAATAGCATCCAAAAAAATGAAGTATCTAGGAATCAATCTAACAAAAGAAACAAAAGATCTCTACACTGAAAACTACAGCACTCTGAAAAAAGAAATTGGAGAGGATATAAAAAAATGGAAAGATATCCCCTGCTCCTGGGTAGGAAGAATCAACATAGTGAAAATGGCCATACTACCAAAATTGCTGTATACATTCAATGCAATGCCAATGCCAATTGGCCACTGTATTTCACAGAACTAGAAAAAAAAAAAAATCCAAAAATTCATTTGGAACCATAAGAGACCTAGAATAGCAAAAGCCATTTTAGGCAACAGA